>NC_048575.1:36993029-37325529 GCF_013265735.2 Oncorhynchus mykiss | reverse complement strand
TGAGGTCTTGGCTGATTTCTTTAGATTTTCCCATGATGTCAAGCAAAAAGGCAATGAGTTTGAAGGTAGGCCTTGAAATACATCCACAGGTACACCTCCAATTGACTCAAATTATGTCAATTAGCCTATCAGAAGCTTCTAAAGCCATAACATCATTTTCTGGAATTTTCCAAGCTGTTTAAAGGCACAGTCAACTTAGTGTATGTACACTTCTGACCCACTGGAATTGTGATACAACTGTAAACAATTGTTGGAAAAATGACTTGTGTCATGCACAAAGTAGATGTCCTAACCGACTTGCCAAAACTATAGTGTGTTAATAAGACATTTGTGGAGTGGTTGAAAAACTAGTTTTAATGACTCCACCATAAGTGTATGTAAACTTCCGACTTCAACTGTAATTGCGTTGTTTGCTCTATAACCTGCTAGTTCATATGTCTTGACACTGTGATATATAGGTCTAAGGCCGAGACAATAAGAAGACACAATGGCAGAATAAATTCAACCACACCTTTGTTTCATCACAAAACCAAAGAGCAACATCTGTCCGGTGAATGCGTAAAAATATATTGCATGTAACAAACCGTTACATGACATACAGCAAGGTCAAGCAAGTTAAATCTTCCGACATTTTCGGACTACTAAACAACCATTGCTTTATAACCAAGGCGAGTTACCAAGTTGCAAAGAAAACAGGCGCTGCTCCCACTATTCCAGCACCATTTCAACATCATCTCATCACCTATGCTTAGTCTAATACAGTGACAACTAAAAGATACCAAAAACAATTTAGTCCAATCAACATAAGCTACATGATGTGGCTATCCATGGTAATGATTTATGTGTGTGTGAGACTCTACTTGCAGAGAAATGCCAATACCATCCTCCTCATTTCATGTTGCCTAAACAGTCTATGACTCTGTGA
Source organism: Oncorhynchus mykiss (assembly GCF_013265735.2). Classification (NCBI taxonomy): domain Eukaryota; kingdom Metazoa; phylum Chordata; class Actinopteri; order Salmoniformes; family Salmonidae; genus Oncorhynchus; species Oncorhynchus mykiss. Next base: position 37,324,604 of record NC_048575.1, on the reverse strand, counting down.
TACAAGCTTTTAGTTTTTGTTGTCCTAGGCCACCTGGCTAAAACGCTTGCTCGCTAGCCTAACTTCCCTTTCATGCGCAATGATGCGCCAGGCCAGCTAGTTAGCATTAGCCTAACATTTCTACATCTAGCTACATGTTGAACTTACATCCTCTCAGGCCAGGGGCACAATGTATGAATTTATGGTTTGATCAGAATCACCGTTATAATCATTGGCCAGTATGGAGAACTAAGTAATACCACCAAGTCCAAATCCCTATCTCCATCCATGACTAATTTAGGAAAGGGACAATTTTAGCTAGCTAGCTACCGGAGGATAACGACAACTTCTAATGTGATGTGATTGGTCTGAAGCTAAATCCAAACTGGCTTCCCTTGGCATTCATGAATACACACCACTGAGGGACATGAGCGTATATGTATGGTCTGTGTGTTGTGTTCTGTTATACACAGTGTCTGAAATATTAGGCAGAGAGAGGACATGTGTGCACTGTGCTTATGAACACAACTTGAAGACAATGCAACACATCTATATTATAATACACTAAGCAGGGTCTACTCCTACAATTTTGCACAGATGTTCTTAAAAGAAGCGCATCATCCTGTTACATGGTACTGGCAACTTAATATTCCGCAATGTTTTGTATTATTTACCCAAAATGCTCATTGACTTGACATTCCAAATGACCATTAAATAAAGCCCCGGGTGACTATTTATATCAAGCTTTATTGGGTTTGACAAAGATTTACATTTAAAAAATAAAAATGGCATTATGGCAATGCCATGATGACGCCATTTTGCTCCCAAGGCAAAGCCTGTAAAAGCATGGGTCCAGCCGCTCAGTGTGTATAACAATAATCATGCAACAGTAGGCTATTAAACTAACCTATTCTAAATTGATCACAGATCATGACATTTACCCGAAAGAATTTGGCTACATTTAGCCTAGATACACTACCGTTCAAAAGTTGTGTCACTTAGAAATGGCCTTGTTTTTGAAAGAAAGCAAATTTTTTGTCCATTAAAATAATATTCATATTGATCAGAAATACAGTGTAGACATTGAGTTGCAAAGAAAAAGCCATATCTCAGACTGGCCAATAAAAAGAAAAGATTAAGATGGGCAAAAGAACACAGACACTGGACAGAGGAACTCTGCCTAGAAGGCCAGCATCCCGGAATCGCCTCTTCACTGTTGATGTTGAGACTGGTGTTTTGCGGGTACTATTTAATGAAGCTGCCAGTTGAGAACTTGTGAGACGTCTGTTTCTCAAACTAGACACTCTAATGTACTTGTCCTCTTGCTCAGTTGAGTGGGAAGCCCCAGGTGCACCTCTTTCTATTCTAGTTAGAGTCATTTTGCGCTGTTCTGTGAAGGGAGTAGCAGACAGCATTATAAGAGATCTTCAGTTTCTTAGTAATTTCTCGCATGGAATAGCCTTCATTTCTCAGAACAAGAATAGACTGACGAGTTTCAGAAGAAAGTTATTTGTTTCTGGCCATTTTGAGCCTGTAATTAAACCAACAAATGCTGATGCTCCAGATACTCAACTAGTCTAAAGGCCAGTTTTATTGCTTCTTTAAATCAGAACAACAGTTTTCAGCTGTGCTAACAATTACAAAAGGGTTTTCTAATGATCAATTAGCCTTTTAAAATTATAAACTTGGATTAGCTAACAACGTGCCATTAGAACACAGGAGTGATGGTTGCTGATAATGGACCTCTGTACGCCTATGTAGATATTCCAGCCGTTTCCAGTTACCGTAGTCATTTACAACATTAACAATGTCTACACTGTATTTCTGATCAATTTGATGTGATTTTAATGGACAGAATATGCTTTGAATGGCTTCTGTTAATTTTCATAACCATTGTCATTAATTATATAATACTAGTATTTATAATATCTATTTTTTTAAAGATTTTCCATTCACCCTTGAGAGGATTCTGTTTCCACTGCGTCGGTCATACTCAATGACAATTAATAATGCGTAAGGACAAAAATTTGACCAAGTCTGCATATACCTTCCTGCCCTAGTCTTCTCTCATGTGGCATTTTCCAGAGCTCGAACATTCAAATACTTATTTGTCATTCAAACAAACCTCAACCCAAGGTAAATTCCAAAGGAAATACATTACCCAAAATATTGTTTTGAAACATGCGCTGTAAAGCAGGTCTGTTGCAAGATGTGTGTTATGTTTGTGTGCCTGTTCATGGCAGGCACTTGGGTATCAGAAGCCACTACTGTAGTGGAATTCACAATGCTATAGGCCCTGTTACCTTACCACTGTAATGTACCCTTTTTCCTGTGTAAGCCTACATATGAAAAACTTTAAGAGAGCTATTAAAAAAAAATGAAGAGCAAACTCTCCATTTCCTGATGGTAATCTTTTCTGTGGCAAGGATTGTCAACAGGCCTACACATTTCAATAACTTAACAATACAATTGTTTTATAGACACAAAGCTCAGATTTGCTAGCAGTGCTTCACTGTCCTAAAAGACTAAATTCATTGATCAGAATTAAATAATTGTCTTATCGTCCGTAAGGACGGAGAGTAAGGTTTATAATACATGTATCAACTATTGCAGCTGGGTGCTCACCTCTAGAGCACAAATCCCGAAGGAGAAGATGTCAATGGCATAGTCATCCTCAGCCGCTAGACACAGAGAGAGAGAACATTTATTCTAAAATGACATGTATGATATTAACTGCCTGGGAAACTCCGGAGTGAAACTGGCAACTAATAAAAGCATGAAGACCAGACATACAGTACATATACTGTATCAGAATCGAGGAAGGCTCAGTAAAACACTCACAGCCGTATTCAGGAGAGAAGAAGTGCAGGTTCCTCTGCTCGTCTCGGTGTGCACGGACTTTACCATGAACACCGGCCTCCGGAAACACTGAGAGGACAAGACAGACAGCTAGAAAAATCTAATCCAGACCACACAGAATATTGTGACGTTCAGAGAATTAGATGTGCGGCACACTTATATGGTTCTTACCATTAACAAACAACCGGTGCCATACTGTAGATAGGAAAGAGCAGGGTATCCAGTATTAACTTCAGATGCATAGATAGAAGAACAATGATAATACATATTTGGGCAATTGTAGTACACACAATGCACAGTATAGGGGTTTGCTAGCATGCAATGCTAACTGTTACTGCTACCATTTATTCAGATGAAGCTCTCAAATCACAATTGAACTGTTCCTAATGCATGTTACCACAGGGTTAGGTTCAGGTTATAGCTAGGTTAGGGTTAGGATTAGGATTAGGTAGAAAGTCTGCGGTGTAAGACCTGAGCCAATCTTGATGAGGCCGTTGTGTTGGATGAAGATGGTGTCACAGGTCAGGTTGCCATGGATGATGGGCGGCTCACAGGAGTGCAGGTAACTGGGGGTAAATAAGATGGCAATTGAAGATCCATTCACTTGACTGAACACTTTGGCCCTGGAGAGCTGCTGGAACATGATCTGTAAAATCTGGTATGTTAGTGCTGGACTGGAACAAGAGTTAAAGACCCCAGTCCTGGATTACTAGTTCAGACTGCCATTGGATATAAATCATGGGATTGAGAGAAAGAGAAAGTTATTGGTCTTACCTGAGGGCAGAGAGAATTTGGGTACACCATCTCTTCCAAGCCTGGAATGACAGAGTGAACAGCAGACACTTAAAAAGTACAATATGGTTTAAGTATGCGGGAACAGTAAACTTACAGTTATGACTGCAACTACTGTTTCCTGAAGGAGGGAAACGAGGTACAACACAGCTATGGGGAGTTGGCTCGCTAGCACCCTCTACTGAATAACATTAGAATCGCGCCTGACAAGGATTCATCCTTTCAATTCAGTACCCCACTTCACTGAACTAGGCAGCATGGGGCCAAACAGGTGTTGTACCTTGTTTCCCTCCTTCAGGGAACAGTAGTTATAGTCATAATGGAACATTCCATTTCAGTCGGTCAACTCGGTACAACACAGCTATGGGGATATGAAATCACGCCCCAAGTGGACACCCAAATGAAATGGCCTACCCAGAATTCCAACCCGACAGGAAAACCTGTGGTACTTGGGTATTGTGCAATCTGCCAATCTGCCCTGCCTAATGACCTTCTCATGCCCCAGTTGAAAGCACGATATGGGCTACACTGGGGGCAGTGACATCCAAGCGATAGAACTTCACAAAAGTGCGTGGTGATGCCCAACTCACCACAGCACAAATATCTCCTACAGGCAACCCTTTAAACAACACCCCAGACGCCACCAGACCCCTGGTGTAGGTAATGATTGCCTTTATCTGTCATATGACAGAGCAATAGCCTCCACAATCCATTGGGAGAGACGCTGCTTAGTAAGTCCTCTACCACAAACCGGATTACCAAAACAGACAGTTGGTCGCACAAACTGACACCCCTGGTCCGCTCAATATACCCGCATAATGCCATTACCGGCCATAGGGCATGTAACTTTCGTTGCTCCTCAGAAGCAAACAGAGGAGGCAGATATGGGAAAAAGTTCAAAAAGCTAGAGACCTGTAGGACATAGTCATGACCTTAGGGGTGAAGGCTGCATAAGGATGCAAGCAGGTTCGATCCAGGGCAGCCTGAGCATGCACCCAGCCGAGACATACAAGACAACTCTTGTGAGTATCATTCAAAGACATGGTGAAACCGCATGACTGTGGGCAAGGTTGTGACCGGCTTAACAGACTATGTCGACTCGTTCGTGCCAGTCATTTTACTTACAACCAGGGTTGGGGAGTTACATGTAATCTGATTCCCAACAAAACTGAATCTGTTATGTTACTAGTGATCAGATTACAGATACGTTTGAAAAATGTAATGATTATATCTTCAGAAAGGATGGTTGGGAGAAAAAAATACACTGACACCTGTTTTCTCAATGATATTCAATTCAGCATTGAAAATAGGCGCAAGTTTAAGTTTGTAACACCTGAGCGAGTTTAACCACAAGTCAGAGACCACTATGACGATGACACCAAATGCGTTTGATGGATCCTTTTTTGTCTTCTTCTAATGCCTTTTAAGAGGAAAGTTATCCAAAAGTAATGGAAACTAATCAGATTACATTACTGCTTTTGGGTAATCCAAAAATGACGTTACTGATTCAAATTTTGAAAAGGTAACTAGCAAATGTAATGGACTACATTTAAAAAGTAACCTAACCAACCCTGATTACAACAAGTTAGCGAGGCTAAACAGGCTGAATAATAAACAACAAATTGAAAGGAAACTTCACAAAACTAGTTCCCAAACTTTAACAAACAATGTCCAGAAGGACGAGTGAGCCTGATAAATGTCACATTCCAATGTTTGTTTAAGAATTGCCTGTATTGTTCTGCTCAGCTCAAGGTGAAGATTGGAAGAATTGAAGGAGTGAATCACGTTCATTGGCCTTGCCAAGCTTGATTCCAATGTTCTTCAGTAGAGGGCGCTAGTGCACAAACTCCCCCATTGCTGTGTTGTAAGGCAGAGTGGGCTACGTTTAACCATTTTTTACATTCAGCATCTCTCCGTCAAGGGAAATATAGTGTTCTTTATAACAAAGATATTTACATATATTTCAGGATGTTGTGTATCACTGGAAATAATCAGAATTCATGTAAACATTACAGTTTTAAAAACATAGCTTGTCCACAAATTGGCACAAACTTACCCTGGGTATGGGGTAAGTTGAGCAGCAGGACAGGGTAAGTTAATATTACCACTACCTTTTTAAAAACCACGTCTATTTTTATTTCCCAAACACAATTCAACACAACCACAATCGCTTTTTTGCCTTTAAATAATTGTAAGCATCTTTTAACACAGGCTTAACACCTAACAAACACTTAACATAGGCCAGGCCCTGTTGTTACCTCATATCCCAGCAACAATGCCTTGCATTACGCCTGGGAAGAAAACACTTCAATTTGCTCAACTTGCCATTGGCTCAACTTACCACATGGCCATTGGTTCAACTTATTCCAAACATTCTGTCTATATTAGCCCACACAGCTACAAGGATGCACTTTCAATCTAGGTTTAGGACTTCATATTGAAGCTTATAGAGACCCCAACTGATGTATTGAACAATCTTTAAATTATCTACTTTGGTTTAGATAAAAGCATCACGAAACCTCTAATATAATAAATACATTTGACTTGGTGAAAATATATTTATTTGGACCTAACTTGCTTACCACTTTTTCCATACGGAGCTGACCGACAAATGGAACTACCAAAGTATAATCCTCTAATGTCTGATCAGGCACGTGCTCAGTAGGGCACAAGGTAGAAAAATGTTTTCAAACGGAGAATGTAAATCTGTGTTCTTATTGGACAGTTCAGGTAGTACCTCCCCGTTTCAAATGTTTTCTCCCTACTGAACACAACCCAACTCATGGTACTGTGGGAATCAACAAGTATGTCATTAACTGACTAGTGTCACAGATGTCAGAGGGTATTTCCCCTATGGGAGAGACACTGACCTTGACATTCATGGTCTTGTGGTTTTTCTTGGTTTTCTTGAGAAACTGCTTTAGGCTTCCTGAGGACATGTACTCTGTGATAAAGATGACCTGTCCAACAGATTAGCAGAAAGAGATACTATCAGTTTGCAGACCAAACCAAGAGATGAAGGGAGAGAAACATTTCCCAAGAGTGAGTGAGAATGATCTATTATGAAAAAAAATATAAACGCAACATGGAACAATTTCAAAGATTTTACTGAGTTAGAAGGAAATCAGTCAATTTAAATAAATCCATTAGGCCCTAATCTATGGATTTTACATGACTGAGCAGGGGTGCAGCCATGGCTGGACTGGGAGGGCATAGGCTCACCCACTTGGGAGCCAGGCCCAGCCAATCAGAATTTGTTTTTCTCCACAAAGGGGCTTTATTACGGACAGAAATGCTCCTCAGCACCCCTCTTTCCCTCCTCAGATGATCCCGCAGACGAAGAAGCCGGATGTGGCGGTCCTGGGCTGGTGTGGTCACACGTGGTCTGCGGTTGGAGGCCGGTTGGACGTACTACCAAGTTCACTAAAAACGACATTGGATGCGGCTTATGGTAGATAAATTAACATTAAATTCTCTGGCAACAGCTCTGGTGGATATTCCTGCAGTCAGCATGCCAATTGCATGCTCTGTCAAAACTGTGTTGTATGACAAAACTTCACATTTTAGAGTGGCCTTTTATTGTCCCCAGTGTAACAGTATAGCTTCCATCCCTCTCCTTGCCCCTACCTGGGCTCGAACCAGGGACCCTCTGCACACATCGACAACAGCCACCCTCGAAACATCGTTATCCATTGCTCCACTAAAGCTGCGGCCCTTACAGAGCAAGGGAAACAACTACTTCAAGGTCTCTAACTAGCTAGCCATTTCACACCAGTTACACCAGCACAAGATGCACCTGTGTAATGATCATGCTGTTTCATCAGCTTCTTGATATGCCACACCGGTCAGGATTATCTTGGAAAATGAGAAATCCTCACTAACAGGGATGTAAACACATTTATGCACAACATTTGAGATAAATAAGCTTTTTGTAAGTATGGAACATTTCTGGGATCTTTTATTTCAGCACATGAAACATGGGACCAACACTTTTATATGTTGCGTTTATGTTTTTGTTCAGTATAGATAGCAGACATACCCGAGCTTGACTCTCTCTCATGTCCAGCCAGTACTTATGGAACTTCACTATATTTGGGTGCTCAACCTGCATCAGGTTCTCAAACATCTCCTTTATCTTTTCCTGAAAAACAGATGGGGTGGGGAGAGGTTTGAGTACATACACTACCAGTCAAAAGTTTGGACACACCTACTCATTCAAGGGTTTTTATTTATTTTGTATTATTTTCTACATTGTAGATTAATAGTGAAGACATCAAAACTATGAAATAACACATTTTTTTATTTATTTATTTCACCTTTATTTAACCAGGTAGGCAAGTTGAGAACAAGTTCTCATTTACAATTGCGACCTGGCCGTGGGATATGGAATCATGTAGTAACCAAAAAAGTGTTGAACAAATCAAAATATATTTTATATTTGAGATTCTTCAAAGTAGCCTCCCTTTGCCTTGATGACAGCTTTGCACACTCTTGGCATTCTCTCAACCAGCTTCATGAGTCACCTGGACGGCATTTCAATTAACAGATGTGCCTTGTTAAAAGTTAATTTGTGGAATTTCTTTCCTTCTTAATGTGTTTAAGCCAATAAGTTGAGTTGTAACAAGGTAAGGGTGGTATACAGAAGATAGCCTTACTTGGTAAAAGACCAAGTCCATATTATGACAAGAACAGCACAAATAAGCAAAGAGAAATGACAGTCCATCATTACCTTAAGACATGAAGGTCAGTCAATAAGGAGAATTTCAAGAACTTTTAACAAGGCAGTCGCAAAAACAATCAAGCACTATGATGAAACTGGCTCTCATGAGGACCGCCACAGGAAAAAAAGACCCAGAGTTACCTCCTCTTCAGACGATATGTTCATTAGAGTTACCAGCCTCAGAAATTGCAACCCAAATAAATGCTTAATAGTTCAATTAACAAACACATTTCAACATCAACTGTTCAGAAGAGACAGCGTGAATCAAGGCCTTCATGGCCGAATTGCTGCAAAGAAACCACTACTAAAGGACACCAATAAGAAGAGACTTGCTTGGGCCAAGAAACACAAGAAATTGACATTAGACCAGTGGAAATCTGTCCTTTGGTCTGATGAGTCCAAATTTGAGATTTTTGATTCCAACCACTGTGTCTTTGTGACGCAGAGTAGGTGAATGGATGACCTCCACATGTGTGGTTCCCACCGTGAAGCATGGAGGAGGAGGTATGATGGTGTTGGGGTGCTTTGCTGGTGACACTGTCCGTGATTTATTTAGAATTCAAGGCACACTTAACCAGCATGGCTACCACAGCATTCTGCAGCTATACGTCATCCCATCTGGTTTGCGCAAAGTGGGACTGTCATTTGTTTTTCAACGGGAGAATGACCCAACACACCTCCAGGCTGTGTAAGGGCTATTTGACAAAGAAGGAGAGTGATGGAGTGCTGCATCAGATGACCTGGCCTCCACAATCCCCCAACCTCAACCCAATTGAGATGGTTTGGGATGAGTTGGACCACAGTCTGAAGGAAAAGCAGCCAACAAGTGCTCAGCATTGTGCGAACTCCTTCAAGACTGTTGGAAAAGCATCCCAGGTGAAGCTGGTTGAGAGAATGCCAAGAGAGTGCAAAGTTGTCATCAAGGCAAAGGGTGGCTACTTTGAATAATCTCAAATATAAAATATATTTTGATTGATTTAATACTACATGATTCCATATGTGTTATTTAATAGTTTTGATGTCTTCTCTATTATTCTACAATGTAGAAAATAGTAAAAAAAAAACAAGAAAAAACCCTTGAATAAGTAGGTGTCCAAGCTTTTGACTGGTACTGTATGTACAGTTATAGATGGTTCGCCAAAATATGCACTTATAATTCATTGACTTCTACTTCCATTGGTGAGCTTTCTCTGGAGAATGAAAGTACATAGAATGGAACCAGAGGAGGCTGGTGGGAGGTGCTATGGGAGGACGGACTCATTGTAATGGCTGGAATGAAATAAATGGAATGGTATCAAACTCATCGAACTATGGAAACCATGTTTGACCCCATTCCATTGATTCAGCCATTACAATGAGCTCGTCCTCCCACCAGCCTCCTCTGAATGGAACATATAGCCATTGACAATCGAAACCCTGTCTGCATCCCAATTGGCACCCTATGCCCCATATAGTGTCCTATGAACCCTTGTCAAAAGTAGTGCACTATATAGGGAATAGGGTGCACAGCTTCTGTCTTACGTACCTCCTGTGCCTTGAAGACCTTCCTGTCATTGAAGAGCACCTCATTCCACACCACCTCCACTCCCTCCTCTGTGTCCATGGCCAGTGAAGCACTCTCGACACCTGGGACATTACCTTGACTGATCTACAGGGGGAGACAAACACACACAAGAGATCTCACAAGCGCTGCATATGCAATAACTGAGGAGGAACAAGCATAAATATAGCATGTGTCTTGTTCCAGCCATAACTTACTACATGTAGCCATTATCGTGAATCATGTAGATGTTTCGGAGCCAGCCATGCTCTCTATGGCTGCAAAACATCACAGGAGATTTAGAATGACCCTGCATGGGGAGGATTGCCAGCTGTTTTGCAAAGCTGTGCATCCCCATTTTAAATCCTGAATGGATACCGGTTTTCATTCATTAAATGGGCAGATATGGATCTTATGTAAACAAAAATTCTATAGCACTGATGTCCCATAACGTCTGACTGCTAAAAAACCTGCTGCCCCGACCATCTGTGTCATGGTGACGCAAAAAGACAAGGGGAGCGAGGATCAGAGATACTTCCGGAGTGAAGAGATGGATTCATGAAAAGGCGAGACAAGGGGGAGGGGGGATGGGACTGAGAACAAAAGAGAGATTGGGAGAGAGGGGATGAGAGAGAAATTGGGAGTGGGGGTGAGCAATAGGATGTGAGAAAGAAGGACAAAGCCAAATAGAGAGAGAAAGATTTGGGCGAGGGAGCCGACTGCCAGGGGCATGTGGTGCTATCAGACTTATGAGGACACTGAGTCAGGGAAAAGGCCAGACTGACTCCGAGCGGAGCAGCAGCACTGTTTGTGTCTGTGTTCCAGAGCCTGGCAGAGCAGACAGAGACAGACAAGCCCTGGGCTCCCATTCCTTCCGCCTCAGATGAACAGTGAGTATGCATTAACACAGCACAGATGACTGCTCAGCCCAGAATACAGCCAGCAAGAGAATAGTCAGTCACACATTGCAGCTCAGAGCTAAGCACATGAGATAGCTTATCCCAATCCCTTTTCCCCTGATGTACAGATAACACAAAAGCGGCAAAAGTAAGGCCCACAGTGGTCGAACCTGTTCTTGACAGATACAGGAGGGCTGCCCTTCCTGTCTCTATAGAGTCAGAAAAATGTTGAACAGTACAAAGATCAGCTGTTACCGTGAAACCCTTAGAAAACCTGACAGGTTCAACGGCTACACATCTACTGCAGTATTCAATTGTACGATGCACCCAAACCCATTCCACTTGTTAATACCCAGACGTCTCTTAATGATCCTGAGCAATAGGATGTGAGAGAGAAGGGAAGAGCCAAAGAGAGAGAGGAAGATTTGGGCGAGGGAGTCGACTGCTAGGGGCATGTGGTGCTACCAGACTTGAGGACACTGAGTCAGGGAAAAGGCGAGACTGACTCTGAACGGAGCAGCAGCAACACTGTTTGTGTCTGTGTTCCAGAGCAGCACTGATCTTTTACAGGATATGCTGTGTTATGCCTCGTGTAAGATTTACATTAAACTTAATAGCATTTACAGAATCGGCATAAACCATACTTGATCATCACCTCTTCTCAAGCCACCTTGTACAGGAGGAAAATAGTCCTGCTGCAGGAGGATTTGAATGGCTGAAGAAATATTTAGAATCGGTGCAAGTTGGCAGCTGAAAGTGGTGTTTGCATACAATGCAGCAGTTTGCCCTACAGCCAATTCTGTCGAATCAAAATAATTTGCAAAAAACAGTCCGATTTCGACAGAAATATGGCTGAGACGCAAAGAAAGTTCAAGGAGAGGGGCTACAAGAATGATCAGATTAATATTGCCATTGAGAAAATTCTAAACAAAACGAGACATGACCTTTTTCAAGGTCAGTCTCGCAAAAAGACGCATTCTTGCGTTCTAACTACCCACTATTCAAAGTGCTCTGAACAAATTAAGGGAATTGTTCACAAACATTGGCACATCCTAAAATCCGATGATAGTCTCGGTAATGTGTTTTCGGACCTTCCCTTGGTCGTATTCTCGCGGGGTAGAAATCTCAGAGACCAATTGGTAAACTCTGATTTACCACCCCAAGATATTCCTGAACAACGTCTATTTGCGCCCCTACTGGATGGAAATTACAAGTGTAATGGCTGTGCTCAATGCAATGGCACTTATAAATGGAGATCCTTCAAACACCCACAAACAGGGAAATCGATCCCAATAAAAGGTGTTATTACGTGCTCCACTAAGGCAGTTATTTATCTTATAACTTGTCCTTGTGGTAAAAATTATGTAGGTAAAACAAAGCGCGAATTAAAAGTACGTATCTCAGAGCATCGTAGCACCATTAGGTGTAAAAACTTTACTTATCCAGTTGCGGCCCACTTCTTGGAGGCAGGCCACTCGATTTCGTCTCTGCGTTATATTGGCATCGAACATGTCACCCTCCCTAGGAGAGGGGGTGACCATGATAATTTATTGTTAAAACGAGAGGCTGCCTGGATCTTTAATTTAAAGACCCTTGCTCCCTTCGGTCTCAACGTAGACTTTGATCTGAAGCCATTCTTGTGATTATTGTGACTTTGCCATTGTAATTGTGTGTAAACTTGTAGTCAAATTAATATATGATCGTATGCTATCCATTTGTTTGTATGCTGTTCTTTGTATGACATTTTGATATTTGATTATTGACCAATGATATTAGGCCACTCCTGGCCATGATTACAGACACCTGTGTCTTTTGACACTACATAAACGAGTCATCCCGCAGTGTTTGTGATTATACCCTGAAGAAGATAGCTTGGCTGTCGAAACGTTGGTATTAAATTTTTGCATCTGAGCTCCAAGAGTGTGCGGCTCTCTTTTATTTTATTTTCATGCATACAATGCAGTACCATACCTAGAAATAAGTTTTGTCCAAATCGGATTTTAGGTCCTATATATTTATTGACTATTATAGGAATCCTATTAATTCAAATGGCCAATTTGGGTGCAATCAATTAGCTTAATGTCTCAGAGATCACATTTTATCTCAATAAAATAATGTTGTGGGAATGCACATTTTCTGTTTCTAACAGAAACAATTTCAGAACAATCTTTTTCTTGTGCTTTTTGAGGTGGAATGCCCCAGTCTGTGCTCGTCAGCAAAACATGATAGGCTTGTATAATATAATGATCACAAAGGATAATGACAATATAGGCTAGGTCTAACAATATGCCATTTAGCAGTGGGAGGATTTTAACATTAACACATGGGTGTGGCAAAGTGCCAGATTCTTGAATAATAATGACCAAAACATTGTCGTTTGATTAAAGAGACAGGGTTGGCGCAAATGGTGAAATTAGCTGTTCAACAAACTGTTAAATTAGCTGTCAATCAACTGATGGCCCAAATCTGCTCAGCCATGGAAACAAAAAGTAATCTATCGGTTTTCACACCTTTCATTATGTGTCAATGGATAGGCAAATGGGAGGCCTTCAGAATGTATTGGAATATAATAAAAATAACAAGTGGCCCATACCATCGATAGCACTAGATTATCGCCAGCTGATGTCTCGTTAATCCATCAACATGCTCTAAATTCAGGTGCACAGCTGATCTAAATAGTAACCATTATTGGTCACCTCATTACCAAATCTTATTTTATTGGTCACATACACATGGTTAGCAGATGTTATTGTGAGTGTAGTGAAACACTTCTAGATCCGACAGTGCAGCAGTATCTAACAGGTAATATCTAACAATTCTACAACAAAACCTAATACACACAATCTAATAAAGGAATGGGATGAGAATATATAAGTATAAAATATATGGATGAGCGGTGACAGAGGAGCTAAGATGCAATAGATAGTAAAGAATAGATAGTGAAGGATACAGTATACAGTATATACATATGAGATGAGTCATGTGAGATATGTAAACATTATTAAAGTGACAAGTGTTCCATTTATTAAAGTGGCCAATGAAATCAAGTCTGTAGGTAGGCAGCCACCTCTCTGTGCTAGTGGTGGATGTTTAACAATCTGATGGACTTCAGATAAAAGCTGTTTTTCAGTCTCTCGGTCCCTGCTTTGATGCACCTGTACTGACCCCGCCTTCTGGATGATAGCGGGGTGAACAGGCAGTGGCTCGGGTGGTTGTTGTCCTTGATGATCTTTTTGGCCTTCCTGTGCCATCGGGTGCTGTAGGTGTCCTGGAGGGCAGGTAGTTTGTCCCTGGTGATGTGTTGTGCAGACCGCACCACCCTCTGGAGAGCCTTGCGGTTGTGGGCAGTGCAGTTGCCGTACCAGGCGGTGATACTGCCCGACAGGATGCTCTCAATTGTGCACTTGTAAAAGTTAGTGGGTGTTTTTGGTGACAAGACACATTTTTTCAGCCTCCTGAGTTTGAAGAGGCGCTGTTGCGACTTCTTCACCACATTGTCTGTGTGGGTGGACCATTTCAGTTTGTCGATGATATGTACACAGAGAAACTTAAAAAACGTTCCACCTTCTCCGCTGCTGTCCTGCCGATGTGAATAGGGGGGTGCTCCTCCCTTTGCTGTTTCCTGAAGTCCACGATCATCTCTTTTGTTTTGCTGACATTGAGGTAACACCACACTCTGAAGGCTGTCGCGTCGTTGTTGGTAACCAAGCCTACCAATGTTGTGTCGTCTGCAAACTTGATGATTGGCCATGCAGTCGTGAGTGAACAGGGAGTACAGGAGGGGTCTGAGAACGCACCCTTGTGAGGCCCCAGGTTTAGGATAAGTGGAGTGGAGATGTTGTTTCCTACCGTCACTACCTGGGGGCGGCCCGTCAGGAAGTCCAGGACCCAATTGCACAGGGTGGGGTTCAGACTAGAGGTCGACCGACTATGATTTTTCAACGCCGATACCGATACCGATTATTGGAGGACCAAAAAAGCCGATACCGTTTTTAAATTTTTTTTTTTTATGTAATAATGACAATTACAACAATACTGAATGAACACTTTTATATTAACTTAATATAATACTTAAATAAAATCTATTTAGCCTCAAGTAAATAATGAAACATGTTCAATTTGGCTTAAATAATGCAAAAACAAAGTGTTGGAGAAGAAAGTAAAAGTGCAATATGTGCTATGTAAGAAAGCTAACGTTTCAGTTCTTTGCTCAGAACATGAGAACAAATTAAAGCTGGTGGTTCCTTTTAACATGAGTCTTCAATATTCCTAGGTAAGACGTTTTAGGTTGTAGTTATTATAGGAATTATAAGACTATTTCCCTCTATACCATTTGTATTTCATTAATCTTTGACTATTGGATGTTCTTATAGGCACTTTAGTACTGCCAGTGTAACAGTATAGCTTCCGTCCCTCTCCTCGCTCCTCCCTGGGCTCGAACCAGCAACACAACGACAACAACAACCATCGAAGCAGCGTTACCCATGCAGAGCAAGGGGCACAACTACTAGAAGGCTCAGAGCGAGAGACGTTTGAAACGCTTTTAGCGTGCGCTAACTAGCTAGCCATTTCACTTCGGTTACACCAGCCTCATCTCGGGAGTTGATAAGTCATAAACAGCGCAATGCTTGACGCACAACGAAGAGCTGCTGGCAAAACGCACGAAAGTGCTGTTTGAATGAATGTTTACGTGACTGCTTCTGCCTATCAGTCAGATACTTAGATACTTGTATGCTTGTATGCTCAGTCAGATTATATGCAACGCATATAGATAATATCTAGTAATATCATCAACCATGTGTAGTTAACTAGTGATTATGATTGATTGTTTGTTATAAGATAAGTTTAATGCTAGCTAGCAACTTACCTTGGCTTACTGCATTCGCGTAACAGGCAGTCTCATTGTGGAGTGCAACGAGAGAGAGGCAGGTCGTTATTGAGTTGGACTAGACAAGATGAAAATCTTTCGTTCTGCCCCTGAACAAGGCAGTTAACCCACCTTTTCTAGGCCGTCATTTAAAATAAGAATGTGTTCTTAACTGACTTGCCTAGTTCAATAAAGGTATATAAAAAATAAATTTGTTATGAAAACTCGAAATCGGCCCTAATTAATCGGCCATTCCGATTAATCGGTCGACCTCTAGTTCAGACCCAGGGCCTCAAGCTTAATGATGAGTTTGGAGGGTACTATGGTGTTGAATGCTGAGCTATAGTCAATGAACAGCATTCTTACATAGGTATTCCTCCTGTCCAGATGGGATAGGGCAGTGTGATGGCGATTGCATCGTCTGTGGACCTATTGGGGCGGTAAGCAAATTGAAGTAGGTCTTGGGTGACAGGTAGGGTGGAGGAGACATGATCCTTGACTAGTCTCTCAAAGCACCTCATGATGACAGAAGTCATGTAGTTCAGTTACCTTAGCTTTCTTGGGAACAGGAACAATGGTGGCCATCTTGAAGCATGTGGGGACAGCAGACTGGGATAGGCATTGTTGAATATACACCGCTCCCTAAAAGATGATGTTGGAGTATTCTTATTCCCGCTTGCAACCAAATTATTTTAAGATACCTTCGCCCTCTGTTTGGTATTATCATCAGAACTACTTAGTCCTTTTTGAAAGACCAAGGTTGATTTATCTATTTGACAAGCATTACGTACAATTGAAATAAAGCATTTCCTTGTTTATCACAGCAAATCTACTGTGGCAATTTACCTGACACTTTGCATGAATGGAACTGTTATTATTTTATTTGTTTCCTATTTATGCTATCCATTAATCTAAAAGTCTAAGCCGTTGGGGGGAATTGTTTAAAGATGTCATACCATGGATCATTTAGCTATTGGATTTTGAATTTTAGCACCCCTTTAGGTATTCCAATAAAATATTAAATTAGGCTTTTACTACTATAGCTCATAGAAATGCATTTGAATAACTGGCTAAATAGAATATTTTTTTAAATCATAAGGAATAAGGTTTTGAAGTGACTGTCCTTATTCTAGGAGACATAAGAAAGGTAAGGAAATATTTGACACATATTTAACCCTATATTTTGGGGGGCAAAAAAACTACCTCAATACTTCCATTCGTTTGTATGGGTTACCTTCAGACGCTTCTGGGGGTCATAGAGCAAAGTGGAGAACACCACCGTGTTCGTGAGAGTCTCCCCTTTCCATAGAGTGGTCATAACAGGTTGTAGGCAAAACGTTAAGACGTTTCCGTGAGAATACCAATTTTTGTGATGTCTCATGGTCTGACAAACACCGCTGTAGCTCGGTCACCTCCCGCAGCAGAAGGCCGACATTGGCAGATGCGGTGGATTGAGACGCAGTCAACGCAAATCTCTAGCTCTGATATATCTAGCTTAAACTGACTGATTTTATGGGGATTTTTTTATTATGTGTAACTAAAATCAGTCGATTGAGTTATTTGGGCCAGAATCCAATGCACACATACAGGGTAGGCTTATATGTGCATGCTGAAGGCAGTAGCCCTAACCGCTAGACTATCCCAGGCCACGATTGAACTACATTTTGACAGTTGATTTGTAACCTTAGGTTCACTAGAAACCTAGGTGTAGCCTATTGTTAGGCTGCATTTCCGAGAAACTTGACACTTGTATGTTGTAGTGGAGACCAATATCTATCTTGTGTTAGTTATTAAGCTACTGTATAGAAAACAACGTTTTCTGATGTGTTTGGATGCATTTCAGATACATTTGAATGTAGCAGATTTATTCATATTCTGTCCGCTGCTTTAGCGTTTGAGCGAGTAAGAGAGGGAGGGTGATTTTGATAGCTGGCGCTGGTCCAAATGACATCTCTATGTCTTCAATGAAAGTGTTAGAATTCTTTTGAAAGAGGGAATCTGAGGTAAAACGTTATGTCTAAACAGTGATGCGATGCTATTTCGTTTTGAGTGTCTACCATATGAAAGCTATTACTTAAGTGCTTACTGTGCAGCCGTATTCATCGACTTGGCCAAGGCTTTCGACTCTGTCAATCACCACATCCTCATCGGCAGACTCGACAGCCTTGGTTTCTCAAATGATTGCCTCGCCTGGTTCACCAACTACTTCTCTGATAAGAGTTCAGTGTGTCAAATCGGAGGGTCTGTTGTCCGGGCCTCTGGCAGTCTCTATGGGTGTGCCACATCAATGATGTCGCTCTTGCTGCTGGCGAGTCTCTGATCCACCTCTACGCAGACGACACCATTCTGTATACTTCTGGCACTTCTTTGGACACTGTGTTAACAACCCTCCAGACCTCCTTCCGTGGCCTCCAACTGCTCTTAAATACAAGTAAAACTAAATGCATGCTTTTCTACCGATCACTGCCTGCACCTGCCCGCCCGTCCAGCATCACTACTCTGGACGGTTCTGACTTAGAATATGTGGACAACTACAAATACCTAGGTGTCTGGTTAGACTGTAAACTCTCCTTCCAGACCCACATGAAACATCTCCAATCCAAAGTTAAATCTAGAATTGGCTTCCTATTTCGCAACAAAGCATCCTTCACTCATGCTGCCAAACATACCCTCGTAAAACTGACCATCCTTCTGATCCTCGACTTCGGCGATGACATCTACAAAATAGCCTCCAATACCCTACTCAATAAATTGGATGCAGTCTATCACAGTGCCATCCGTTTTGTCACCAAAGCCCCATATACTACCCCCCACTGCGACCTGTACGCTCTCGTTGGCTGGCCCTCGCTTCATACTCGTCGCCAAACCCACTGGCTCCAGGTCATCTACAAGACCCTGCTAGGTAAAGTCCCCCCATATCTCAGCTCGCTGGTCACCATAGCAGCACCCACCTGTAGCACGCGCTACAGCAGGTATAGCTCTCTGGTCACCCCCAAAACCAATTCCTCTTTTGGCCACCTCTCCTTCCAGTTCTCTGCTGCCAATAAATGGAACGAGCTACAAAAATCTCTGAAACTGGAAACACTTTTCTCCCTCACTAGCTTTAAGCACCAGCTGTCAGAGCAGCTCACAGATTACTGCACCTGTACATAGCCCATCTATAATTTAGCCCAAACAACTACCTTTTACCCTACTGTATTTATTTATTTTGCTTCTTTACACCCCATTATTTATATTTCTACTTTGCACATTCTTCCACTGCAAATCTACCATTCCAGCATGCCACCATGGCCTTTTTTTTTGCCTTTACCTCCCTTCTCACCTCATTTGCTCACATTGTATATAGACTTATTTTTCTATCGTGTTATTGACTGTATGTTTGTTTTACTCCATGTGTAACTCTGTGTTGTTGTTCGTGTCGAACTGTTTTCCTTTATCTTGGCCAGGTCGCAGTTGTAAATGAGAACTTGTTCTCAACTTGCCAACCTGGTTAAATAAAGGTGAAATAAAAAATAAATAAATAAGCTTTCAAGTTATAATTGAATTTACTATTAATATCTTAAATAGTAATTACGTAGTAGTAGTAGTAGCAGCACAGTAGACATTTTCATAGGCACCTTCATAAAATGCAAGAGCTTACACATACTGTAGTTATAAACGCATTTAAAATGGCCTCTTTCACCACGGTGTTACCACATTGTTGATCAACAAGCCCACACCCAATCCACAGACCCACCCTGCTGTGCCCACTGCCATAAATATACAGCCCAGATGACTGCAGCCTGCCACATTGGCATCCTCCCAGGCTGCTTTGGCCCATACTCTGCCCACCTAGCGCTGCGTTCTACCCAAGGTGCGTAGGCGATTGGCATTGGCACATGATGACTTGACCGCATAGGCCTTACGTGAGGTCGCAACACAGTGTTGACCGCACAAGATGCTTTTAATATCACTGCTATGTCTGTAGAGAAAACCAATATCTGGGGTATAAACAGTATACAGCCTATCAATTTCATAGTTAAAATGTTCTTGTTAACACGGTTGGCTTTATCTATTACACAACTGAACCTGCAGTGTGGTTCCAATACTCTCCAACTTGAAGTACGGAGAGCCCTAGTCTAAAGGGGCTGCAGGGAGATTACATTATAAATAAGAGCGAAGTAAGAACACAATGCTCTGACATAGTGGCACTAATGGGGCGGCTGGCTGGCTTGGGGATTCCATGGTCTTTGAGCTACTATAAAGCATGTCTACTGGGGCTACACAGGGACTCATGTTTGGATGCTGTTGTTTATTTTCCCTCTGTTACGAAACAGTTAGCCCCCTGTGCTTGAGTGTGCTCCCTGGGGGTGTTTGTTGGGGTGGTGGAGTTTGGTGCTCAGTCATGGTAGGGTGAAACTAGTAAACAGGCTGTGATTGGTTGCTGAAGGGTGGTGGGTTAAGGTTGGGTTCAGGTCAAAAATACACAAACATTAATGTTGATGTTTTGGTGTTTAAAAAAATATGATCAGATAATGATAATAATTTCAGTAAATCTGTCTGTTGTTTGTAAAGTCTATTTAGTCCGATAGATATGGGCAATTCACAGTAACAGAATGACACTGAGACTATGATTTTTCACTTTAAAAGTATGTCAAACAAAAAACATTGATTGCAAATTTAAACAAACCATACAACTCTGTGCACAATGACTACTTTAAAAAATGTAAACAGAAAATGTTTGTCGGTTACGACGCCATACTGCAGTCAGGTCAAGACCCTGGAGAGGACGACACACAGATGAGCTTCCCTGAGACGGTTTCTGACAGTTTGTGCAGAAATGATTTGGTTGTGCAAACCAACAGTTTCATCAGCTGTCCAGGATGTCTGGTCTCAGACGATCCCGCAGGTGAAGCAGGATGTGGAGGTTCTCTAATACGACGTGGAAGGCGGCTTACTGTAGAGAAATTAACATTAAATTCAGCAACAGTGCTGGTGGACATTCCTGCAGTCAGCATGCAAATTACACGTTCCCTCAATACTTTGAGACATCTGTGGCATTCCCATGGTAGCCAATTCAGTTGCAATTATTCTGTTACAGATTTTGGGGTCATTCTGTTACTGATTTGGTAACAGAATAATGTGTTTTATTCACGTAATATATCATAAACCAAATTGTTATCAGTAAAACACTAACTAATTTACTTGTGAACTTTCATTAACCTTCCTCCTCATGAGGGATTTAAATTTGAAAATATCTTCAAGATATGTGGGTTTTTGGTAACAGAATGACACTAGGCATTATTTCTTAACTTACAGAAGGCACATCATTTCAACAAAATGAAATATAAATGTTGATATTAGTTGGCAGGGGTCTTAATATTAGTGTTTTTATGTATTTCTAATACCTTTTAAGACTTTTTCTGGTAGATGGTTTCTAAGCCCTTTTCCGTCTGTTTGACCAGAAATCAAAACATTTGTTTATTACAAATGTTTGGGATGGAGAATGGTAGAAACATTGCCGTAATTTCTCACAAATATAGACTCTTAGCTTTCATTTGTCACCAAATTTGATATGCTCCTATGAACTTCACATGTTAATGCTCATGGGGCTTTTTACATGGAAATACCCATATTCAAAATGCTTGTTTATTTATTTATTTTTGTCATTTAGGAAACGACTTATCCAGAGCGACTTACAGGTACAATTAGGGTTATACGCCTTGCTCAAAGGAACATCGACAGATTTTTCACCTAGTAACTCTTGGACTTGAACCTTAACCACTATGCTACCTGCTGCCCTATTTACATTCACTGTACCAGTCCATTTCCTAATACTAATAAACAAGTAAACTGGTCAGATACTAATATAACTCAAAGCTATCTAAAATGTATGTCAAACAAATGTAATGATCAACAGTAAACTGATTAAAAATGATGTTGTTGAATCCATAAGCAGTCAGCCACAGGTAATCCACAGACAGTCAGCCACAATCCTTTGGCCGGGGGCGCAACCTAGGCCGCAGGAGGGGGGGGGTGAGAATGGGGTCAAAAATGCATACTAAGCATTTCACACCAACTCCGGATACACTTATAGTAGGCATAAATTGGCTTGTGGATGTCCATCTCTGGCTCTGCTCCAAACCCTAACTGGAGGAAACCAGGGCTGAGTCGCAAATGGCACTCTATAGCCTATAGTGCACACTTTTGACCAGAACTCTATGGGACCTGGTCAAAAGTAGTGCACTATAAAGGGAATAGTTTGCCATTTGGGAGACAGCAAAAATGACTGAAGATCTGATCTCAGGCCTTCCTGAAAATAACCTGATTATAGATACACTGCCGGGAAACCCAACACTAGAGACAGCACCACTACACACTAGAGGTTGATCGATTATGATTTTTCAACGCCGATACCGATTATTGGAGGACAAAAAAAGCCGATGACGATTAATCGGACGATTTTTCAAATGTATTTTTAATAATGACAATTACAACAATACTGAATGAACACTTATGTTAACTTAATATAATACATCAATAAAATCAATTTAGCATCAAATAAATAATGAAACATGTTCAATTTGGTTTAAATAATGCAAAAACAAAGTGATGGAGAAGAAAGTAAATGTAAAAGTCTTCAATATTCCCTGATAAGAAGTTTGAGTTATTATAGGAATTATAGGACTATTCCTCTCTATACCATTTGTATTTCATTAACCTTTGACTATTGGATGTTCTTATAGGCACTTTAGTATTGCCAGTGTAACAGTATAGCTTCCGTACCTCTCCTCGGCCCTACCTGGGCTCGAACCAGGAACACATCGACAACAGCCACCCTCGAAGCAGCGTTACCCATGCAGAGCAAGGGGAACAACCACTCCAAGTCTCAGAGCGAGTGAAACGCTTTTAGCGCGCACCCCGCTAACTAGCCAGCCATTTCACATCGGTTACACCAGCCTAATCTCGGGAGTTGATAGGCTTGAAGTCATAAACAGTGCAATGCTTGAAGTACAGCGACGAGCTGCTGGCAAACGCACGAAAGTGCTGTTTGAATGAATGTTTACGAGCTTGCTGGTTCCTACCATCGCTCAGTCAGACTGCTCTATCAAATCATAGACTTAGTTATAACATAACACACAGAAATACGAGCCTTAGGTCATTAATATGGTCGAATCCGGAAACTATCATCTCGAAAACAAGACGTTTATTCTTTCAATGAAATACGGAACCGTTCCGTACTCTATTTAACGGGTGGCATCCATAAGTCTAAATATTCCTGTTATGTTGCACAACCTTCAATGTTATGTCATAATTCCGTAAAATCCTGGCAAATTAGGCGGCCCAAACTGTTGCATATACACTGACTCTGCGTGCAATGAACGCAAGAGAAGTGACACAATTTCACCTGGTTAATATTGCCTGCTAACCTGGATTTCTTTTAGCTAAATATGCAGGGTTAAAAATATATACTTGTGTGTATTGATTTTAAGAAAGGCATTGATGTTCATGTTTAGGTACACATTGGAGCAATGATACACATCGATTATACGCAACGCAGGACACGCTAGATAATATCTAGTAATATCATCAACCATGTGTAGTTAACTAGTGATTATGATTGATTGTTTTTATAAGATAACTTTAATGCTAGCTAGCAACTTACCTTGGCTTACTGCATTCGCGTAACAGGCAGTCTCCTCGTGGAGTGCAATGAGAGGCAGGTGGTTAGAGCGTTGGACTAGTTAACTGTAAGGTTGCAAGATTGGATCCCCCAAGCTGACAAGGTGAAAATCTGTCGTTCTGCCCCTGAACAAGGCAGTTAACCCACCGTTCCTAGGCCGTCATTGAAAATAAGAATGTGTTCTTAACTGACTTGCCTAGTTAAATAAAGATGCAATAAAAGGTGTAAAAAAAAAAAGAAGTAAAAAAATAAATAAATAAATCGGCCAAATCGGTGTCCAAAAATACCGATTTCCGATTGTAATGAAAAGTTTAAATCGGCCCCAATTAATCGTCCTTTCTGATTAATCAGTCGACCTCTACTTGTAACCCTGGTACTTGAAGAAGTACAACACACTGGACACAGCAGACAAAGAGAGAAGAGTAATCACGCTTTCATCTGGATCACAAATGGGAGGGGGGGAGTATTCCATTAATTCAAATGGTTGAATTAAGTGGCTCTATACTGTCAACGTCTCCCAAATCCCCAAACTGTTTTGTGTTTGGGAAATGATGAGGAATCTTGCCGTCTCCACTTCCCACTCAAGCTCGCAGGAGCAAAGGCAACACCAACAAGGCTTCCCAGTGTGTTTTGATTGTAATGTGTCCAACAGCTCTGTGTTATGGTACAGCTTTGTGTCTACTGACTCAGGGCTTAAGATCTTTCATCCTGCCTTGCTCTCGTACATTCCATCCTTGACATGGCCTTCAAGAAAATGATCAGGTGAAACTTGAGAGATTGTCTATCTATGGGTGAAGTTGACAGAGTATTCTTTTTGGACAGGTTTAAAAATCAAATGGCCAGCCGTGCTGCCCTGTTCTGAGCCAACTGCAATTTCCGTAAGTCCCTCTGTGTGGCACCTGACCACATGACTGAACAGTAGTCCAGGTGCGGCAAAACTAGAGCCGGTAGGACCTGCCTTGTTGATAGTGTTGTTAAGATGGTAGAGCAGCACTTTATTATGGACAGACTTCTCCCCATCTTAGCTACTATTGTATCAATATGTTTTGACCATGATAGTTAGTCACCTCAACTTGGTCAATATTCACATGATTTATTACAATATTTAGTTGGTTTAGGGTTTAGTGAATGATTTTTCCCAAATACAATGCTTTAAGTTTTTGAAATATTCAGGACTAACTTATTCCTTGCCACCCATTCTGAAAGTAACTGCAGCTCTTTAAGTGTTGCAGTCATTTCAGTTGCTGTAGTAGCTGATGTGTATAGTGTTGAGTCCTCCGCATACATAGACACACTGGCTAATGTTTTGTACACTCAGTGTATTTATTGAATATGATCTGAATCCTATGAATAAAAAATTGCTTATTTGGGTGCAATCAATTAGCTTAATGTCTCAGAAATCGAATTATATTTCAACAAAATATTTCTTCAGGAATGCTAATCGTATCTGTTTCCAACTCCAGAAACGATTTCAGAAGTATCTTAGGTGTCGAAATCCTCCTGTTCTTCTAACAACATGCGGGATTAAACAGCCCAAAACACTAATAACTGAACAGGGGAGACCAAGACTGTGTGTTCTATAGGTTGCTTTTTATAATACTGTAGTGAACAGCGGGGTAGGGAAGCGAACCCGGCATGAAATGGAAACACCCTACGTATCAAGCCAACAGGGTTAAGCCACTTGGTGAGAAATGTCAAGCGGCTCATATAGCGAGGGTCGGTACAGTACTTAGTCGGGTTTCTTCCAATCTAGGGGGTGCTGTGTAGCCTGATAAGAGGTCATCCACCTGCTCAATTCATACCAGCATCTCAAAACAATGAGGTGAAGGGAATGTGTGTTTAAAAATGCATTATCCATTAACAATTGTTTGTTGAAAAGATTAGGGAGAGCTATATTTCAAACTGATTTCTGAGTTGCTAGGTCAAGCAATATGGAAATGAACTATCTATGCTCAGTTGGGGATGGTTATATAAAAATGTATATTGACAAACTGTTGATAAACTGTTTAATTTTGTAAAGAAAAATGTTAAATAAATCAATAGCCTGGTTAACTTTACCAAGTTGCAGGACATTTTAGCCCAAAACCTGTTTGTCCCTGCCAGGAGGCTGACACTTGGCCACAAGTGGATCTTCCAGCAAGACAATAACCCCAAGCACACATCAAAATACACAAAGAAATGGTTCATTGACCACAATATCAACATGTTGCAATGGCCATCTCAGTCTCCAGACTTGAACCCCATTGAAAACATGTGGTTTGAATTGAAGAGGGCAGTCCATACGCACAGACGAAGGATATCAAAGATCTGGAAAGATTCTGTCTGGAAGAATGGTCAAAGATCCCCCCCAATGTGTTCTCCAATCTCATAAAACATCTTATAAAAAGGCTCAGTCTCATTATCCTCGCAATGGTGCTGGAGTACTAAAACCAGGGGTGCCAATAATCTTGACCCATATCTTTTTTAGATTTTTTTTTTTATTACTTCAGCAATTGTATTATTATAAAATAATTGTTTTGAGCATGGAACATACAGTGGGGCAAAAAAATATTTAGTCAGACACCAATTGTGCAAGTTCTCCCACTTAAAAAGATGAGAGGCCTGTAATTTATCATAGCTACACTTCAACTATGACAGACAAAATGAAAAAAAAAAATCCAGAAAATCACATTGTAGGATTTTTTTATGAATTTATTTGCAGATTATGGTGGAATATAAGTATTAGAGATTTATGAAGATCAATGTGACTTTCATGCTCTGAGAGGCCAGGTACAACGCAATATTATGGAGATCATGTTCACTACATACCACTTTTAGCGGCATTTGCCAATCACCACTTAACGTGACGAACTAGATCTTTCTCTAATGCAGGCAACAACACTAAATCAAATGGGTGTTTATGCCTTCCAAGACCGTCAAATTTCATGAGAGAACCAGAAGCAGGGCCTTTATGATTATTACATTTGGGTGGAAGTCAGACACTGCTCTGCAGTTGGAGCCCTTTCAGGCTAAATATATTCATTTGCACCTCGACAATGCTGGCAGCAGCCAGTTGCAAGAATAAAATACAAAAATGGCAAGTTTACAAAACAAAGATGAATTGCTCAAAAATGTGTTATTATTTATGAACACAAACAGTCAAACTCCAGGAAGAATGATTAGAACTGGGTGAGACTTCTACACGGCCCAGTCAGTCGATCGGTCCGGCAGCCAGGCTAATGGGATGAGTGCTTGCTTTGACCTGAATCTGGCACCTGTCCCACTACTTAAAAACATCTGAGATTTACTTTGTTCCCGGAGAGGCTTATTAGAGCCTGGCAAAGTCCACCCATGTACTCAAGTTCTCCATAAAGAGGGGTAATTGCTGCCCACTGGATTATCCAATTCATGTTTGTAAAATTACACTTATTGCCTGTTTAAAAAGGCCACTACGGAGGAGGAGGAACAACAGGGTCTGAGTCTGAACCACTTGCAAAACCTCAGAGGCAAACCTCAGAAGTCAAACAAGTTCAGCACTGTGCCAGGAAGAGAAAGTAAGAGGTAACACGGGGTGAAAGCCTACAGCTTGGCTTGGCCAGTTTAGCAAAGACAAGTTTGCACTATTTGACACAGTGGCCAGTTACTGTAAGAAGAGCAGCTTGGACAGAGTTTTGGTGACGTGCAAGAAGTGAATGTTGGTCACATCCAACTGGCATTATCTCACACCCATCTTATCTTTCAAAATAAAGCAAGCACACGCCTAAAGTCTGACAATATGTTACAGTCCATTAGAAACATAGACAATAATGTAAACGGTCTGCACAATATCTGATAAAGGAAGGAATGTGCTCCATTCTTATTCTCTTGTGAAAATTAATGAAAGCGTGCTTGGCGCCAACCATCGATCCCATAAAAAAAAAAAAGATTTAAGCCAGGCACTCACTTGAATATTGTTTAAAATGTTCTTTCTCGTGTAAGCGGACTAAATAGAAAACACCTATCTGAGTGCGTCTAGGTAAGTATTTAACTTTTTTTGTTATATGGTTGTAATTAGTTTAGTAACTCGTGTTGAGCTTTTTATGTTGATCCTCTGCAGAGAGAGATGGAGACACAAAGGGAGGGAGACGAGGGAGAAAAAAGAGACAGTTGAGGGAGTGAGTGTGTCCTTTGGCAGTGTAGTACTTGTGCTCATGATTGATGGGTATCCGTTGTATCCCTTACCCTGGGAGGCAGTGTGATGAAAGGGGATACCTAGTCAGTTGTACAGCTGAATGCCTTCAACTGAAATGTGTCTTCCGCATTAAACCCAACCCCTCTGAATCAGAGACTGAGTAACACACTGGACTGACAGCTTGGAGTTTGACTGGCTGTTAGGCAACATTTTGACCGAAGAGCACTATGACTTCAGGTTGTGTGAGAGATGCTTAAAGTGTCCATTAATAAGTTTGCATAATTTTTACATTTACGTCATTTAGCAGATGCTCTTATCTCGAGCGACTTACAGGAGCAATTAGGGTTAAGTGCCTTGCTCAAGAGCACAGACAGAATTTTCACCCGGCTAGGTCGGGGATTCGAACCAGCGACATTTTGGTTACTGGCCCAACGCTCTTAACCGCTAGGCTAACTGACACTATGAAATGCAATGGAAGACAAAGCATGCTCAAAATGCCAAACAACTGCATGTTGGCCAAAGAGCACTATGATTTCAGATTGTGTGACAGAGGACTGTCCATTCAAATTAGCAGAATGAAAGGCAAAGCAGGATCAAAGTGTCTGTCCAAGCACGGGCCAAGGGGTGTACGCTACTACAATCAGTCTTTTATAAACATCCAATGCCAATTTCCCTGAGCTGTCCACTAAAGGAGCCTACTGCACTAGTAAAGTTATGTCTCACCAGTTCATAGCAGCAGGCCATTCACAGAAGCCAAAGCATGTTTAATTAACGAACAGTCGATTGGTGTTGAGTCACATTTTACTCTCTACTCTGGTCCCTGCATGCAAAAGACCTGCTTACTTCTCACCAGGCTGCAAGAACAAGACACACATTCAAATTAGAAAATGAAAACCTCTTATAATCCCTTGAGCATGGATCACAGGAGTTATTTATATTGAGGCGGTGGTTAGATTTGTGCCGCCATGGCAAAGATTATGGACAACAATGAGAGAGAGGATGAACTTGGAGGGCACTGAGGGACTACCAGGCAAATAATAAGGTTAGATGTTCATTGTTCATATCCCTGACCTGACAGTCTTCTGTTAGTTTCACATTTGCCTTGATTTGTGTTTAGGGTAGGAAACCTTATCAAAATAAGAGGTCAAAAACACCATTGGTTCTTGGGTTACAGTTGCATGGCATCTCTAGCTTTAAGAGAGTCTGGTTTTACTCCGGGGAAAAAAACATAGTTGAAGCAGGAATGTTAATGTGTTGTTGGCCTTGTGGACATTTTTGTTTGGTTTTGGAATGAATGACCCATGACCAACATGATAGATCCTACTGTGAACCAGGAATAGAATATCAAAGCCCCCAAGGCCACTGTGAGGAGGCAGAGTTCGAGACCTTGCCCCTTCTTGTAGACCCCTGAATCATCTCATGCTGTCGGTTGGGGAGGGTGATGACAGCAAGGCTGTTTTTCCTCTGACTTGTAATGGTTCTGAACCCGTTGCTATGCTTTGAAGCCTCTTGGCTATAATCTTTCACAGTGCTTTTCCTCTTCAGTCTATAGCTATCACTGAACACAGCGTATCCTAGGCTGTTTCACCCACCACTGTACCTAATACGCGACTGTGAGCTTCCAATGCAGCGAAGCAGAACACATTGAGCTCTTATCCCCGCGTTTCCCTGACACCGTGAGTCATAACCTGAATTCTCAGAGTTTTGAAAGAGGGCCTCAGCTGTGAGTATATATTTTTAAACCTGCATATTTAGTTAACTTCTTAAGGTATAGGGGGCAGCATTTTCACTTTTGGATAAATAGCGTGCCCAATTTCAACTTCCTGCTACTCATGCCAAGAATATAAGATATGTATAGTATTAGTAGATTTGGATAGAAAACACTCAAGTTTCTAAAACTGTTTGAATCATGTCTGTGAGTATAACAGAACTTATGTAGCAGGCAAAACCCCGAGGACTAACCGCTCAGAACTTGTTTTCAGTTCCTACCGCTTCCACTGGATGTCACCAGTCTTTGGAATTTGGTTGAGGTTATTCCTTTGTGCAGTGAAGAAGTACGGCCATCTAGGAAATGGGTAACACTGTTGAGAGTTGAAAAGTAGCGTTAGTTCCCTCTCGTCCTCTATTGAAAACAGACAGACCCGTCTTCAATTTGATCGATTATTAACGTAAAAAAAATACCTAAAGTTGTATTACAAAAGTAGTTTGAAATGTTTTGGCAAGGTTTACAGGCAACTTTTGAGATATTATGTAGTGACGTTGCTGTTTTCTTCTGGATCAAGCACGCCAAATAAATTGACATTTTGGATATATATGGACGGAACTAATCGAACAAAAGGACCAATTGTGATGTTTATGGGACATATTGGAGTGCCAACAAAAGAAGCTCGCCAAAGGTAAGGCATGTTTTATATTTTATTTCTGCGTTTTGTGTAGCGCCTGCAGGGTTGAAATATGCTACTCTCTTTGTTTACTGTTGTGCTATCATCAGATAATAGCTTCTTATGCTTTCACCGAAAATCCTTTTAAAAATCTGACATGTTGGCTGGATTCACAACGAGTGTAGCTTTAATTTAGTATCTTACATGTGTGATTTAATGAAAGTTAGATTTTTATATAATTTTATTTGAATTTGCTGAGGAGCATTTTCCCTGGCTTTTGGCCAAGTGGGACGCAAGCGTCCCCTATACCATAATAAGTTTTAAAAGTAATTAATGTTAGCAGGCAATATTAACTAGGTAAATTGTATCACTTCTCTTGTGTTCATTGCACTCGGAGTCAGGGTATATGCAACAGTTTGGGCCGCATGGCTCGTTGCGAACTAATTTGCCAGAATTTTACATAATTATGACAAAACACTGAAGGTTAAGCAATGTAACAGCAATATTTAGACTTAGGGTTGCCACCCAGGACGGTTCCGTATTTCACTGAAAGAATAAACGTTTTGTTTTTGAAATTATAGTTTCCAGATTCGACCATATTAATGACCAAAGGTTTGTATTTCTGTGTTTATTATATTATAATTAAGTCTATGAGTTGATATTTGATAGAGCAGTCTGACTGAGCAGTGGAAAGCAGCAGCAGGCTTGTAAGCATTCATTCAAACTTTGCTGTATTTGCCAGCAACTCTTAACAATGCTTGAATCATAGCACTGATTATGATTTCAAGCCTATCAACTCCTGAGATTAGGCTGGCAATACTAAAGTGCCTATTAGAACATCCAATAGTCAAAGGTATATGAAATACAGATTATATAGAGAGAAAATCGACACGTCATAATTCCTATAATAACTACAACCTAAAATGTCTTAACTGGGAATATTGAAGAACTGGGAATATTGAACCACCAGCTTTCATGTGTTCTGACCAAGGAACTTAAACATTAGCTTTTTTACATGGCACATATTGTACTTTTACTCTCTTCTCCAACACTGTGTTTTTGTATTATTTAAACCAAATTGAACATGTTTCATTATTTATTTGAGACTAAATAGTATAATACATAAATAAAATCTAAGTTAAAATAAGTGTTTATTGTTCATTCAGTATTGTTGTAATTGTCATTATTACAAATATATATATATAACAATTGTCCGATTTAATTGGTATCAGCTTTTTTGGGTCCTCCAATCATCAGTATTGGCGTTGAAAAATTATAATCGGTTGACCTCTCCAAAAGGAGACCCACTCCAAAAGGCTTTCGGAGCCATCATCGACTCAGTGGGTTTTGTCCAACATGTCTCCGGACCTACTCACTGCCACAGTCATACTCTGGATCTAATTTTGTCCCGTAGAATAAATATTGTGGATCTTAATGTTTTTCCTCATAATCCTGGACTATCAGACCACCATTTTATTACGTTTGCAATTGCAACAAATAATCTGCTCAGACCCCAATCAAGGATTATCAAAAGCCATGCTATAAATTCTCGGACAACCCAAAGATTCCTAGATGTCGTTCCAGACTCCCTCCACCTACCCAAGGACATCAGAGCACAAAAATTGGTTCACCACCTAACTGAGGAACTAAATTTAACCTTGTGTAATACCCTAGATGCAGTCGCACCCCTAAAAACAAAAAACATTTGTCGTAAGAAACTAGCTCCCTGATATACAGAAAATACAAAACAGAGATGCTAGTTCTAGGTTCTAGAATAAACTACTGCAGTGCTCAACTTCCCAGCTACCTAGATAAAGCACTAAATAAACTTCAGTTAGTGCTAAACAGGGCTGCTAGAATGTTGTCTAGAACCCCAAAATTTGATCATTTCACTCCAGTGCTAGCCTCTCTACACTGGCTTCCTGTTAAGGCTAGGACTGATTTCAAGGTTTTACTGCTAACCTACAAAGCATTAGATGGGCTTGCTCCTATCTTTCCGATTTGGTCCTGCCGTACATACCTACACGTACGCTACGTTCACAAGACGCAGACCTCCTTACTGTCCCTAGAATTTCTAAGCAAACAGCTAGAGGCAGGGTTTTCTCCTACAGAGCTCCATTTTTATGGAATGGTCTGCCTATCCATGTGAGAGACGCAGACTCGGACTCAACCTTTAAGTCTTTATTGAAGACTCATCTCTTCAGTAGGTCCTATGATTGAGTGTAGTCTGGCCCAGGGGTGTGAAAGTGAACGGAAAGGCACAGGAGCAACGAACCGCCCTTCCTGACTTCCTGCCTGGTCGGTTCCCCTCTCTCCACTGGGATTCTCTAACCCTATTACGGGGGCTCCCTAGGAGGGGTGCGTCACTTGAGTGGGTTGAGTCACTGATGTGAACTTCCTGTCCGGTTGGCGCCCCCCTCGGGTTCGTGCCGTGGGAGAGATCTTCATGGGCTATACTCGGCCTTGTCTCATGGTAGTAGGTTGGTGGTTGACAATATCCGTCTAGTGGTGTGCTTTGGCAAAGTGGGTGGCGTTATATCCTGCCTGTTTGGCAGGGCCACAGTGTCTCCCGACCCCTCCTGTCTCAGCCTCCAGTATTTATGCTGCAATAGTTTGTGTCGGGGGGCTAGTGTCAGTCTGTTATATCTGGAGTATTTCTCCTGTCTTATCTGGTGTCATGTGCAAATTTAAGTATGCTCCCTCTAATTATTTCTCTCTTGGAGGACCTGAGCCCTAGGACCATGCCTCAGGACTACCTGGCCTGATGACTCCTTGCTGTTCCCAGTCCACCTGGTCATGCTGCTGCTCCAGTTTGAACTGTTCTTCCTGCGGCTATGAAACCCTGACCTGTTCACTGGACGTGCTACCTTGTCCCGGACCTGCTGTTTTGGACTCTTTCTCTACCGCACCTGCTGTCTGGAACTCTGAATGCTCGGCTACGAAAAGCCAACTGACATTTACTCCTGAGGTGCTGACCTGCTGCACCCTCTACAACCACTGTGATTATTATTATCTGACCCTGCTGGTCATCTATGAATGTTTGAACATCTTGGCCAAGTTCTGTTATAATCTCCACCCGGCACAGCCAGAAGAGGACCGACCACCCCTCAGAGCATGATTCCTCTCTAGGTTTCTTCCGAGGTGCCGGCCTTTCTAGGGAGTTTTTCCTAGCCACCGTGCTTCTACAGCTGCATTGCTTGCTGTTTGCGGTTTTAGGCTGGGTTTCTGTACAGCACTTTGTGACATCGGCTGATGTAAAAAGGGCTTTATAAATACATTTGATTGATTGATGACTTTTGCTCTCTTAGTTGCGACACTGAGTATATTATTTGGAGCATATTTTAATGAGAGAAGCACCATTCCATTTGAATTGAACAAGATGGATGTCAACATTTAATAGGCTTAACCATTGCAGAGTAGAAAATTGGAGGCCCAGTGGGAAAGCTCTACTTCTCCTACCATTAATGAAAATTGGGAGATAAATAGATCAGTGGATGCACTATTCTTTAAGGGCCAGGTGCAGTCAAAAATGTGATTTCCTGTGTGTTACATATATTTCCACACTATGAGGTAGGAATAATACTGTGACATTTTGAAAAATATGATAATGTCGTTTTAGTGTAAGAGCTGTTTGAAAAGACCGCCTGAAATGTCAAACTGATTTGGTGGGATGGAGTTTTGACCAATGTTCTCTCAAAAACAAATTCAGCACTGAGCAAATTTCAGGTCTGCTGATCGCAAAATGAGACTTTTGAAAAAAACATGCAGGGCTTGACAATAACTGGTTAATCCACTTGTCCTTCAGACAAGGAGGTAATTGATAATGTTGTTGAGTTGTTTGATGCAAGAAACCACTTTACAAAATAAAATGCATTATTATTCCCATACCATTATTACAGACAATCAGACAAATGATGCTACCCTCTGCCTATTGGCTACTTAACTTATTCAAGCCTGTTATATAAAGGTTAAATCAATTAAATAAAAACACCTGTCTCTAAATAGAACACTGCCCCTTTAAGACAAAAAAAAAGCTCTTTACCTGACTGTACATGTTGTGTGCTCTTGTAGGAAGCAATCACTCACCTATTGCTGACTACATGCAGCTCTTGCTTTGATCGCAAAACAAGTGCATCTACTCACGACCACAGCTATATAAACAGTCCAGTTCAAAGTAAATGGCACAGATCCATATATGGCGATGGTCTATTTGCATATAGGCCTACTGCAGCTCGGTTTGGCTATGCCGGACTGGTCTGTGTAGAGCATGGACCAGAGTATGTGAGCGGAGCGGAGCTGGAGCGAGGAGCGGAGCGTGCCCAATTTGAATGGAGCTTGGAGCGAGATTCCCAAAGGCTGACAAGGAGTGTCAGGCCAGTAGCACTCACTTCACGAGCTCAGGCCAGTAGCCCTCACTTCACGAGCTCAGGCCAGTAGCCCTCACTTCACGAGCTCAGGCCAGTAGCCCTCACTTCACGAGCTCAGGCCAGTAGCACTCACTTCACGAGCTCAGGGCAGTAGCACTCACTTCACGAGCTCAGGGCAGTAGCACTCACTTCATGAGCTCAGGGCAGTAGCACTCACTTCACGAGCTCAGGCCATTAGCACTCACTTCACGAGCTCAGGGCATGCCCAGCCCAGCATGCATTTCTAGTCTACTTGTGTGCTGCCATCTTTAGCCCCTTGCTTTAGATGCTGTCATGGAGTTCGCTAAATATTTTTTATAAAGAAACTAATAAAATACACAGGTGCTAAATCAAAATGACTTACAAACATGAGGACCAAGAGAGGGAGTGCAGTGATGTAGTGTCCACAACTAAATAATCATTGTGGAATCTGAAAATAGAAGTATCCCAAAAGCATGATGGTGTACTTACTATGCGCACATGCTAAAAGAAAGGAACGAGGTGGGTAGATAACTACCCACTGTAGGAAAAAGTGTATATATAAACTAAAAATCAGATCTCTTAAACGTTTTGTTAATTTTTGTTCAATTATCTATAAAATTATCTATATTATCTATACATACAGGCCCTAATTGATTTTGGCCCAATAGGCTTGGCATATTTCCACGTTCAAGTAGTTTTCTGTTTTGATTGGGTTATTTTGCCTAAAACCCTTTAGGCCTACCGATATCATTTCTAAAAAACAACTGCATCCTTGCCCAGCCTTGCAAGAGTGGCCTGAAGGGTGTTTAGCATCCCCAGTGGCTCTGCAAGTGTGCAGCTCTCCAGACACCAAACTTGTGTTTCTAAAAGTGAATTCAACGGCACTGAGCCTAATAAGGCATTTTTCAGTTTTATTTAATTAGTAAGTCACAGCCTATATGCGCAATTTATAGACTATAATGATTTAATACAATTAAATGTTGTTTAAATGCTGAGGTCTATGTCCCTACCAGCCTATTATGTCGCACTCGCAAATGGTTCAAAGTATTTCTTTGTAGGCTATAGCCTTAGGCTCCCTGTCTGGCTCCTGACCTATATGCTGTTTAATATGACATGTAGCCTATTTGAAATGTTCGCATCTTACATTCACCTTTTCTTGTTTATACAAATACTTTTCATTGAAATCCAGGTGGTTTGGTTTCAATACTTCAAAACCAAATGGTAGGTCCAGGTAGTCACAAAAATAGATGGGTGTTGGTTAAATTGGGATTTTAATGAATGGGGCGAATTTGGAGTAGCATTTTTTCCCCCCTATTTTTTAGCAGAGTGGTAGGAAAGGACATGGAGAGCAGGAGCTTGCACACCGCTCTGAGCTGGATTCCAACCGGCTCAACTCTGCACACATACTCTGGTATGTGTCCTGCACAATAGAATTGTACTCCGATGCGTTCTGCCTTTAACAAAATATCGTGCATAGTTACATTTTGTTTCGGTATGTTGCATTGAAAGTGGCTAATATTGCGTTGATTCGATCACAATTCCCACAGTAAAGGGAAACGTTGATACTGTTAACTAACAGGGAAAACTCTAGAAAGTTGAGTTTAGTTCAATCTTGTGCTTCTCTCCTTGGGCTGGGGGGGAGCTGCGTGGCAGTCTCGGGCTACTGTGCGTGGGCGCACAGCTTATAGAGGGAACATTGATCGTGGCATCATTGGACCATTGGACTTTTAAATTAGGCAAATCGTAATGGCTCTGTCAGTAGTAATATGCACTTTCTAGATTTATCCCTACTCAAAGTTTACTTATCGGAATGAAGGAAGCGATCGGAAGAATATTAATCAATCAACATAACAAAACAGGGCTAAAATCAACGTTTCACCACTGAAACGAATTACCCACCGGTGGCACCCTCAAACTGCCAAGTGACACTGTGACATGGATCCAAGGTGGCAGGGAAGTCATGGGATTTCGACAACAATGACATCTACAGAGGAACCTTGCAGAATGCTTGCGGCATGTCACCTATTCCTAAAGGGTCGTGTCTACACTTGACACTTACAGTGCATTCGGGAAAGTATTCAGACCCTTTGACTTTTTCCACATTTTGCTACATTACAGCCTTATTCTAAAATGAATTCAATAGTTTTCCCCCCTTATCAATGTACACACAATACTCCATGACAATTCCAAAACACATTTACATAAGTATTCAGACCCTTTACTCAGTACTTTGTTGATGCACCTTTGGCAACAATTACAGCCTCGAGTCTTCTCGGGTATGACGCTACAAGCTTGGCACACCTGTATTTGAAGAGTTTCTCCCATTCTTCTCTGCAGATCCTCTAAAGCTCTGTCAGGTTGTATGGGGAGTGTCGCTGCACTGCTATTTTCAGGTCTCTCCAGAGATGTTTGATCGGGTTTAAGGCTGGGCTCTGGCTGGGCCACTCAAGGACATTCAGAGACTTGTCCCAAAGCCACTCCTGCGATGTCTTGGCTGTGTGCTTAGGGTCGTTTTCTGTTGGAAGGTGAACCTTCGCCCCAGTTTGAGGTAGGTTTTCATCAAGGATCTCTCTGTACTTTGCTCCATTCAACTTTTCTTCGATCCTGACTAGACTCCCAGTCCTTGATTGTGAAAAACATCCCCACAGCATGATGCCGCCACCACCATGCTTTACCGTAGAGACAGTGCCAGGTTTCCTCCAGACGTGACGCTTGGCATTCAGGCCAAATAGTTCAATCGTGGCTTCATCAGACCAGAAAATCTTGTTTCTCATGGTCTGAGTCCTTTAGGTGTTTTTTGGCAAACTCCAAGTGGACTGTCATGTGACTTTTACTGAGGAGTGGCTTCCGTCTGGCCACGCTAACATAAATGCCCGATTGGTGGAGTGCTGCAGAGATGGTTGTCCTTCTGGAAGTTTCTCCCCTCTCCACAGAGGAACTTTGGAGCTCTGTCAGAGTGACCATTGGGTTCTTGGTCACCTTCCTGACCAAGTCCCTTCTTCCCTGATTGCTCAGTTTGGCCGGGGGGGGGGTCAGCTCTATGAAGAGTCTTGGTGGTTCTAAACTTCTTCCATTTATGACTGATGGAGGCCACTGTGTTCTTGGGGACCTCCAATGCTGCAGAAATCTTTTGGTACCCTTTTCCAGATCTGTGACTCGACACAATCCTGCCTCAGAGCTCTACGGATAATTCCTTCGACCTCATGGCTTGGTTTTTGCTCTGACATGCACTGTCAACTGTGGGACCTTATATAGACATGTGTGTGCCCTTCCAAATCATGTCCAATCAATTGAATTTACCACAGGTAGACTAAAATCAAGTTGTAGAAACATCTCAAGGATGATCAATGGAAACAGGATGCCCCTGAGCTCAATTTCGAGTCTCATAGCAAGGGGTCTGAATACTACAGTATCAGTTTTTTAAATTTGTTATACATTTATTAAATTGTCTAAAAAACTGTTTTTGCTTTGTCATTATGGGGTACAGGAATGTGTGTACATTGAGGATTTTTTTAAATCCATTTTAGAATAAGGCTGTAACGTAACAAAATGTAGGAAAAAGGCGTCTTGAGTACTTTCCGAATGCACTCTACATGTGACTTATGCAATCAGAATATGAAGATAGCATTGAGAAAACAGGTGTAGGCACACAAAAGTTACTTTGTTGTCTGATTGTGTTCAGATCTGGCTCACCACTTCAGTAAGGTGGTCAGGGATGCACTGTGTGCGGATTTCTCCTCCGTCTGGACGCAAATCAGGCTACCAAAAGCGCATACAATGGGCGACGTCATCAGCACTTCCACAAGACTCCAGGAAATGCGTGTTTTGGGACCGAGAGGCACCTTTTCATTATAACGTTGGAGGAAATACGTTACTAGCGTGTTAAGAACGTGTTTGCTCAACTCATAAATGCTAGCCAGCTAGCTATAATTTATAAAAGCTATTTTTTTCTTGGCTAGAGTTATGCTAATCCCTTTAGTGTTTCTTGCTAGATGCTGGCTAGCTAGAGGTTAGCGTCAGAAGTTTGCTAGTTATTGTTGCTTTGTTATTATCATATTTTGCCCATTCCACCATCTGTAGAATGCATACTGGCATTTGAATATAGCGCAGGAAAAGGGAATCCAGACACACTGTGGACACGGTTGACACATTTAAATGTAGGTGTAGACCCATGACCTGTTCGGAATTCCATTACCAAAACTGTATGATCAGAATACTTAAAGCTGCATGAACTGTCAAGTTTAGACACAGCCAAGGTGTTCTTTTCATGCCAGCTCCCCTGTCGAAGGGGGGCGCGACAAGACTCAGGCGGCCCATTTCGTATGACCGTTTGGTATAGTGACCCCAAAGAGTCTCATCAATGAATGCTCTCACATTTCAGAAATAGGTCACAAGTTCCATAGGGGCCATGTGGTCAATAGCCTAATCAACTCCTCTGTGACCATAACGTCCATGCTCATGACCTACCAGGGGAATATAGGCCTAATCGGTTCAGATATTACACTAGCACAAACGAGCTATCCGTTAGTTGACCATATAGTGTGCAATATATTAAACATTACAAGTCAAACCAATTTAAAGAACAGCAAAAAACCTGCTGCATTTGTCAAATAAGAGGAACACCACCCCTGTTAATGACAGACTCTAAGAGGTTGTGTTGGACACCATCTGGTCTGTTGTTTGCTTTGACGGAGCTCCTGCCTCGTTCAGATCTCAGCCCTATGACACTGAGGGATATGGAGTCACACCGTGTCCTGGCAACGGGATCTAGCCACACTAGTGCACCTGACAGACAATATTCTTAGCCAAGGCCAGGCCAGGAGGCCTGGAAACACCATGTGTTGTGCTGTGTGACAGTGTGACAGCCTATTGTAGACACTGACTGGCCATTGTTTGGATAGCAGCTTGTTTCAGCATAAGACCGTAATAGGCCACTTAGCAAGAATGATCACCAATGTCAGTTATTTTGTTCATTCTTTTTTTTTTATTGCGTTTATTAACACCATTGTGTTTGCTGGAGTATGAATGTGCATTTCAGCGTATCTTCTGTATGTTTGCTGAAAGGCAAACACATCTGTAGTTTCATGAACGTTTGTGACAAAAAGCTGTTCTCTGAGAGAAACTAATTTGTGTGGCAACAAGGTTTTATGAACTACTCTCATGTCTGACAGACCCATAAAAGGAGGGCCATAAAACATGTTCTCATACACTACAAAGGTCAATTACATTCGTACAGAAAGAGAATGGTTAACGCATAGAACACACAAACTTCAGTACAGAGCTTCCTTATAAATGAAATGTGAGTGCCACTGAATGTTTGGTATAATCTTTTGTCAATACATTTTTGCTTTTGTAAAGTATGCCTTCTGTGTGGACTGTGGGGTATCAATTGAGGGGTACACTGCACAGGTTTCTCAAGGTGAGATTCCCTGCCATCTGAACTCCTTTGCTTTTCAGTGATACAGGACACGGTCTGTCTGAGACAGCGTCATAAAACCATTCATTCATAAATCTCCCAATGCGCTCGAAGGGGGAAGGCATTATTATATGTAAAGCGGCCATCATTCTAGATGAGAAAACCTGTCTACACACAGATAAGAATCTGAATTTGGTCAGCCCAGCAAAGACGAACCAACAGGTCTTGTGGTAACGGTAGCCAGACGAGCTACACTTTTAGTAATGTAGGTTGGCTCAGTGGGTTGTTATGATGGATCAGGTTTAACTGCAGTCTTACTCTAGATCTTCATTAAGTAGGAGGTCCTCCTTTAGAATTGTATCCAATAGGGCTAACCAGCCAGATGTATACAAGCAATTCTGGAGCATTAGGCCGATACTTTCAGCATTTTATATTGATGCTGGCCATTTCCACAGTAACAGAGTGATGCAAAGACTCAGATTGTTCCCTTTAAAATGTATGCCAAACAAAAACCAATGACTGCAAAGTTAAATAAACCTTACAACTCTATGCACAAGGACAACTTTTAAACAATTTCCACTGAACATTTTACAACAACAAAAAACACATTTACGTGAACAATCTGAGGGTGCACAAAGTACGTGAGGATAGCTGGGGGGGTGGTTGGAGAATTTAGCATTTTTCAAACACCTGAAACATCTTTTTCCTAGTCATTATGCTTAGTGGGATTTAGTTATTGCTTGCTTTTCTAAAGGTTAACTAAAGCCAGCTTCATAAAATTGATAGGTGGCTTGTAGTATTACAGAAAAAATAATAATAATTGAGGGGGCATGTGCCTCCTAAGGCATGATGCCCTTGAGTGCAGATGCAAAGTTTGGTAACAGAATGATGACACCAACAGCACAACTTTGCATCTGTACCGCTCTTCAAGTAAATGTGTTCTTGTAAAATGTTCTGTGTGTCACGTTCTGACCTTAGTTCTTTTGTTATGTCTTTGTTTTATTATGGTCAGGGTGTGAGTTGGGTGGGTAGTATATGTTCCTTTTCTTTGTTGTGGTTTTGTGTTTGGCCTGATATGGTTCTCAATCAGAGGCAGGTGTCGTTCGTTGTCTCTGATTGAGAATCCTACTTAGGTAGCCTTTTCTCACCTGTGTTTTGTGGGTGATTGTTTTCTGTTGAGTGTTTGTATCTGCACCAGACAGAACTGTTTCGTTCGTGCACTTTGTTGTTTTTGTTCAGTGTTCTATTACTTTATTCAAAATATGGACACTTACCACGCTGCGCATTGGTCCTCACCTCCTTCCACCGCCAACGGCCGTTACACTGTGGTAATTGTTCAAAGTAGTCAATGTACATAGATGTGTATGGTTTGTTTAACTTTGCAATCATTTATTTTAGTTTGACATTTTAAAGTGAAAAATCTGAGTCTCAGCATCACTCCGTTACTGTGGAATTGCCCCGATTGCTTTTCATTTTGTCTAAAATCCATGTGTTCCTCAACTCATGTCAGACAAAAGATAATCCAACAGACTCTCCCTGAAAGTGTACATGTAATTCAATCTGATTAAATATTTTTTTCAGTTTAACAACCTGGAAAAATAACAATCAAATGGGCTCTGAATATGAGATGAGGGGGGGATTCATCTCTGTTATGTGCTTTTGCATAACAGCGAGTGTCTATTTAAGACATGACAGGGTTGACAAGAGAGAAACCCAACGGTCCTGTGCTGCTTTAGACAAAATGCAGCCATGTGAACAGGTGGAACCGCGGGTTGTGTCCCTCCAGGGGACATCGGCGTGGCTGTCATTCCACGTAGAGCAGCTGTTGCCCTGTCCAGGCGACAAAGTCGAGCGGGCGGTGTTGGATCATTAGGAAGTGGCGGTCATTAGAGAGATCCCTTAAAACAAGCCAGCTGGGACATGACAGGGGTTTACAAGGGCCAGCTACGCACGTGGCTCAGACTGAGCTGAGGGTTTGGTGGCCATTAGGATAATTGTTTGCTTGAGGACGTGTCAGTCACAGTTACCACATGAATGTGATCCACGTATAGTATTGTAATATATCACTTAGGCCTACTGTATGGTACGATAACTGTAGAGCACAGCTAAAGATGTTGCTGACAATACTAGTTTTTAAGAGACATCAACCTTGACAGGCATGTCAAGCATGCACCTTCTAATAAGTTGCCATGGAGAAGCAGTAATTTGCATAAAGCCGTTGGTGCACATTGTTGGCACCTATTCCCCCCTCTGTCTCAAAACAAAGACCTGCAACAGTGAGCAGTGACATCTGTACAAAACTATGCAAATATTAGTCCTTGTCAATCACCATTCTTACACAGTCTCTCAACAATCCACTGGGTCCTTCCGTCACTGCAGTCCCATCTTCACTGCTACCATTGATGTAATAATGGAAGCATGGGGTGACTGACAATCTGTCTCTCTCTTGGGAGGAATAATGCAAGCATGGGATGATGGACAATGTGTCTCTCTAGGAGGGATTATTTGGACAAAAATCCCGCTTCCTTCCGTCTCGCTCTCCAGCCCCCCTGGGGTTCAGTGGTGAAAGGGCTTTGGGCTGCAGGTGATAATCTGACCAGCTAGGCCACAAGTAAAAGGCCCCACACTTACAGGTCCAGGTAGAGTAGAGTTCACCATTGTCCGTGAGCTCATTTAACCTCCATGGTGCAATGAAATGCCTAGTCTGCATCAATAAATGGCACCCCTTTCCCTATAGCATGCACTACTTTTACATAGGCCTCTGGAATGTAAACTCCTTTCAAATGGGATGATAAGAACGTGTTTTATCTTGAAAAGGGATGGGATTCTGTGATGACCTTCGCCATGTTTCTGAGGTCCATCTGGCTGTCCTCGTGTAAGGGCTACACAAACACCCAAATCAGACACTATGATTGCCCCATGTAAACAGAGTACCACGAAGCTTTGAAATCAAGCTGCCAAGTTGGCGACTACCTAGCTGGATGCCAGTCTGTTTCTGCTAGCTTGCTAACTTCTTATGGAATTGTCATGTTTAGCATGACAATGAATGAAAAGGAATTGGTTGGTAAGATAACAGACAGTTCTGGGACCAGGCTAGTGACTACCTCTAGGGGTTTGCAATGATGTAGAAATTGACAGCAAAAATGTAAGAGAAATTGCTAATAAAAACACGACACACAATTGACAAAGCGAAAACCAAGTGGGGGAAAAACAAAAATGGGTAAAAATATTACCTCAATAGCGTCTCTCTGCCTGCCACAGAATGACAATGTCTCTTAAGGGTCGTTCCATTTGAATTCAATACATTTTTGACCGCACGCCTTTTGAGTTGAACAAAACACTCCATACATATTTGCCCATGGTAAAATTGGTCAGAAAGTGACTTTTTCTACCTAAAACGCCAAAACATTC
This sequence comes from Oncorhynchus mykiss, assembly GCF_013265735.2. Lineage (NCBI taxonomy): Eukaryota > Metazoa > Chordata > Actinopteri > Salmoniformes > Salmonidae > Oncorhynchus > Oncorhynchus mykiss. The sequence continues at coordinate 37,281,539 of NC_048575.1, read as the reverse complement.
AGAAGATAGAGGTGCTCAAAGTTTATGTCAATGTTTGGGCAAAATAAAGGCCGGTCCAGACGTCTGTGGACGTTGAAATCAAGGCTGGTTGAGACCGGACCAAAATGAGGTTGTCCAGACTTTTCAGACTATTTCTTTGACCACCAGACAACAGAAAGAAAACATATTTCAACTGAACATAACAGTATGCCACTGGAATAGAGGACAGTAACAGACTCAACTGTGGTTTGTGACTACTATGATTTTCCTCATCCATTTTTCAGAAATTCTGTTAAAGATTTGGTAACAGAATTTTGCGTTTTAATCACTTAATAATTCATAAACAAAATGGATATCAGTCAAACACTATAACTAATCGAACTTTTGTGAACTTTCATTATCCTCCTTCATGAAGGATAGAAATGAGAAAATATCTTAATGTGGATTTTTGGAAACTGAATTTCAAGGCACAAGACAAAGTTTCTTAAACCTACAGAAGGCATATTAGTTGGCAGGGGTCTTTGGGTCTACACCAAACTGGAAGTCTTCCGACTAGCTTGGAAAGACAGTACTGTGCAGTACCGAAGAGCCCTTACTGCTGCTCGATCATCCTATTTTTCTAACTTAATTGAGGAAAATAAGAACGATCCGAAATTCCTTTTTGATACTGTCGCAAAGCTAACTAAAAAGCAGCATTCCCCATGTGAGGATGACTTTCACTTTAGCAGTGATAAATTCATGAACTTCTTTGAGGAAAAGATTATGATTATTAGAAAGCAAATTACAGACTCCTCCTTAAATCTGCGTATTCCTTCAAAGCTCATTTGTCCTGAGTCTACACAACTCTGCCAGGACCTAGGATCAAGAGAGACGCTCAAGTGTTTTAGTACTATATCTCTTGACACAATGATGAAAATAATCATGGCCTCTAAACCTTCAAGCTGCATACTGGACCCTATTCCAACTAAACTACTGAAAGAGCTGCTTCCTGTGCTTGGCCCTCCTATGTTGAACATAATAAACGGCTCTCTATCCACCGGATGTGTACCAAACTCACTAAAAGTGGCAGTAATAAAGCCTCTCTTGAAAAAGCCAAACCTTGACCCAGAAAATATAAAAAACTATTGGCCTATATCGAATCTTCCATTCCTCTCAAAATTTTTAGAAAAGGCTGTTGCGCAACAACTCACTGCCTTCCTGAAAACAAACAATGTATACGAAATGCTTCAGTCTGGTTTTAGACCCCATCATAGCACTGAGACGGCACTTGTGAAGGTGGTAAATGACATTTTAATGGCATCGGACCGAGGCTCTGCATCTGTCCTCGTGCTCATAGACCTTAGTGCTGCTTTTGATACCATCGATCACCACATTCTTTTGGAGAGATTGGAAACCCAAATTGGTCTACACGGACAAGTTCTGGCCTGGTTTATTTCTTATCTGTCGAAAAGATATCAGTTTGTCTCTGTGAATGGTTTGTCCTCTGACAAATCAACTGTAAATTTCGTTCCTCAAGGTTCCGTTTTATTTTTTTTATTTTTATATTTTATTTCACCTTTATTTAACCAGGTAGGCAAGTTGAGAACAAGTTCTCATTTACAATTGCGACCTGGCCAAGATAAAGCAAAGCAGTTCGACACATACGACACAGAGTTACACATGGAGTAAAACAAACATACAGTCAATAATACAGTATAAACAAGTCTATATACGATGTGAGCAAATGAGGTGAGATAAGGGAGGTAAAGGCAAAAAGGCCATGGTGGCAAAGTAGATACAATATAGCAAGTAAAACACTGGAATGGTAGATTTGCAATGGGAGAATGTGAAAAATAAAAATAATGGGGGTGCAAAGGAGCAAAATAAATTAATTAATTAAATACAGTAGGGAAAGAGGTAGTTGTTTGGGCTAAATTATAGGTGGGCTATGTACAGGTGCAGTAATCTGTGAGCTGCTCTGACAGTTGGTGCTTAAAGCTAGTGAGGGAGATAAGTGTTTCCAGTTTCAGAGATTTTTGTAGTTTGTTCCAGTCATTGGCAGCAGAGAACTGGAAGGAGAGGCGGCCAAAGAAAGTTTTAGGACCACTATTGTTTTCACTATATATTTTACCTCTTGGGGATGTTATTCGAAAACATAATGTTAACTTTCACTGCTATGCGGATGACACACAGCTGTACATTTCAATGAAACATGGTGAAGCCCCAAAATTGCCCTTGCTAGAAGCATGTGTTTCAGACATAAGGAAGTGGATGGCTGCAAACTTTCTACTTTTAAACTCAGACAAAACAGAGATGCTTGTTCTAGGTCCCAAGAAACAAAGAGATCTTCTGTTGAATCTGACAATTAATCTTAATGGTTGTACAGTCGTCTCAAATAAAACTGTGAAGGACATCGGCGTTACTCTGGACCCTGATCTCTCTTTTGAAGAACATATCAAGACCATTTCAAGGACAGCTTTTTTCCATCTACGTAACATTGCAAAAATCAGAAACTTTCTGTCCAAAAATGATGCAGAAAAATTATTCCATGCTTTTGTCACTTCTAGGTTAGACTACTGCAATGCTCTACTTTCCGGCTACCCGGATAAAGCACTAAATAAACTTCAGTTAGTGCTAAATACGGCTGCTAGAATCCTGACTAGAAACAAAAAATTTGATCATATTACTCCAGTGCTAGCCTCTCTACACTGGCTTCCTGTCAAAGCAAGGGCTGATTTCAAGGTTTTACTGCTAACCTACAAAGCATTACATGGGCTTGCTCCTACCTATCTCTCTGATTTGGTCCTGCCGTACATACCTACACGTACGCTACGGTCACAAGACGCAGGCCTCCTAATTGTCCCTAGAATTTCTAAGCAAACAGCTGGAGGCAGGGCTTTCTCCTATAGAGCTCCATTTTTATGGAACGGTCTGCCTACCCATGTCAGAGACGCAAACTCGGTCTCAACCTTCAAGTCTCTACTGAAGACTTATCTCTTCAGTGGGTCATATGATTGAGTGTAGTCTGGCCCAGGAGTGGGAAGGTGAATGGAAAGGCTCTGGAGCAACGAACCGCCCTTGCTGTCTCTGTCTGGCCGGTTCCCCTCTTTCCACTGGGATTCTCTGCCTCTAACCCTATTACAGGGGCTGAGTCACTGGCTTACTGGGGCTCTCTCATGCCGTCCCTGGAGGGGGTGCGTCACCTGAGTGGGTTGATTCACTGATGTGGTCATCCTGTCTGGGTTGGTTGGCGCCCCCCCGGGTTGTGCCGTGGCGGAGGTCTTTATGGGCTATACTCAGCCTTGTCTCAGGATGGTAAGTTGGTGGTTGAAGATATCCCTCTAGTGGTGTGGGGGCTGTGCTTTGGCAAAGTGGGTGGGGTTATATCCTTCCTGTTTGGCCCTGTCCGGGGGTGTCCTCGGATGGGGCCACAGTGTCTCCTGACCCATCCTGTCTCAGCCTCCAGTATTTATGCTGCAGTAGTTTATGTGTCGGGGGGCTAGGGTCAGTTTGTTATATCTGGAGTACTTCTCCTGTCCTATTCGGTGTCCTGTGTGAATCTAAGTGTGCGTTCTCTAATTCTCTCCTTCTCTCTTTCTTTCTCTCTCTCTCGGAGGACCTGAGCCCTAGGACCATGCCCCAGGACTACCTGACATGATGACTCCTTGCTGTCCCCAGTCCACCTGGCCGTGCTGCTGCTCCAGTTTTAACTGTTCTGCCTTATTATTATTCGACAATGCTGGTCATTTATGAACATTTGAACATCTTGGCCATGTTCTGTTATAATCTCCACCCGGCACAGCCAGAAGAGGACTGGCCACCCCACATAGCCTGGTTCCTCTCTAGGTTTCTTCCTAGGTTTTGGCCTTTCTAGTTTTTCCTAGCCACCGTGCTTCTACACCTGCATTGCTTGCTGTTTGGGGTTTTAGGCTGGGTTTCTGTACAGCACTTTGAGATATCAGCTGATGTACGAAGGGCTATATAAATAAATTTGATTTGATTCTTAATATTAGTGTTTTTATGTATTTTAGAATACCTTTTAAGACTTTCTGGTAGATGGTTTCTTGACCCCTTTTCCATCCATTTGACAAACATTCAAAGCCCTTGCTTATTCCTCATTTTTAGGATGGAAAATATTAGAAAGATTTATATATGCCTTAATTTAAGAAAAATGTTGACTTAGCTTTCATCTGACATGCTCCTATGAACTTCACATATTGCTGCTCATTTGTATTTTTTTACATGGAAATGACAGTAATCAATGAGTGGGAAAAACACTGGGGAAAATGGTGGGCCGTGGTGTGTGTTGTTGGCCAAACTTGTCTGTCATGTGAAGTATCCTGTGTCTGAGAGTGGGAGGGAGGTCAGGCATTTGTGTGAAGCACAGTGTACGGGCAGAGGAGGCAATTGCATCAATTGCACCATTAGGCAGAGGAGGCAATTGCATCAGGCCTCACATCATCAAGGGGCCTCGTGAGCTAGCTCGTTGATGATGTGCCATCAAGGGGCCTCATTCTGTCTTGCTTCAGCAGGTTGATTCAGCAGTAGCATAATCTGTGGGAAGCTTCAAAGTTGCAAAGGAAACAGGGAGGGATGGTTTGCCTGGCTACTGTGCCCATGTTAATGAGGCCATGTTTTTTTCAAAAAATGAATTAATCCATACAGCAGAATAATAATGTATAATAGATGTTGGGTTGTCATTTGAAATACGTGCTACACCAGAAGTTAATGGTTATATGTAGGAGGAATGTATATGGTGGATATGAGCCATGGGCTTAGAGAGTTACTAAGTAAGGGAAAAGGCAATCAAATGGTTACAGTCACTGATAAGGGTGGATAGCTGTGGATTAGTGAGGAATGGGGGCCGAGGTCAGGTCACATGAAGGGAGAAGGAACCGTTTATTACCACATCACTTAACTTCCTGCCTAGGAACAAAGATGTAGTGTTTAGAGAAAAGGAGGAGACTCCGTCTAAAGGGCGTATAAATATATGCGCTGGTGGAAACAGGTCTTTGTCTTTTCAGCTGTTTGACCCATTGGGTGAATAAACTTGGTTTGAGCTTTTCCTAGTTTTCTGTTAGTTTATTTAGAACCTAACATAGATCAATAATTTCTTAACATACATATATTTAATATCAATACCCTATAGATAAGGATTTCCTTTGACTACATATTCATAACTCATTCATTACACATCTATAAGCATTTAATGCTATGCGAGAGCTCATATTTTGGTATCTTAATAGATGCACCATTAAAAAATATACAGCCAAAAAAATATTGGCTGTGTCCTTCTGCCATACCAGTGATAATGATTATGCCTAAAGGCCAAACCACGTTTAGAAAGTTATGCTGATATATAGACTTCACAATCCCATTTCCCATACCGGCCGGTATAGACCCCTGACTTACCATCTCACTGAGGTCAACAGTGCATGAAGATCACCACAGGGTTGAATACTCAGGGTAAATTTTACAGATCAAATCAGGTAGTTGAGGGTAACTCTTTTGTAACTCATTAACAGCCTTCCTCCATATCACAATTAAGTTAATGGTCTATAACACACACATGAAGCGGTCTATAACTGTCTATAACACACACAGGAATGGTCTACAGTGTATGTATGAATTACATGCAGTCAAACTAAAGTCCTACCTTCTGTATTTTTCCATTCATAAAGCATTTACGGTTAACATTAAATTGTCTATGTATGAATTATACACAGTCAATGTACTGTCATTCCAATTTGACCATTCATAAAGAATGTATAAAGCATTTATAAACATGCCCCACTTATCAAAATTAATAGGACAGCACAGAATGTTAAAGGAAATATGAACATTATATTAACCTTTTCCAGACATAGAACAGAAAACAATGGAAAACAAATAATCCTACTATTAACATTTTTATGTTTGACTATTCTTGAATAGATTTAACAAATCAAAGAATTCAAATTCAATTCCCCATTTCAGAGTAAAAAGAACTAACACGGGGTGGTAAAAGAAGCTAGCATTTCCCTCTTATTCCTTAATGTAGCTAGCTAGCAAACAGCTAGCTAAGCCCCTGGCAATGTCAATACATTTTCCAACTAGGTCAATAAAACATTACAAAATCATCATAAATGCTAATACAACCATCAAACATTTAGTTAAGAATGGTATCTATCTCACTATAAGAATTACATTGCACTTTTGCATATTACAAACAGGACAAATTAATATCCAGAAACATCATGAATTTCTTTTTCTTTTGGCTACACAGGATGTCACTTCCAGGGGATCTCTCGAATAGACAAAAAAACACACAAAAAATGTAACATTTAGATAAACTTTTTGTTATTTCATGACTGACATTTAGCTAAAATAGCAAAGATAGCAGCCAGAAGAACACTGGGCTGTCACCCGGAAGTGATTACACACTGGCATCTCATCTAATTCTCAGCAGTCCAAACAAAAGCAAATGGTTTCTGTCTCTTAATTTGTCTTGTTTTAAAAAAAACATTGTAATGTGTCAAAGACAATGTAAATAGTGAAATAACATTGTTAACTAAATATTTCATGAATTTTATGATGATTAAAGTGTTGACATTCTGCCAGTGGCTTAGCAAGTTAGCTAGCAGCTAAATTAGTGAATAAGGGGGAAATGCTAGCTAGCTTTACCAGCCTGTGTCAGAATGTTTTACTAGAGTTGTGGACTCGAGTCACATGACTTGGACTCACGTCTGACTCAAGTCACAAATTTGATGATTTGAGACTTGACTTGTAGTCTCAAGACTCTGGATTCAACTTTGACTTGAGACTGATGATCAAGAATATGAACCGTTTACTTTGCAAGCTCACGAGCAAATGGGGCATCAAGAAACAATTACTAGCACTGGCCTTTTGGTATGTCCATTTTTGCTTGAAATGTATCATTTACTCATGAAGCTTGCATTTGGAATTTGTTGTTCATTTATTATTAATCCTACTGTGGCGATGATGCACCAAAGGCGCGTTTGTCCACTTGCGCCCTCCAAACTCCCGCCAAAGCTTTGTTCTCTTGATGAAATGTTTGCTTGCACATGTTTAAATGTATATGTGGCAAATCTATATTCCATCTAATCCTACAATAATCGTTAGCATTTCATCCAGTACCGTTTATTGCAACACTTAGACATTTCTGTTTCATGTTTGATACATTTCCATTTCTTACCCTCTGAGTGGGTGCAATGTTTATAGCAAGACACATGAGGTAAAAGTTCAATGTATGGTTTCCATTGTTCATATTTCCCGAGTATGTCGGAGTGTGTCTGTGTCATTCTGGTTGTGCGTAATTGTGCGCATAGAAAAAGGCTACGGGGCCTGCGTGCCACGCATAGGAGTCAGCACGTTGAAGAAAAAACTATTGTTCCATGTATGAATGGTGATTAAATATCATTAGGCTAACAATCATTAAGCTAAGTCTGATTAAGCCAATGTAACAATGCGTGTAGAAATTGCCTTTTACATTGTAGAACCAGTTTATTGATTGAAATTACCAATTGCCAAGATTAGATTGGTCAAATGGGAGCTCAAACAGGTACAGTTGAAGTCGGAAGTTTACATCCACTTAGGTTGGAGTCATTAAAACTCGTTTTTCAACCATGTTACGTTCCCCAGTTTCTGTGTTGTGGTTTTGTATGTGTGTGTTTCAGGATGGCTTCCTGAAATTCCCCCAAGCAGGTGATTGGTCGGCCACATCGATGATTGGAGAGCTGACTCCGCACCTTCGTCAGGATAAAGCTGTATCCCATTAGACACCTTCTCCAGCTACATAAGCCAGTGCTCTGTTGCTTAGAAGAGAGCTGAGGGTTATATCATATGTTGGTTGTTTCTCAGAAAGAGATTTGATATGTACTATGTTAGTTGTTGCTGAGAGAGCTGATTGTTATGCCCTGAGTTTTATTATCAGTTTTTGTTGTGAAGTATATTGTATTTTTCTGTTTCATTTGTTCCCAGGGGGGAGGGGGAGGCACCTAGGGAGTGCTTAGGCATGAGGCTCGCGGGCATACATAACCCGTAGTATTCACTGTCTATGCGCACTAGGTAAGACCTGGGTGGACCACCCCCATGTATTTTGGTTAGTGCACCAGGTGGTGCTAAGTTAGGTAAGTAGTGGGTAAGCAGGTAAGGTAGAGGGGGCTTTGACATTTACTTTCATTGCGTTGGTTCCGTCCAGCCCCTTTTCCCCATATTACCGTATGAAGGAAAAAGTAAATTCTCTGCTTTTTGTCATCCTTACTTGCACCTACAGTCCCATACATCTTTCACTCCACAAAGAGTTGAGTTTTAGCAGGGTTTTGCTTTCCCTCTTCCTAGAGGCGTACGTAACAACAAACTACTTTGTGCATGACACAAGTACTTTTTCCAACAATTGTTTACAGACAGATTATATCACTGTATCACAATTCCAGTGGGTCAGAAGTTTACATACATTAAGTTGACTGTGCCTCTAAACAGCTTGGAAAATTCAAAAAAATGATGTCATAGCTATAGAAGCTTCTGATAGGCTAATTGACATCATTTGAGTCAATTGGAGGTGTACCTGTGGATGTATTTCAAGGCCTACCTTCAAACTCAGTGTCCCTTTGCTTGACATCAAGAGAAAATCAAAAGAAATAAGCAGAGAAAAATAATTGTAGACCTCCACAAGCCTGGTTCGTCCTTCCGAGCAATATCCAAACGCCTAAAAGGTACCACGTTCATCTGTACAAACAATAGTACGCAAGGGAAAAAAACCTGGGACCACGCAGCCATCACCCTGCTCAGGAAGGAGATGCATTCTGTTTCCTAGAGATGAACGTACTTTGGTGCGAAAAGTGCAAATCATTCCCAGAACAACAGCAAAGGACCTTGTGAAGATGCTAGAGGAAACGGGTACAAAAGTATCTATAACCACAGTAAAACGAGTCCTATATAACCTGAAAGGCTGCTCAGCAAGGAAGAAGCCACTGATCCAAAACCTTAATAAAAAAGCCAGACAACGGTTTGCAACTGCACATGGGGACAAAGATCATACTTTTTGGAGAAATGTCCTCTGGTCTGATGAAACAAAAATAGAACTGTTTGGCCATAATGACCATCGTTATGATTGGAGGAAAAAGGGGGAGGTTTGAAAGCCAAAGAACACCATCACAACCGTGAAGCACAGGGGTGGCAGCATCATGTTGTGAGGGTGCTGAGGGTGCACTTCATAAAATAGATGGCATCATGAGATAATTTTCCTATCTCAAAGCTTGGTCGTAAATGGGTCTTCCAAATGGACAATGACCCCAAGCATACTTCCAAAGTTGTGGCAAAATGGCTTAAGGACAACAAAGTCAAGGTATTAGAGTGGCCATCACAAAGCCCTGACCTCAATCCTATAGAAAATGTGTGGGCAGAACTGAAAAGGCGTGTGCGAGCAAGGAGGTACTACAAACCTACTCAGTTACTCCAGCTCTGTCAGGAGGAATGGGCCAAAATTCCCCCAACTTATTGTGGGGAGCTTGTGGAATGCTACCCAAAACATTTGACCCAAGTTAAACAATTTATAAGCAATGCTACCAAATACTAATTGAGTATATGTAAACTTCTGACCCACTGGGAACGTGATGAAATAAATAAAAGCTGAAATAAATCACTACTATTATTCTGACATTGCACATTCTTAAAATAAAGTGGTGAACCTAACTGGCCTAAGACAGGGCATTTTTACTTGGATTAAATGTCAGGAATTGTGAAAAACTGAGTTTAAATGTATTTGGCTAAGGTGTATGTAAACTTCCGACTTCAACTGTACATATAAGCACTCGGCCCCTCCCAGGACCATACAATTATGGGAGACTGTGTAGTCTTGCCCTCCACAGTGCATTTGGAAAGTATTCAAACTCCTTCATTTTTTCCACATTTTGCCTTATTATAAAATGGATTAAATAAAACAATTCCTCATCAATTTACACACATTACCCAATAATGACAAAGCAAAAACAGGTTGTTAGAAATTGTTGCAAATTTATTCCAAATAAAAAACATACCTTATTTACAGTGCATTCGGAAAGTTACATTACATTTTGTTACGTTACAGCCTTATTCTAAAACGTGTTTAACTGTTCCCCCCCTTCAATCTACACACAATACCGCATAATGATTAAACAAAAACAGTTGTGTTGCAAATGTATTAAAAATAAAAAACTGAAATATCACATTTACAGAAGTATTCAGACCCTTCACTCAGTACTCAGTACTGATGAAGCACCTTTGGCAGCGATTACAGCCTTGAGTCTTCTTGGGTATGACGCTACAGGCTTGGTACACCTGCATTTGGGGAGTTTCTCCCATTCTTCTCCACAGATCCTCTCAAGCTGTCAGGTTGCATGGGGAGTATCACTGTTGAGCTATTTCCAGGTCTCTCCAGAGATTTTCGATCGGGTTCAAGGCCGGGCTGTGTCTGGGCCACTCAAGGACATTCAGAGACTTGTCCTGAAGTCACTCCTGCATTGTCTGCTTAGGGTCATAGTCCTGTTGGAAGGTGAACCGTCGCCCCAGTCTGAGGTCCAGAGCACTCTGGAGCAGGTTTTCATCAAGGATCTTTCTGTACTTTGCTCCGTTCATCTTTCCCTCGATCCTAACTATTCTCCCAGTCCATGCCGCTGAAAAACATCCCCACAGCATGATGCTGTCACCACCATGCTTCACCGTAGGGATGGTGCCAGGTTTCCTGCAGATGTGACGCTTGGCATTCAGGCCAAAGAGTTCAATCTTGGTTTCATCAGACCAGAGTCTTGTTTCTCATGGTCTGAGTGTCCTTTAGGTGCCTTTTGGCAAACTCCATGTGGGCTGTCATGTGCCTCCTTTTACTGAAGAGTGGCTTCCGTCTGGCCACTCTACCATAAAGGCCTGATTGGTGGAGTGCTGCAGAGATGGTTGTCCTTCTGGAAGTTTCTCCCCTCTCCAGATTAACTCTGGAGCTCTGTCAGAGTGTCCATTGGGTCACCTCCCTCACCAAAGTCCTTCTCCCTCGATTGCACAGTTTTGCCGGGCAGCCAGCTCTAGGAAAAGTCTTGGTGGTTCCAAACTTCTTCCATTTAAGAATGATGGAGGCCACTGTGTTCTTGGGGACCTTCAATACTACAGAAATGTTTCGGTACCCTTACCCCGATCTGTGCCTTGACACGGTCCTGTCTCGGAGCTCTACGGACAATTCCTTCGATCTCATGGCTTGGTTTTTGCTCTGACATGCACCTTATATAAACAGGTGTGTGCATTTTCAAATCATGTCCAATAAATTTACCACAGGTGGACTCCAATCAAGTTGTAGAAACATCTGAAGGATGATCAATGGAAACAGGAAGCACCTGAGCTGAATTTCGAGTCTCATTGAAAAGGGTCTGAAAACCTAGGTATTATTAAGGTATTAGAAATTACATTAAATTGGCCTCCAGGTGGCGCAGTGGTTAAGGGCGCTGTACTGCAGCGCCAGCTGTGCCATCAGAGTCCCTGGGTTCGCGCCCAGGCTCTGTCGTAACCGGCCGCGACCGGGAGGTCCGTGGGGCGACGCACAAAACCCGTCGTCCGGGTTAGGGAGGGATTGGTCGGTAGGGATCTCCTTGTCTCATCGCGCACCAGCGACTCCTGTGGCGGGCCGGGCGCAGTGTGCGCTAGCCAAGGTTGCCAGGTGCACGGTGTAGCCTCCGACACATTGGTGCGGCTGGCTTCCGGGTTGGATGCGCGCTGTGTTAAGAAGCAGTACGGCTGGTTGGGTTGTGTATCGGAGGACGCATGACATTCAGCCTTCGTCTCTTTCCTAGCCCGTACGGGAGTTGTACTACAACAATTGGATACCACGAAATTGGGGAGGAAAAAGGGGTAATTTTTTTTTTTTAAATACATTAAATTGACTGCATAGAAGAATTCAGTTTGCATTATTAAAACATGCAAACTGCCACTGATCTATAATTACCATTAAATGCTTAGATATAAATGCTTTATGAATGGAAAAATAGATTACTTTCCTTTGAGTTCATAGAATTTATACATAGACCAGAGTTCAGGTGGGCCTTTTGCGCTTCAGCCACCAAAGGGAAAGGAGGGGTGTTCAATAACAAAATTACTAAAATCATGAGAAGGGCTTACAAAGAAACACTTCCAAAAGGACTAATTCGAGGTAGAAAGGAGTTGGAGCACTCAACAACAAAAAGGCTGAGATGGATTAAAGTGAGCGAAAATAAATCAATTGTACAGGATGTGAATAGGCGACTGACGTTTCGACATCAAGCTGACATCTTCCTCAGAGTGACCTGACCATTGCACTTAGCTCTTGTTTATAGCCTAGTGGCCCATTGAGACACAACAATGTAAGAAAATAATCATTAGACACTCTGGATGCTAAGAGGCTAAACTCTGATTTTTCACTATCCTCATTTCTATAATGTTGTTGCGTAGATTTGACCTGTCTCTGGATTCAAAGACACCCAAATATCACCTGAATATTTGGACATTGCCTATTTATTTGACCTTTATTTAACTAGGCAAGTCAGTTAAGAACAAATTCTTATATACAATGACGGCCTACCGGGGAACAGTGGGTTAACTGCCTTGTTCAGGGGCAGAACGACAGATACTTACCTTTACCCCTATTAACAAGACACACCATTTCTCTTATTATTAGCATTATTTTGTGCTGTAATTTGCCATTTACCTTGAACCATATTATCATTATTATCTTAGATTCTAACATTTGTTTAACATGAATTTTCTTTAGTAGAGAAGTAGTGGTTTCCCAAACTCGGTCCTGGGGCCTGCCATAGATGCACGTTTTGGTTTTTGCCCCGGCACTACATAGCTCATTCAAATAATCAAAGCTTGATGAGATGGTTATTTGAACCAGCTATGTAGTGCTAGGGCTAATGCCTAAACGTGCACCCATGGGGGCCCCAGGATTGAGTTTGGGAAACCCTAAGAAGTAATTCAACCCCCTGTCAATGCATGTTAGAATCACCTTTGGCAGACACCTTTGGAATCACCTTTGGAAGTAAGTCTCTAAGAGCTTTCCACACTAGCATTGTTACCCATTATTATTTTCAAAATTCTTCAAACTCTGTCAAATTTGTTGTTGATCATTGTTATTGAACCATTTTCAGGTCTTGCCATAGTTTTGACTTAAATATGCTATAAAATCTAACTCGGCCACTCAGGAACATTCACTGTCTTCTTGGTAAGCAACGCCACTGTAGATTTGGCCTTGTGTTTTAAGTTATTGTCCTGCTGAAAGGTGAATTCATCTCCCAGTGTCTGGTGGAACCAGGTTTTCCTCTAGGATTTTGTCTGTGCTTAGCTCCATTCCGATTCTTTTTTATCCTGAAGAACTCCCCAGTCCTTAACGATTACAAGCATACCCATAACATGATGCAGGCACCACTATGCTTAAAAATATGGAGAATGGTAGGCTTGGGTGGTATACTGTATATACCATATACCGGGGTATTTTGAAATAGCCACAGGATAGATTTTCAATGACGTCAATACCATTAAAACAATTTCTTTGAAGTTTTTCACAAAATTGTTATATTTGTAGCTACCTTTTAAGTAAATACCTGCAGTCAAATTGTGCAATACATTAGGAGATAAAGCAGATTGCATTCTTAATTTCACCGGTCACATTATTTCACATTATGAAGCATACCGTAGTTCCCCAGAACAGTTGTGAGCCAATCACGGGTTTGTTTGTAAATAGCACAACAGGAGAAAGCGGGAGCAGGTGAGTCCAGCTATGTATTGTCAGGGGTCACATTTTATATTGAGTCAACAGTGTTATTTGCTTCAATAAACTGATCAGGGACGTGCAACTATAGTTTTCCTTCACATAAATTACATTAGTGCAACACATTCGGCAGTAAGTTGCTTCATTTTCATCAGATGACAACAGAAGTGCAAAGCTATTTGGTTGTCAGCCTCACAACTAAATTAGTTTACAATGAAAAAGCAAGGTATTTTTTAGCAAAAACAATGCATGGCCATAATATTTCAAATGTTTGTCATGAAAAAAATGTGGCCAGTTACATTTCCTAATGTTTTGTTTAAGCTGGCATTTTACCTGAGAAAGGTAGGCTGGCACACTGATAAAAGCACCAGAGAAAAGTAGCTACACATCAGTCAGAGCACTGTCTGCTGATAGAATGCCCTTCGTGAATTATCATCCGAGTGGAAAAGTGCAAACGAAGCACAAAATTTGTCTGATGCTGAGCAGAAGTTACAATAAGAAGAATTTTAGTTCTGTGTAGATTTCCTGTGTGAAAAACGAAGAATTATGCATTAATGTGACCCCTAAGTTTAACTTGCTAGTTATCTAAGTAAGTGGCTGAATTAATAAGGTGACGGGGCATCGTATTGTGTTAACCTTCTGCTGTGTTGGAGAAGTCAAAGCCCTTTGGATGAGTTATCTGTACAGCTGCCACTGCTATCTTTTGATTTCCTTGCGTTTTTTCTCCTCTCTGTTCTCAGCCAGTCTGCTCCTCCCCCATCTTCTCCGGTGTACACGTCCACCATCTTCTCTGAGCAGAGCATGCAGACCAAACTCAATACTCCACACAGTCAAAGCGAGTGTATACATGCTGCTGCAGAGCCAGTACTGTTCTTCCTTCAGACAAGCATACATCAAAACTTTGTTCATTTGCACAATGTCTCTCATTCACATCGCTTGTATATGTCCAAACTCACAGAACATGCCATTCAATAGCTCCTACCTGTATATGTATAACTTTATGAGCTGGATTACCTGTCTTCGCAATTTGTTGATTTAAGTTAGCATATTTAGCTAGCAGCCTCCATGGAAATTCACTATTACTTGTGCTATTTTTGTTAGCATTCTGGTAAGACGCCCAATGGGCGTTTTTTGCGTAATACTGTAAATCCCAGGATGAGAGAAGGATGGTATGACAATATGCAAATCTGGCTACCGCCCAACCCTAGAGAGTGGTACTTAGTAATGTGTTGTATTGGATTTGCCTCAAACAAAACACGTTGTATTCAGGACACAAAGTGAATTGCTTTGACACATTTTATTGCAGTATTACGTTAGTGCCTTGTTGCAAACAGGATGCATGTTTCGGAATATTTTTATTCTGTACAGGCTTCCTTATTTTCACCCTTGTCAATTAGGTTAGTATTGTGGAGTAAGAACAGTGTTGTTGATCCATCCTCGCTTTCTTCTATCACAGCCATTAAACTCTGTAACTGTATTAAAGTCACCATTGGACTCATGGTGAAATCCCTCAGTGGTCTCCTTCCTCTCTGGCAACTGAGTTAGGAAGGACGCCTGCATCTTTGTAGTGAATGGGTGTATAGATACACCATCCAGTGTAATTAATAACTTCACCATGCTCAAAGGGATATTCAAGGTCAAGTCACCTGTTCGCATCCTGTCCACTGGACTAAAGTGAGATAAAATAAACCAATCCCTACTTTGTTGTTGTGTGCTCTAACTTTCTACCTCAAATTAGTCATTTTGGAAGTTTTTCTTGGAAAGCCCTTCACATACATAGACCCAACTTAGGCCTAATTGTGATGTGGCGGAGGGCTGTTAATGAGTTACGAATGAGTCGATGACCCTCAAACTACACAATTTTATTCAACAAAATGTACCCTGAGGATTCAACCCTGTGGTGATCTTCATGCACCATTGGCCTCAGAGAGAAGAATAAGGTAAGTCATGGGCCTATACCGGCAGGTGGGGAGAATGGGGGTAATACAGGCCATATATCAGCATGATTTTCTAAATGTCATTCGGCCTTTTGGCATTTTTACTAACACTTCTATGGCAGAAGTACACTTGTGAGAACAGCCATAACGATGACACTACGCTCTCATTATAATGATGCATCTATTAAGATATCTAAATATGAGCTCTTGCATAGCATGACATGAAAGTGCTATAGATATGCTATGGATATTTTTCATTAACCTTTCATTATGCGGTTGGGACCTGTTAAACCACATTCATGAAATTCTTATAGATGTGTAATAAATGTGTTATATGATCCAAGTTTCTCATAATAGTAGAAATAAGTGTCATTAATCACCCACGGACTGGTTCACAATAATGGAATATTCCACCCTGACAGAGTTACCATGCATTGTTTCCCGCGATAGGATTGGAAACGTGACTTTTAATGAAATTAAGCTGCAGCAGTGAGGCGCTTTCAAAGCAGGGCAGAGAAAAGGACAAATAAACTAGACTTATTTTTACCTGAAAAATGTCCTAAGTCAATGCATTTTTTAGGAAAAAGACAGGTGCTGCTGATTATACTGCCATCGTCGTTGAGGCAGAGGACATGTATGTGTAGCCCATGTATTTGATGCTGTCTGGCCAAAAAGAGTTTACTCCTCTTTTTGCCAGACAGCATCAGATACATGGCCTACATATAGTAAGACAGAGGTGTGCTGTTCCATTCGCTCTGAAGTTTTTTCCGGAATTGAAGAAGAGTTGGCATTGAACTTTGAATTGAAGGAGAGTTGGCAGGTGCACAGTGCACAGATTATTATTGTCGCACCGGTCAGGATTGGGGTTGATTGATGCTCAATGTTCAATTAAAATCTCCCTACCATCATAACTAAGCCAATATGACAGAAATGTCAATGATAATTCACAAATCACCTTGATTGGAAGTACACAACACACTCCCTGCCTCTGTCATGAGCAGTCTGGCCGTTACCGAGAACTACATATTGGGTCCTTAGCATTAGAAAAAAAAGAAAATGTCTTGCCCCAACCTGGCTCAATATCTACGTGTTGGATAAGAACAAGATTAAAGCGTCCATAAAGTGACCATTAGACTTGCCATCTTTCAGACTGCATACATTTGTGCAACAGTTTTATTTACACTTCTAATTTATCGCTCTCAAGTTCTCATTTCTGTCTATTAAGAACCAACGCTGTGCTAACTTTTGTAGCATTTCTGACAATGCTAACATCTTTTTTTAGCCGAAGCTCAGTTCTAAATCCGGGACCAGCAACTCAGTTGCTGCCCAACAGTACAGCTGTTTGCACCAGGCTGCCAGGCATAATAAGTGTATACGAACAAACCTAGGCTACTGTAGCTAGCTAGCTATATGGTGGTATTCAAGCTGAGGGTAATCAATAAATGCAAACAGATATTTTCATTAACTACGTAGGTAGCTCGATAATATGAGCTTGCTTGCCCAAAGTCCAGGAGCTAGCCTCTGTAGCTAGCTAACACCAGTCAGCTGAATGCTAGTTAGCTCATTTTCCCCCAACATCTGACACACCCTAACTTCAGACACTCTCTAGTGGCTTGAGGGTGAAATCACCTCAAGCTCAACATTTAAATGAACTGGAAAATAATGGTAAGTTTTGCAACTAAAGACACCCTTCAAGCTAGCTGACCACCAATTTTCATTGCATTTATATACAGTGCCTTGCGAAAGTATTCGGCCCCCTTGAACTTTGCGACCTTTTGCCACATTTCAGGCTTCAAACATAAAGATATAAAACTGTATTTTTTTGTGAAGAATCAACAACAAGTGTGACACAATCATGAAGTGGAACGACATTTGTTGGATATTTCAAACTTTTTTAACAAATCAAAAACTGAAAAATTGGGCGTGCAAAATTAATTATTAAAGTTCAAGGGGGCCGAATACTTTCGCAAGGCACTGTATCTATATATATATATATATATATACACATACACGCACACATATAATACACGTGTGTATATATAAATATACACACACACACATTTTGTGGGACACGCTGTACTTTGGTCAAATTGTCACGCTGCTACCTTACAATGCATGCAATGGGCTTCTGCAAAACTAGACAGCTAGCTACTCCATAGTCCAAGCTATGGTAAGAGCTAGCCATATTTCACTGTCAGACAGAACACAACTCAAACTGCTGAGAAGACAAATTACTAGCTAAAGTTACATGTAAACAAACAGCACCTCTGCACTGAATCCTGTGTGCAGAGGTCGAAAATCCTGTGTGCAGAGGTCGAAAAAGTTACAATAGCACTACCAATGACAGACTTCGGTTGCATTTTTTTAAAATCAGGCTTTGCATGTGGAAATGTTGTATAATACACCTTTAACTAGAGACTTCCCCTTAAAACCAACAAATCCCTTTAAAAACAGGCCTGTGGGGCATCAATTTGAGTCAGAAGCATTCATTCTAATGTCAATTGACTACAAAGTGTAAATAAGCTCATTTTGTTCATAAAGTCAGTCTTGTCTAAAACGGAGTTTGGAACATCAGTAAGTCACAACGAGTAAATGAAGGTTGGGTTTGGATTACGATTATGTCAAAAAAATCATGCCCCCCTTTGCCAAACTCCAAGTGCAAATCACCCCTTCTAATTCGCTTCCCTTCGTTGAATGGGGCTCTGTTGTTTCATCGCCCCCAATGCAAAAGATCGCAGCCCTATAAGGATTGACCAACTATGGTTTGCATGCCCTGCCAAAAGACCCTATCATGCAGAACAGGTGTTTGGAGTTTGTTGGTCCCCAGTGCAGTGGTGGTAAGTATACAGGTAGCTAGACCGTAAACTGCTGGTTATGTATATTTGAAAAGTTGTATAAAGAAATACCAGGGATGATAAATTGGCCCAGCATCGCCTGGGTTAGGGGAGGGTTTGGCCGGCTGGGATGTCCTTGTCCCATCGCGCTCTAGTGACTCCTTGTGGCAGCCGGGCGCATGCACTTCAGTAGGCAGCTGTACAGTGTTTCCTCCGACACATTGGTGCGGCTGGCCTCCCAGGTTAAGCGAGCAGTGTCAAGAAGCAGTGCAGCTTGGCAGGGTTGTGTTTCAGAGGATGCAAGGCTCTCGACCATCGCCTCTCCCAAGTCTGTACGAGAGTTGCAGCGATGGGACAAGACTTTAACTACCAATTGGATTTCATGAAATTGGGGGGAAAGGGGGCGGGGAAGTACCCCAAAAAATTGCATTCCTATTTTTCTTCTGTGTATGTGTATATTTCTACACACACAACACCTTCCTAATATTGAGTTGCACCCCCTTTTGCCCTCAGAACAGACTCAATTCGTCGGGACATAGATTTTTCATGGTGTCGAAAGTGTTCCCCAGGGATGCTGGCCCATGTTGGCTCCAATGCGTCCCACAGTTGTGTCACAGTTGGCTGGATGTCCTTTGGATGGTGGACCATTCTTTTTACACACGGGAAAACAGCAGCATTGCAGTACGAAACACACTCAAACTGGTGTGCCTGGCACCTACTACCATACCCCATTCAAAGACACTTAAATATTTTGTTTTGTCCATTCACACACTGAATGGCAAACATACACAACCCATGTCTCAAGGCTTAAAAATACTTATTGAACCTGTCTCCTCCCCTTCATCTACACTGATTGAAGTGGATTTAACAAGTGACATCAATAAGGGATCATATCTTTCACCTGGATTCATCTGATCAGTCTGTCATGGAAAGGTGTTCCTAATGTTATGTATACGGTGTATAGATCATTGTATGTATTTTTAGATATGGCCTACAGTAAATGTGTATTATTGTAGCGTCACCATCTTTACTGAAAAAATAAATACAAATACACACAATGTTAAGCTACATATTCATTTGAAGGCGTTAATGAGCTGCCCATTGATCAGCACAGCAATTAATAAAACAGGACTGTGTTTGCAAAACACGTCAATATTACACAGGTAAGCTAAAGGTGACAGAAATCAGGCAGACAGACCGTGTCTATAGTCCTCTATATAGGAGTGACTGTGTCCAACACACCGACACCTGGTGTTGTTGGGCACCTACTGACCCAGGTTTGAATCCTAAGCAACCTGAATACACATTGTTTAAAGTACAATAGACCAACATACCTACAGTAGTTGGTTAAAGCTGTGTGCTGGAAATGGTTGGTTAACGCTGTGCGCTGGAAATCTTTGGTACAGCATGGGTGGAGTAGACTAGGCATTGTGGCTATGTTCTGGCCCCTGACCATCCATTACTACATAAAATAAGGCCGCAGCTGAATATAGTTGCCTACCACTACTATGGAATGCATCGGCTGTACCTGCTGCTACAATACAGAGTACAGACAGGAAGGCACCATCCGACAGGCATCACCATCCAACCCCAATGATTATTAGATTCGTTACGATGTAGACTATAGGCCTATCGGGGAATAATGTTCCAGGCAATCATGCTCCAAACAGAATTATGTTTTTCTTGTCTCCCCTTTAACTGTCAATATGTGTATCCCACAAGTTGAATCGCTGCCACCGGAGCAACCAAACAGATAGACCAACCTGCTCTTTTCGCTTTTGCCAGCGACCGCATGGGCTTTCCTCCAGGATTTCACTCTCATCTTCACTCTCCTCCTCCTTCCCCTCGGACCCTGAATTGCTCTCCGGGACAGACATAGTCATTGTATTCCGTTTTTATTGTTATTTCCCAGTTGGTTTCACTCGAATGTAGCGCAAATGTCTATGTAGTCTAGAATCCCCGACGACACAGCTATAGTAAAGAGCTCAACACATCTTGCTGTGAGCACAGGGGTAAACCTTAGCAGTCAAAAATAAAGGTTTCATTAAAACACCTTCAAAATGTACGCCTGATAAAGTTCAAATTAAAAGCTTCAATAAATTATATACTAGTCGTGTTAATAGGTTAACCGAGGGGAAATATTATAGTCCAGTTTGGCGCGCTCAACTGCATGCAAAATAGATTGCGAAATGTTGCTCCTACTATCCGTATTCACAGATGAAGAGCCACATCATGTGTATGGAAAAAATATGTAGGAAAAAAGTTGTTCTTCCGTTGCCTCCTTTTGTTTCGTTAATTATCTCTCCCATTGACCGTATAAAGTATATATTTTTTTACATCTCCTAACACCATGCGTCATTGTTGTTGTTGGTTAATTCGCTTCTTCTTCTGTGAATTTTATATGGCGGTTGGCAACCAACTTTAAGTGGAACTATCGCCATCAGCTGGACTGGAGTGTGGACCACAGACAGTGAAGGTCTAAATCCTACCCAATAATCAAATCTCCAGAAGAAAAGAAAATACATAATTAAATACTACAACTCCCGAAGATTTCCCCGGCAGTTCACTTAATCCTGGCTTTTCAACCCCGTTACTCCTCAAATCCAATAACAATCGCTCTCTTTCCCTCACATATTTCTGGCACTGAAATAGAACATGTTCCACTGTCTCCATCTCCTCCTGACAATGATCTTACGCAGGTGTCTTCCCTTTCTCTCCCTGTTCCACAACTCTTGCCATTTGTTTTTAACCACTGTTCTTATTAACCTCTTGGCTTCTACTTTACGGATGTATAATTCTATCTCAACATTAGGATGTTTAAGAGCCTGCTTGGCTATAACATACACATCCTCATTCCCCTCTACTCCCACATGAGCTGGTACCCAAATACCTCCACCTGTTTCACCCCATACAAGCACTGCAAAATCTCATACAATACATCCTGTCTGCTCTGAGACATACATTTATTTAAGATCATCTGTGCTGCACAAGAGTCAGAGCAGATTGAATCCAATATGGCGTAGCAGTCAGACGTCTTTGTCCTGTCATGTCCCTTGTATATATCTTTTACACCTTTTTCTTCGCATATCTTTTTAAAATATTTTCCTAAACCTCAACTTCTAAATACTCTCCTGCAACCCACCTCACCCAATGTGGCGTGGATCTATTTTTTTCCCTAAAGTATTTCTATTTACTTCGGATCTGGAATCCCTCAACTGAAGCTAGCCAGCTAACTACCTACCAGCTATCAGTCAGCAAACCACTGCTAGCAGTCATCAGCTAACGGAAAGCTTGGAAAGCTCTCGCCAGTTCGAACAACGTGACTCAAACAAGAGCATATCATATCCCCGGATTCCTACTGCAAACTCTGAACATTTTCATCTGGATCTTCGCAACTAGCTAACCGCAATCCCGGGTGACTACTCCTGGCTAGCGTTTCGATCCCGGAGCAAGCACCAATTAGCCTGAAGCTAGCCCGGCCAGGGCTCCTGTGCTACCACCGAAGTCCACTCCTGGGCTACAATATCCGGACCCCTTCTACTGCCGGTACAAGGCACGGAACCCCGCTGATCCTCTACAACTGGAATACCGACATAATCTGTCCGAGGATTCCAACAGGTCCCTCAGGCGCGACGCCCGCCGAAGGCCCATTCTGCTAACTGCGGCCTACTAGCTACCTAGAGCTACTTGGAACCCTACTAATTCCACGACTGGTCTATCGACGTCACCCCGCAAAGAGGCAAAAACAGACTTACCCCCATCGCGACGTCCCCCAAAGGTAAACTTCCTAGCACCGGTCTGTTAACTTCTAGAAGGCGTGCCCCGGTCTGCTAACTGTTAGCCCCGGTCTGCCATCTGCTTGCTTGCTAATCCGGTCTGCTAACTGCTAGCTTGTTTAGCCCCGGCCTACTAACTGTTAGCTTGTTAGCATCGGCCTGCTAACTGTCTGAATCGCCGTGTCCCCAGTCAGCCCAACCACTCACTGGACCCATATGTTCACTTGGCTACGCATGTCTCTCTCTAATATCAATATGCCTCGTCCATTACTGTCCTGGTTAGTAATCACTGTCTTATTTCACTGTAGAGCCTCTAGCCATGTTGTTCCACTTCCTACATATGCGATGACATCACCTGGTTTAAACGTCTCTAGAGACTATATCTCTCTCATCATTACTCAATGCCTAGGTTTACCGCCAATGCACTCACATCCTACCTTACCTTTGTCTGGGTGGGCATTCTAGTTTTCAATTTCTTTGTTGGCCGGGTATTGTTCCCAATCAGAGGCAGCTGTCTATCGTTGTCTCTGATTGGGAATCATACTTAGGCAGCCTGTTTCCACCCTAGTTTGTGGGATCTTGTCTTTGTATAGTTGCTGTTTAGCGCTACAGAGCTTTACGTTCAGTTCGTGTATTGTTGTTTTTTGGTGTCATTTGAAAATAAAATAAATGTAAGCCTACCACGCTGCACCTTGGTCTCCTTCTAACGACGGACTTAACAGAAGATCCCACCACCAATGGACCAAGCAGCGTGGTCAGGAGGAGAGGACACAATGGAAACCCGAGAGGCAGCCCCCCCAAAACATTTGGGGTGGGGCAGATGACGTGGGATTCGGTGCTGAGGGGTGAGTCCGAGACCGAGGAGGAATTCTTGGACGGTTTGAGCGAGGAGTGGTTGGCAGTGGAGCGGGACGAAAGAGTTTGGAGGGGTTGGAGTCGGGAGCAAGACAGTCACTTTGAGGAGCGTGTGACCCTTCAGGCACCATACTTTGCGGTTACACGTACTGTGTCTCCGGTACGCATCCACAGCCCAGTGCACTCTGTGCCGCATTTACCGTGCTAGAGTGGGCATTCAGCCAGGATGGATTGTGCCGGCTCAGCACTCCTGGTCTCCGGCGCGTCTCTTCGGCCCAGGATATCCTGCGCCAGCACTGTGCACTGTGTCTCCTGTGCGCCTTCACAGCCCAGTGCATCCTGTGCCAGCGCCCCGCAGTTACCGTCTAGGGTGAGCATCCAGCCAGGACGCGTTGTGCCAGCTCTACGCTCCAGATTTCCAGCCGCCTCCATGGCCCAGTATATCCTGCGGCAGCTCTACGCACTATGCCTCCAGTGCGTCTTCACAGCCCAGTGTGTCCTGTGCCAGCGCCCCGCACTTGCCGGGCTAAAGTGAGCATCCAGCCAGGACGGGTTGTGCCAGCACTGCGCTCCAAACCTCCGGTGCGTCTCCACGGCCCAGTATATCCTGGCCGGCTCCACGCACCAGGCTTCCAGTACGTCTCTCCAGCCCAGTGCGTTCTGTGCCAGCTCTACGCAACCGGCCTCCAGTGATGATCCATTGCACGAAGCCTTCATTGAAGATCCATGACACGAATCCTCCAGTGACGATTCATGGCCCGGAGCATCCAGTGACTATCCATGGCCCGGAGCCTCCAGCGACGGTCTGCAGTCCTGACACTCTGGCGACGGTCTGCAGTCCGGAGCCTCTGGCGACAATCCACGGTCCGGAGTCCCTGGCGACGATCTACAGTCCGGTTCCTCCGGCAATGATCTATGGTCCGGAGCCCCCGGCAACGATCCACGGTCCTTAGGGGCCTCCCGAGTGGCGCAGTGGTTAAGGACGCTGTACTGCAGCGCCAGCTGTGCCATCAGAGCGACGTTGGGCGACGCACAATTAGCCTAGCGTCGTCCGGGTTAGGGAGGGCTTGGTCGGTAGGGATGTCCTTGTCTCATCGCACACCAGCGACTCCTGTGGCGGGCTGGGCGCAGTGCGCGCTAGCCAAGGTTGCCAGGTGCACGGTGTTTCCTCCGACACATTGGTGCGGCTGGCTTCCGGGTTGGATGCACGCTGTGTTAAGAAGCAGTGCGGCTAGATTGGGTTGTGTATCGGAGGACGCATGACTTTCAACCTTCGTCACTCCCGAGCCCGTACGGGAGTTGAAAAAGGGGTAAAATTCAACAACAAAAAAACACACAAAAAAACGATCCACGGTCCGGTTCCACAGAAGCGGAGGGATCAGCAAGTGGAGAGGGGTCTACACCCCGAACCGGAGCCGCCACCGAGGCTAGATGCCCACCCGGACCCTCCCTCATAGAGTCAGGTTTTGCGGCTGGAGTCCACACCTTTGTCACGCCCTGACCTTAGAGAGCCTTTTTATTTCTCTATTTGGTTAGGTCAGGGTGTGATTTGGGTGGGCATTCTAGTTTTCAATTTCTTTGTTGGCCGGGTATGGTTCCCAATCAGAGGCAGCTGTCTATTGTTGTCTCTGATTGGGAATCATACTTAGGCAGCCTGTTTTCCACCCTAGTTTGTGGGATCTTGTCTTTGTATAGTTGTTGTTTAGCGCTACAGTGCTTTACGTTCGTTTCTTGTTGTTTTTTGGTGTCATTTGAAAATAAAGTAAAATGTACGCCTACCATGCTGCACCTTGGGCTCCTTCTAACGACGGACTTAACACACACCTACACATTCAAGGGTTTTTATTTATTTTATTTTTACTATTTTCTACATTGTAGAATAATAGTAAAGACATCAGAACTATGAAATAACACATATATCATAACACACGTATCATGTAGTAACCAAAAAAGTGTCAAACAAATCAAAATATATTTTATATTTGAGATTCTTCAAAGTAGCCACACTTAAGCCACCCAAAGTAGCCACCCTGGTGCAATTGTTGAGTAAATGAGCTCATGGTTGTGTGGGGGTATGGGTAGAGTGTGTGTGGGTGTATGCGTGTATCCCACAACTGTTGCGAAGAAGTAAAAGATGTTAGGGACAATAGAGGATGATCCACAGCTATATATAATACAAATTGAGGTGAGGGCGATGGAAATGCATTTGGCAGTTAATCTACTTCAATTCGGTAAATGGCACTGTGTGCTCTTTTCAAAGGATGGATCCCAGTCGGTTATGGGTTATGGGATACAGGGGGTCGAGGGTGGTCTGCCGGGCATTGGAATGACAACCCAACTCAGGATGAGGAGGGCTTTTAGCAGGTGGAATAGTAGGGACCAATTGTTTACTTAGCAGAAAGGCAAAGATCATGGTACAGCTATATAGACACTCAATCATCATGTTACTTTTTAATGGTACGTTTACAAACATATATTTTGATAAAAATAATTGAAAGTTGTGTCTCATTATGATAGGTGGTGAAATAAGTATAGCCAGTTGTAATGGCCTAGCAGATAATAAGAAAAGACAATCAGTATTTACCTGGCTAAAAGAGAAGGAATATAATATACGTATGTTGTTTACAGGAAACGCATTCAACAGTTTTAGATGAAGTTTTGTGGAAAAAGAACTGGGGGGGCGAAATATACTTCTCCCATGGGCAAAGAAATTCAAAAGGGGTGATGGTTTTAATTAACAACAATTTTGATCCAAATGTGCAAATTGTCCAAACAGATTATCAAGGTAGATGGATTATTTTAAATATGTTATTGGACAATAAACAGATATGGCTTATTAACCTATACGGTCCGAATAATGATGATCCAAGCTTCTTTAAAAATATATATAAGAATCTATCAACTCTACAAGCAACACTAGACTCTAGTATTATGGTGGGAGATTTTAATACGGTCTTAAATACCTCTATGGACCAGAAAGGAAATCACACTACAAACTATCACCCTCAGGCACTTAAGGAAATCATTAATGTCATGGATATATTGGAATTAAAAAGTGTTGATAAGGGACAGAATGCGGTTGGATCATCACATAATTGGCATATATATTACTCTTACAGAATTTCCACGTGGGAGAGGATATTGGAAATTTAATCAAAGCCTACTAGATGATACATTGTTTAGAACTAGGACAGAAGAATTTATAACTGACTTTTTCAGACATAACATAGGTACAGCAGATACCCTTACTGTATGGGACACTTTTAAATGTGCCTTTAGAGGCAATGCAATTCAGTACTCATCTATAAAACAAAAGCAATTTAGATCAAAAGAGTCCATATTTACAAAGGAAATTGAAGGACTAACAGTACAGTTAGATAGCAATAAAAACGGTACTATAGAGGCACAGAATAAGTTAGAGGAAAAACAAAAAGAAATGGAGGAACTTATTCAAGAAAGATCCAGTGTAATAGATTATAAAAATAAAGTGAACTGGATGGAATATGGGGAAAAATGCACCAAATTCTTTTTCGATCTTCAATATAGAAATGCTACCAAAAAATGGATTAAAACTTGTAATAAATGATGGAGTCACGCATAATTCACCAAATTATATTTTGAAAGAGGAAGTAAAGTACTTTAAGAATATGTTTTAATTTCAGACTCCTCCATCTCCACTAACTGAAACTAATTGTATGGATGTTTTCCCTAATAATAATGTAAAAGTAATATCTGTACAGAAAGACTTATGTGAAGGCCAAATTACAGAGGGGGAACTGCTTGAGGCAATTGGGGACTTTAAGGATGGGAAAACTCCAGGGCTGGATGGCATACCAGTGGAAGTATACAAAACCTTTTTTGGTATACTCAATGGACCATTATTGGCTTGTTTTAACCACTCCTATATAAATGGTAGATTATCAGACACGCAACAAGAAGGTCTGATATCATTATTACTGAAACAGGACCCAAGTGGTATATATAAAATATATATATATATATATAAAAAAAATTGGAGACTTCTTACACTTCAGTGTTGTGATACAAAAATTCTAGCAAAATGCTTGGCACATAGAATTAAAAAAGTATTGTCAGATATTATTCATCCTAATCAGACAGGTTTTTTACATGGACGATACATTGGAGATAATATAAGACAAGTACTAGAAACAATAGAACACTATGAAATTTCGGGGACACCAGGCCTGGTTTTCATAGCTGATTTTGAAAAGGCTTTTGATAAAGTACGACTGGAGTTTATATATAACTGCCTAGAGTATTTCAATTTTGGGGAATCTCTTATGAAATGGGTTAAGGTTATGTATAGTAACCCTAGGTGTAAAATAGTAAATAATGGCTACATCTCAGAAAGTTTTAAACTATCTAGAGGAGTAAAACAAGGTTGTCCACTATCGGCATATCTATTTATTATTGCCATCGAAATGTTATCTGCAAAGATCAGTTCAAACAATAATATTAAGGGATTAGAAATCCGTGGCTTAAAAAATAAGGTGTCATTGTACGCTGATGATTCATGTTTTCTTTTAAAACCACAATTGGAGTATCTCCAGGGCCTCTTTAATCTCTGGATTAAAACCAAATTATGATAAATGTACCATATTACGCATTGAATCACAAAAAAATGCACATTTTACATTATCATGTAGTTTACCAATTAAATGGTCTGACGGAGATGTGGACATACTCGGTATACAAATCCCAAAAGAAAGAAATGATCTCACTCCAATAAATGTTTATAGAAAGTTAGCAAAAAATAGATAAGATCTCGCTACCATGGAAAGGAAAATACCTGTCTATTTGTGGAAAAATCACCCTGATTGTCTCCTTAGTTATATCATAGTTTACCTATTTGCTTATGGTTTTGCCTACACCTAGTGACCTGCTTTATAAATTATATGAACAAAAAATATTATATTTTATTTGAAATGGCAAACCAGATAAAATTAAAAGGGCCTATTTATATAACGAATATGAATTCGGTGGGCAGAAATGATTAAATATTAAAGCATTAGACCTCTCACTAAAGGCATCAGTCATACAAAAGTTATACTTAAATCCAAACTGGTTCTCTAGTCAATTGGTACAAACGTATCATCCTATATTCAGGAAGGGCCTTTTCCCCTTAATTCAGATTACACCTGCTCACCTTCGGTTGTTTGGAAAGGAAATAATCTCCAAAATGTCTTTATTTTTTAAACAAGCCTTAGAAAGTTGGTTGCAATTTCAGTCTAATCCACCTGAAAGGACGGAACAAATAGTACAACAAATATTGTGGTTAAATTCAAATATACTAATTGATAAAAAACTTAATTTAACTTAATTTATCGAAGAAATGTTTTAAAAAAGGTATAATTTTAGTGAATGATATCATAAATAGGACTGGTGGAGTTATGTCACACATGCAGCTAACACAGACATATGGAAATGTCTGCTCTATCCAAAATTACAACCAATTAATTCCAGCATTACCACAAAAATGGAAGAGGCAAGTAGAAGGGGAAAAAAGTAAGGAACTTGTATGTCGGCCCTGTATTAAAGAACATAAATGGTTAAAGAAAAGTGTGATGAATAAAAACATATACCAATTTCATTTAAAGACCAAAAAACTGACAGCTGTGCCATATAAATTGCAAAATAGTTGGGAAGAGAAACACAAGCAATGGACATTAGACTGGTGGAAATCTGTCCTTTGGTCTGATGAGTCCAAATTTGAGATTTTTGGTTCCAACCGCCGTGTCTTTGTGAGATGCAGAGTAGGTGAGCGGATGAGCTCCGCATGTGTGGTTCCCACCGTGAGGCATGGAGGAGGAGGTGTGATGGTGTGGTGGTGCTTTGCTGGTGACACTGTCTGTGATTCATTTAGAATTCAAGGCACACTTAACCAGCATGGCTACCACAGCATTCTACAGTGATACACCATTCCATCTGGTTTGCGCTTAGTGGGACCATGATATGTTTTTCAACAGGACAACGACCCAATACACCTCCGGGCTGTGAAAGGGCTATTTGACCAAGAAGGAGAGTGATGGGGTGCTGCATCAGATGACCTGGCCTCTACAATCACCCAACCTCAACACAATTGAGATGGTTTGGGATGAGTTGGACCACAGACCGAAGCCAAAGCAGCCAACAAGTGCTCAGCATATGTGGGAACTCATTCAAGACTGTTGGAAAAGCATTCCAGGTGAAGCTGGTTGACAGAATGCCAAGACTGTGCAAAGTTGTCATCAAGGCAAAGGGTGGCAATTTTGAATAATCTCAAATATTTGCATATTTTGATTGTTTTACCATTTTTTTGGTTACTATATGATTCCATATGTGTTATTTCATAGTTTTGATGTCTTCACTATCATTATTCATTATTCTACAATGTAGAAAATAGTTGAAATAAAGAAAAAACCCTTGAATGAGTAGTGGTGTCCAAACTCTTGACTGGTGCTGTATATGACGCCCTTCTATCTGCCCTCCCACTCCATTCCTGACAAGCAACGCATCAATAGTCTTTCCTTTGACAACTACTCTGTTAATATGCTCCACCCATGTCATTCGAGTGTCAGACCTGACCCCCAGGAACCTAAACCCTCTCACTCTCTCCAGACACCTTCCATACAGCTTCAGGTATATTTCCTCCCTAGCCTTCCTTCTAGATAAAAGCAGTATTTTTTCTTAACAGAAAACTTGAAGCCCCACCTGAGGGACCACTGCTCAACTTCACTAATTGCTTCTTGAACGCTTCTGGCTGTATGGGCAATATGAAAATCGGTGGAGTGGTTCCTGGGAGAAGATTAATCCAACAGCCATATGGTCGGTGCGGCGGTAGCAAAGTGGCCCAGGCCTTACTGAACACCTCCCGGAGGTCCTGGTACTCAGCAGGAATGGCGGAGAGGTCCGGGGCAACTTTCGAGCCCCCTGGAATATGTCCAGAATTGTTGAGTACCTGGAGAGATTTCGACTGGTTCCCCCACAGCAACATGACATGAAAAGGGATGTGATTAAGGGGAGAGGAAAAGTTCTCTGTGTGGCCCACCAGAGTACTCGCTCTTACCGGTGAGCCTGGTCTTTTAGTGGACATGTGGAAACGAAATTACCAGTAGTCCCGCAATACAGGCAGCTCTTAGTGTGAAGCCTGTATAGCTGTTCAGCTGGAGACAGCCTAGCTCTGCCTAGTTGCATGGGCTCAGGAGGAGGTGGATCAGCAGTTTTTGGAGGCTCCCATGGGAACTCTGGTAGCCTTGGGTTCTCTCGGCAATGGAGCCGTTGGGGACTTCCGGGATACCTCAGAGACGAGGTGGAATCCTTGGACGGGTGAGTGAAATCTCCTCTCCTATCCTTCCTTTGTTCCTGTAGTCAGCCATTGATCTGAATGGTCAAGGCGATGAGCAAGTTGAGATCCGTCGGTAGTTCCTGACCAGCAAGCTCGTCCTTTACTTCCCCTGAAACTCCATGCAGGAACATGTCGAACAGTGCTTCTGGGTTTCAGGCAGTCTCAGCTGCCAACGTGCAGAAATCCACAGCGTAGTCTGCCACACTGCGGAGCCTTGCCAAAGCTAGAGTGACTTCCGGGCAGCCTCTCTCTCAGACAATGGAGCATCGAGAACCTTCTTTACCTCTGCCACAAACTCATCTAGACTGAAGCATACAGGCGATGAGGTACGCTATCTTAGAGGGGTCCGAGATGAAGGAGGAGGACTGCAGCTCGATGATGAGTGAACACCAACAGGTGCCAGACTCTCCATCGAAGCACTCCGGGGAGGTACGAGGGGTTCCAGGGAAACCGGGGTGAACGGGAAGGCGGCGCTGCTAACAGCCGGGTTACTAAGGGGTTAAAAAGATACCGTTGTGGTAGACTGCATCGTAGACAACCCACGAAATTGATCCAGCAATGTGTTCAATGCTTGGTCGTGGCATTCGGCCAAGGTTTGGAACCCTTTCATAAGACCACGAAGCAACTCCTTGTGCCTTCCAATGGTGGCTCCTTGGAAGGAGAGGGCGTTGCGGAGCTGGTCCGAGTCTGCTGGGTCAGTCGTGGCCAGTTCGTTCTATCACGTTTCAGGTATGACCCAGATGCAGACAGTGTCGAAGAAACAAAAGTTAATTTCTAATACAGGGGCAGGAAAACGACAGGTCAAAGGCAGGCAGGTGTCAGTTATCCAGAGAAGGTGCAAAGTGTCCAGAACTGGCAGGCAGTCTCAGGGTCAGGGCAGGCAGGGGTCAATAATCCAGTGAGGTGGGGCAAGGTATAGGCAGGGCAGGCAGAGGGGTCAAAACCGGGAAGGACTAGGAAACAGGAGCAAGAAACAGACAGGAGCAGGGGAACAAACACTGGTAGGTTTTACAAACAAAATTAATTGGCAACAGACAAACAGAGAACACAGGTATAACTACACAGGGAATAATGGGGAAGATGGGCGACACCTGGAAGGGGGTGGAGACAAGCACAAAGACAGGTGAAACAGATCAGGGTGTGACACAAACAATAGTCAGGCAGGAGCCAAAACTCTTACTACAACTCATCAGATTAAATTGGACATGTCAGAAAACTGGTGTCACTATTAAAAGCATTGTCCCCCATCTAGTGGACATTTTGGCAGAATTTTGTAAAACATTTTTTTTACATAGATCCAATAAAAAATTAAGTGATTAATCTACTGGCAACAGGCACTGAGTCATGATCGATTTATTTCACATTAAGCCCAAAAGTAGAGAGTTAAATGTATGTTTGGTCGCAACACTTGACCTCATTTGATGTCTTCCACTGATAATTTGTTGAAGACCAAGAAGACCAATCATGTCTTATAAATATTCCCAGATATAAACCCATTCACCTCTATAATCACAGAGTCTTGCACTTTTTTTGGTGCACAATAGCTGAGGAGAGCCTTTGAGCCAGCACTCTGCCAAACCCTCTCATTGCTAATGAGATTTAGGCTACTCTTAGCACGAGAAACGACTGGGTGGGACAATGTGGTGTCTAGACGAGCCATGTGTCTGGCTCGTTAAGAACGGCACTTCAGAGAGGCCTGTGGTAACAAAGAGGAGGGGCTGCCAACAGAATGAACCTCGGCCTCTACATTTCAACAGAGCTATTCAACTGTTTTGTGCGCTATGCACTGTGCTAAAAATATCTGCTCATTGAAACAATTATTCATTATTCTTATCTGCCAGATTCTGATGTGTTCACAGCTCTCAGATTCCCCAATGTGCTCAATAGATGCCACATTGTTTTCTCCTCACATTCATGGCAAGATGATACTTAAAAATTCCATGATAATTTCTGGTTGTTCCCATTTATGTTACCCCTATTCCTTTTCATTGACAGATAGATCAGGATAATGCAAGGAAAATACATTCAGAAGACAACATATATTTTTTTTTACCATGCTCTTTATTGAACATAGGTCAAGGAAGACAGTCATACATCACAGATGGCAAGTGTGGCTATTATCAGCATGAACTTATCCCCGGTAGAGATGCAGGTGCTCTGCTGACTGCTTGAATCCCTTAGACTGAGCAGAGGACCACACCTCCTCTCCGTCTCTCTCCACCACCATGGTGCCATCATTACACAGCCACATGCGGCACATCATTACACAGCCACCGGACGCCGGGCACTTGGTCTGCCATATTATCTTGTTGTCCTTCTGGTACATTACAAAGTTGCAGTCGTCTTGCATGCACAGGCGATAAGGCGTCGCGCTGGCCAGCGGTGTCAGAGTTCCACATGGGCTTCCTGCCATAGATCCCAAAGTTGCCATCCTCCTATGTAGAGAAATATAATGAATACATTGATTTAACTCTCCAGTTCCAAAGCCATGGGCAGTGGTGGAAAAAGTATTCAATTGTCATACTTGAGGAAAAGTAAAGATACCTTAATAGAAAATGACTCAACTAAAAGTGAAAGTCACCCAGCAAAATAATATTTGAGTAAAAAGTCTAAGTATTTGGTTTTAAATATACTTAAGATCAAAAGTAAAAGTATAAATCATTTCTTATTCTGTATATTAAGCAGACCAGAGGGCACCATTTTCTAGTATTTATTTTTTTAACGGATATCCAGGGGCACACTCCAAAACTCAGACATAAGTTACAAACGAAGCATTTGTGATTAGAAGCAGTAGGGATGACCATGGATGTTCACTTGATAAGTGTGTATACTGGACCATTTTCCTGTCGTAATGTAACGAGTACTGAGTACTTTTGGGTGTCAGGGAAAATGTAAGGAGTAAAAAGTTTTTACAAATCTTTCGGAATGTAGTGAAGTAAAAGTAAAAGTTGCAAAAATATAAATAGTCAAGTAAAGCACAGATACCAAGAAAAACTATTTAAGTAGTACTTTCTGGTATTTTTACTTTAGTACTTTAGACAACTGGTCATGGAAAAAGTCTTCAATGGACTCCAAAAATAACACTTTCAAGTAGGCCCATAGTATTTTTCAAGTTCTAGACACATACATGGAAGCAAGCTTTCCACGTGTGGTTGTTGGTCATAAGGTAGTCTCCCTTACGCATCTCGTCATACTTGGACATGTAGTTTCTGCTCATGACTCTGAAATTAGTCATTCGTTCAGCAGAGATTAAAAACAACCCGCTGGGAACAAACTAGTTAAATCAACGTTGTTTCAAAGTAATTTCTCAATTTATTGAGACGTGGAATCTACCTGGAAAATACATTGGATTTGAAAAAAGTCATAAAGTGTTGTTTTGTGGGCAACATTTCAATCGCAGGATATTGTCATAGTGCACTATTCACTTTTGCCATTGGCTGGAGTGTTGTGATGCTGTTGCGTCCGACTGATTTGCTTCTGCCAATTAAAGTGTGCCTGTTCACTCATCTCTGCTCTCCTGCACCTGACTCCAGTTGACCAGTTGCGCGCCCAGTCTGACATAAACCAATTTTCAACATGACAAACCTTGTTATAGATTATATCCACTATAAGAAAACAAAAACAATAGGCTGGGCAGCAGCATCTACTGGAGAATTGATCTATCTACAGCTATCCATTCTGGATTTTAGCCAAACCCAATGCTGCTTAGCTTTGATATTTGTCACCGCACTAGCGCACTAGTCACACAAATAATGTACAACAATACAATAGCACGGGTTCAAAACAATACCCGGAAAAAAACAGCCTGCCGCGTCACACAATAAACGTAACGAACAATCACACACACAGACATGGGGGGAACAGAGGATAATATACACGTAGAGTAAGAATAATTGTTGAGAAATCTCCACTTAATAGATTCACTGTTGCTATCGAAGTCATTCCAAAGGGTACTTTCAACAAATCAAATGAAATGTAACCATATTTTATCAGTAATATATCAGTCAAGCTTTGGTTGATTTCCTGTGGTGTAAAGTACTTAAGTAAAAATACTACTTAAGTACTACTTTACTTTACTCTTTATATTTGATATACTTTTACTTCACTACATTCCTAAAGAAAATTATGTACTTTTTACTCCATACATTTTCCCTGACACCCAAAAGTATTCATTACATGATGAATGCTTAGCAGGACAGGAAAATGGCCTAAATCACATACCTATCAAGAGAACATCCCTGGTCATCCCTTCTTCCTCTGATCTGGCGGACTCACTAACCACATGCTTCGTTTGTAAATTATGTTTGTGTGGGAGCGTGCCCCGGGCTATCCGTAAATTGAAAAAACAAGAAAATAGTGCTGTCTGGTTTGCTTAATATAAGGAATTTGAAATGATTTATGCCTTTACTTTTGATACTTATGTATATTTTAGCAGTTATATTTACTTCCGATACTTTAGTATATATAAAACTAAATACTTTTTGAATTTTACTCAAGTAGGATTTTACTGGGTGACTTTCACTTAAGTCATTTTCTATGAAGGCACTTTTACTCAAGTATGACAATTGGGTACTTTTCCCACCATGGTTGATTTCAAATGGAATCTACAAGATAATAATGATATGTTGGAATCACATCTCAACTAAAAATAAAATGTAAATAATAGGATTAAATCAAGTCAAACTGCATATAAAGTGCATTTAAAGTTTGATTTGATTTAGTGCTATTCTTTTACTTAGATTTTTGGTTGAAATGGACACGTGAATCCAACACATCAGTTATACATTTGCAGACAAACTGGAATTAAAGCCAGACCTCAGTGGCACAGAAGGAGCTATCCAAGAAGAAGATCTCCTTGTTGATATATGGTTGCACTGACAACCAAACACAATTCAATTACTTCTGCAAGACAGTAAATAGCCTAATGTTAAAGATATCTTACAAACTTATGTAAAAGTATTTATTCAACCTTAAAATGAGTTACACATCCATCCATTGACACATTTTGAGGTTGCTGTAAAAATAAATGTGTTTTTATAATCATAGAAAGTGTGCATTTTCAGGGTCGCAGGTCAATGGAATTTTCACAATTGCTATAACAATCTGGTCCGAATCTCAACCAGCATTGATTACTTGCACCATGTACTTTAACGTAATCTCAACTACGATCAAGGTAATTTAGTTTTGTTGTGATGAAGCACAGTGATGACACATTAAGTTGTTGTATAAATAAACAACATATCTGACATTGTATTCCCATTTGAACTTTGTTGTGCTTTTAAATGGTTGAAAGCGCAGTGATAACACACATAGGTGAATAAAACGAAATAAAACATCTGACATTGATTTTCCATTGGAATTTGGTTGTGCTTTTAGATGATTGAAAGCACAGTTTGGAATATCATTGATCAACGCTTCTAAAATATTACCCAATTCTCAACGTTGACCCCTGTATACCACTCAGTACTTGTATGGGAGACTGCTGGGGGAAAGACCTTATGTACTGTATATGATGACCACATTACCTTGGTATAGTTGCTATAGGGACAACTTACTGTAAGTTCTGGATGTGATATTAAATCAAGGTTCTGACTTTCTATGGTCTAAAAAATAAATCCCATGGTGCTTATCGATGGAGTAGGAGTCCTCCTGGCTAAATTCCCAGTCTGACCCCTCACAACAATATAACCATAATGCCAAGCTTCACATTGGCCCAATCCCTCTTCACTGAAAGGCAATGTGTGATGAATACTCAGGTGCAAAATGGTAACCTGGAGGATGATGAAATTTGTTTGTACCTTTCTCAGAATTACACAATATAGTCTGAGTGGCATAAACCTGGCACAGCAAACAAGGACATGCTGATCCGACTTGTGTTGATCAGATATTAATCTCAGAGTGGCATAAGGGCTCCCGAGTGGCGCAGCGGTCTGAGGCACTGCATCAATTCCAGGCTGTATCACAACCAGCCGTGATTGGGAGTCCCATAAGGCGGCACACAATTGGCCCAGCGTCGTCCAGGTTTTGTCTGGGGTATTCCGTTGTTGGGGTAGGTTCCTTGTTCATTGTCGATCATTGGCTTATTGGTGCAATCAGACAACATCTTCTTTAAGTAAATCAATCAAACCTTTATTAATGCAATTGCAGGCAGAAGTTGACAACGGAAACACAGCACATATGTTTCAGAGTAAGTTCTGCAAAATAAAACAGGTCAAAGTTGCTTTAATATACTTGCAGTCAACCCCTAGTGGTTTAACTGCCTACGTCAACACCTTCTACTCATGAGACCAAGCCCATGCATATACAGTTATACAAACTTGCAGGAGAAAACAATAGTCCCGTGTTTTCTAAGGGCTCAGCAGTAATTTTCCACTCCGTGTGGCTTACAGCGGCGTGTCTGACTTGTCTCTTATCTATTTACTCCCCTGCAGGGGTCTATGAATCTCTTTTAGCCTTGAGGCGCTTTCTCACAGACACCCTGTTTTAACTGCAATAACTCACACATCTCTCAGACTGTTTCTTATAAGAGGCAGAGACTAGAAAATAACTGTGGACCAGTATTAAACCTCATAATGCATATATTGCTAATCTGTGGTCCAGGATCCTATAAATGTAGTGGGGGAGGGGTCTTATAGCCCTTCCCCTTCTATTAATACAAGATAAGCATAATCAATTATTATAACACATCAATCATTTGGTGCAGAACCTAACATGACCCCAAGGCGACCCCGAATCACCATCATTGTAAATACGAATTTGTTGTTAACTGACTTGCCTGGTTAAATAAATAACTAAAAAGAAAGACCTCATTCATAGAATGCCCATAAATACATGAACACAGAGCCACTGTACAGATCTATTAGTGGAGTGAACTTTTAGCTCACTGTACTGTTTGTTTTAGAGGTTATTTCAAAATGTGACACCATGTTCACTCATTTACGCTAGACCTGAGTGGCTTTATGTGTAAAATGATGTAGAATATAGATGGATTATGCTGGTGTAAAGGCTACCAGGATGCTTGTTTAGCAAGTATCACTTCCTCCTGATATGGCTCCCACCAAGGCTCAAACCCAGCACCTCTGCTATCCTAGCACACGTGACCACCCTCCCAAAGCTTCTTACCAGTTGTGCCACATGAAAAGCTAGCTATTTGTCAGCGCAAGTGGGGAAATTTCAGGCTGAGGAGTAAGTTTCACACACCCACATGTGCTACATTCACCCCTCAAACTTATTCAACAGCGACCCCAGTGTGGAGCTGAGCGCAACTGTAGGCACCACTTTAAAGGACCCCACATGAAAAACCCACTACAGTTTACTATAGAATACTTTTGTACTTACTATAGAATTCTGTTGTAAACTATAGTAGGGGAAAGGGGGGTATGTTGAGCCATTCTTATGCATTTAGCATCCCTACATCAAGGGAAATATAGTATTCCTTCTAACAAATATATCTACATATATTTCAGAAGGTTGTGTAACCCTGGAAATTATCAAAAGAAAAGGGGTCTCTTGGCACAATTTACCCCAGGTATGGGGTTAGTTGAGCATACCCAGTGCAGGGTAAGTTGAGCTGCCATGTGGTAAGTGGGTGATGGTGTCCTGTGACAGTGGTGGAGTGTGTGGGTAGGTAAAAGTTTAAATCATAGAATGAGGGTGTAGTATATTGTATATCTTAATTGTATGCCTACATTCAGATATACAGTGCCTTGCGAAAGTATTCGGCCCCCTTGAACTTTGCGACCTTTTGCCACATTTCAGGCTTCAAACATAAAGATATAAAACTGTATTTTTTTGTGAAGAATCAACAACAAGTGGGACACAATCATGAAGTGGAACGACATTTATTGGATATTTCAAACTTTTTTAATAAATCAAAAACTGAAAAATTGGGCGTGCAAAATTATTCAGCCCCTTTACTTTCAGTGCAGCAAACTCTCTCCAGAAGTTCAGTGAGGATCTCTGAATGATCCAATGTTGACCTAAATGACTAATGATGATAAATACAATCCACCTGTGTGTAATCAAGTCTCCGTATAAATGCACCTGCACTGTGATAGTCTCAGAGGTCCGTTAAAAGCGCAGAGAGCATCATGAAGAACAAGGAACACACCAGGCAGGTCCGAGATACTGTTGTGAAGAAGTTTAAAGCCGGATTTGGATACAAAAAGATTTCCCAAGCTTTAAACATCCCAAGGAGCACTGTGCAAGCGATAATATTGAAATGGAAGGAGTATCAGACCACTGCAAATCTACCAAGACCTGGCCGTCTCTCTAAACTTTCAGAGAAGACTGATCAGAGATGCAGCTAAGAGGCCCATGATCACACTGGATGAACTGCAGAGATCTACAGCTGAGGTGGGAGACTCTGTCCATAGGACAACAATCAGTCGTATATTGCACAAATCTGGCCTTTATGGAAGAGTGGCAAGAAGAAAGCCATTTCTTAAAGATATCCATAAAAAGTGTTTAAAGTTTGCCACAAGCCACCTGGGAGACACACCAAACATGTGGAAGAAGGTGCTCTGGTCAGATGAAACCAAAATTGAACTTTTTGGCAACAATGCAAAACGTTATGTTTGGCGTAAAAGCAACACTTTTACTTGCTTTTCTTCAGCAGGGACAGGGAAGATGGTTAAAATTGATGGGAAGATGGATGGAGCCAAATACAGGACCATTCTGGAAGAAAACCTGATGGAGTCTGCAAAAGACCTGAGACTGGGATGGAGATTTGTCTTCCAACAAGATAAATAAAGCAAAGTCTACAATGGAATGGTTCAAAAATAAACATATCCAGGTGTTAGAATGGCCAAGTCAAAGTCCAGACCTGAATCCAATCGAGAATCTGTGGAAAGAACTGAAAACTGCTGTTCACAAATGCTCTCCATCCAACCTCACTGAGCTCGAGCTGTTTTGCAAGGAGGAATGGGAAAAAAATTCAGTCTCTCGATGTGCAAAACTGATAGAGACATACCCCAAGCGACTTACAGCTGTAATCGCAGCAAAAGGTGGCGCTACAAAGTATTAACTTAAGGGGGCTGAATAATTTTGCTCGCCCAATTTTTCAGTTTTTGATTTGTTAAAAAAGTTTGAAATATCCAATAAATGTCGTTCCACTTCATGATTGTGTCCCACTTGTTGTTGATTCTTCACAAAAAAATACAGTTTTATATCTTTATGTTTGAAGCCTGAAATGTGGCAAAAGGTCGCAAAGTTCAAGGGGGCCGAATACTTTCGCAAGGCACTGTAAATACACAACGCAGAGGATGAGAGGACTAAAAACTAGAGTACTAATGGTCAATAGCGAATTGTAAATAGGAGTTGGGTTTCAGTTCAACATCTGTTCAGAATCTGTGGAATGTCACTCCTGAACGTGCGCTACGTGTGCCACGTTTTCATTGGTCTGTACATTGAGTTGGGGGCAGGATATTTGTTATTTGGCCATTGGTCAAGTTGTACTGCAAGGACTTCTGATTTATCAACCCCAGGCTAGAGTGGGGGGGTTATAAATGGCATCCTGTTGCTTTGTTTGGGGGGGGGGGGGGGGGGGGGGGGGGGGGAGAAACTGAGGACAGGGGAGACTGAATACCTGAACGTCTACCTCCCAGCATAACATCTTGATTTGTCCCCTCTGAATAAACCTGTTTTTCTCCCCCTGATTTGCTTTGGAGTTTGTTTTATAGAAAAATAACATAAATTGCTAACATTAGTGTGACGTGACAAGTGAAGCTGAATCCCTTTGAGAAGTTTTGTCTGGACATCTGGGTGCTGTGATGATTGGAATCATCTTCTCAGTCATCGTAGCAATTAACATGTTTTTCACTTCAATAGTAACTGCAATTTCCGTTGAATCAACGTGGCTGCTTCTTCTTCTGTTTGGCTGGGAGGTGGACTGGAAAAATGCACAATAGTAGCCACTAAATATTCTTTCTCAGTTCATCTTTCCTTGACCCCCACCTTCTCCTCCAATTTGGTCGAGAAGGAGGCAATTAGATGCGAGAAAATGCGAGACACCACGGGAAGACAAATGGAGACTACTCATAGAAGATGCTACCGTAGT
Organism: Oncorhynchus mykiss; assembly: GCF_013265735.2. Classification (NCBI taxonomy): domain Eukaryota; kingdom Metazoa; phylum Chordata; class Actinopteri; order Salmoniformes; family Salmonidae; genus Oncorhynchus; species Oncorhynchus mykiss. The sequence continues at coordinate 37,241,015 of NC_048575.1, read as the reverse complement.
GACATAATAGAGAGTCAACGTACTCCTGCCTTGAAATCGACCCCACAGCTATTTCAATGACAATATGATTTAAACAAGATGTTAGTTTAAAGAGATTGGATGTGATCTTAAATATATTGAATTAGAATTTGTAACATCATACACATTTCAGGATATTTATTTTTTGATGTTGAGATGTTTTATTTATTTTGCATGACGTAACATTTCATAGGAGGGGTCCAGGTTGGCGCCCTCTCGGGTTCGTGCCATGGGGGAGATCTTCGTGGGCTATACTCGGACTTGTCTCAGGGTAGTAAGTTGGTGGTTTGCGGATATCCCTCTAGTGGTGTGGGGGCTGTGCTTTGGTGGGGTTGTATCCTGCCTGATTGGCCCTGTTCAGGGGTATTGTCGGACGGGGCCACAGTGTCTCCCGACCTCTTCTGTCTCAGCCTCCAGTATCTATGCTGCAATAGTCTATGTGCCGGGGGGCTAGGGTCAGTCTGATACATCTGGTGTTATTCTCCTGTCTTATCCGGTGTCCTGTGTGAATTTAAGTATGCTCCCTCTAATTCTCTCTCTCAGGACCTGAGCCCTAGGACCATGCCTCAGGACTACCTGGCCTCATGACCCCTTGTTGTCCCCAGTCTACCTGGTCATGCTGCTGCTCCAGTTTGAACTGTTCTTCCTGCGGCTATGAAACCCTGACCTGTTCACTGGACGTGCTACCTTGTCCCGGACCTGCCGTTTTCGACTCTCGCTCTCTCTCTCTGCCGCACCTGCTTTCTCGAACTCTGAATGCTTGCCTATGAAAATCCAACTGACATTTACTCCTGAGGTTGCACATTCTACAACCACTGTGATTATTATTATCTGACCCTGCTGGTCATCTATGAACGTTTAAATATCTTGGCCATGTGCCGTTATAATCTCCACCCGGCACAGCCAGAAGAGGACTGGCAACCCCTCAGAGCCTGGTTCCACTCTAGGTTTCTTCTTCTGTGAATTTTATATGGCGGTTGGCAACCAACTTTAAGTGGAACTATCGCCATCAGCTGGACTGGAGTGTGGACCACAGACAGTGAAGGTCTAAATCCTACCCAATAATCAAATCTCCAGAAGAAAATAAAATACATAATTAAATACTACAACTCCCGAAGATTTCCCCGGCAGTTCACTTAATCCTGGCTTTTCAACCCCGTTACTCCTCAAATCTAATAACAATCGCTCTCTTTCCCTCACATATTTCTGGCACTGAAATATATTTACATTTTATTTTTATTTCACCTTTATTTAACCAGGTAGGCAAGTTGAGAACAAAGTTCTCATTTACAACTGCGCCCTGGCCAAGATAAAGCAAAGCAGTTCGACACATACAACAACACAGAGTTACACATGGAATAAACAAACATACAGTCAATAATACAGTAGAAAAAGTCTATATACAGTCTGTGCAAATGAGGTAGGATAAGGAAGGTAAGGCAATAAATAGGCCATGTTGGCGAAGTAATTACCATAAAGCAATTAAACACTGGAATGGTAGATGTGCAGAAGATAAATGTGCAAGTAGAGATACTGGGGTGAAAAGGAGCAAGATAAATAAATACATACAGTATAGGGATGAGGTAGTTGGATGGGCTGTTTACAGATCGGCTATGTACAGGTGCAGTGATCTGTGAACTGCTCTGACAGCTGGTGCTTAAAGTTAGTGAGGGAGATATAAGTCTCCAGCTTCAGTGACTTTTGCAGTTCGTTCCAGTCATTGGCAGCAGAGAACTGGAAGGAATGCCAGCCAAAGGAAGAATTGGCTTTGAGGGTGACCAGTGAGATATACTTGCTGGAGCGTGTCCTACGGGTGGGTGCTGCTATGGTGACCAGTGTGCTGAGATAAGGCGGGGCTTTACCTAGCAGAGACTTGTAGATGACCTGGAGCCAGTGGGTTTGGCGGCGAGTATGAAGCGAGGGCCAGCCAACGAGAGCGAACAGGTCGCAGAGGCAGCTAGTATATGGGGCTTTGGTGACAAAACGGATGGCACTGTGATAGACGGCATCCAATTTGCTGAGCAGAGTGTTGGAGGCTATTTTGTAAATGACATCACCAAAGTCGAGGATCGGAAGGATGGTCAATTTTACGAGAGTATGTTTGGCAGCATGAGTGAAGGATGCTTTGGGGCGAAATAGGAAGCTGATTCTAGATTTAATTTTGGATTGGAGATGCTTAATGTGAGTCTGGAAGGAGAGTTTACAGTCTAACCAGACACCCAAGTATTTGTAGTTGTCCACATATTCTAAGTCAGAACCGTCCAGAGTAATGATGCTAGTCGTGCTGGCAGCGATCGGTTGAAGAGCATGCTTTTAGTTTTATATGCATTTAAGAGCAGTTGGAGGCCACGGAAGGAGAGTTGTATGGCATTGAAGCTAGTCTGGAGGTTTGTTAACACAGTGTCCAAAGAGGGGCCAGAAGTATCCAGAATGGTGTCGTCTACGTAGAGGTGGATCAGAGAATCACCAGCAGCAAGAGCGACATCATTGATGTATACAGAGAAGAGAGTCGGCCCGAGAATTGAACCCTGTGGCACCCCCATAGAGACTGCCAGAGGTCCGGACAACAGGCCCTCCGATATGACACACTGAACTCTATCAGAGAAGTAGTTGGTGAACCAGGCAAGGCAATCATTTGAGAAACCAAGGCTGTCGAGTCTGCCGATAAGAATGTGTTGATTGACAGAGTCGAAAACCTTGGCCAGGTTGATGAATACGGCTGCACAGTAATGTCTCTTTCGATGGCGGTTATGATATCGTTTAGGACCTTGAGCGTGGCTGAGGTGCACCCATGACCAGCTCTGAAACCAGATTGCATAGCGGAGAAGGTACGGTGGGTTTCGAAATGGTCGGTAATCTGTTTGTTAACTTGGCTTTCAAAGACCTTAGAAAGGCGAGGGAAAGGATAGATATAGGTCTATAACAGTTTGGGTCTAGAGTGTCCCCCCCTTTGAAGAGGGGGATGACCGCGGCAGCTTTCCAATCTTTGGGAATCTCAGATGATACGAAAGAGAGTTTGAACAGGCTAGTAATGGGGGTTGCAACAATTTAGGCAGATCATTTTAGAAAGAGAGGGTCCAGATTGTCTAACCTGGCTGATTTATAGGAGTCCAGATTTTGCAGCTCTTTCATAAAATCAGCTATCTGGATTTGGGTGAAGGAGAAATGGTGGAGGCTTGGGCGAGTTGCTGTGGGGGGTGGAGGGCTCTCGATCGGGGTAGGGGTATCCAGATGGAAAGCATGGACAGCCGTAGAAAAATGCTTATTTAAATGATCAATTATAGTGGATTTATCAGTGGTGACAGTGTTTCCTAGCCTCAGTGCAGTGGGAAGCTGGGAGGAGGTGCTCTTATTCTCCATGGACTTTACAGTGTCCCAGAACTTTTTTTTAGTTTGTTCTACAAGATGCAAATTTCTGCTTGAAAAAGCTAGCCTTAGCTTTCCTAGCTGCCTGTGTATATTGGTTCCTAACTTCCCTGAAAAGTTGTATTTCACGGGGGCTATTCCATGCTAATACAGAACGCCACAGGATGTTTTTGTCAAGTCAGTCAGGGCAGTCAGGTGAGTCAGGTCTGGAGAGAACCAAGGGCAACATCTGCTCCTGGTTCTAAATTTGTTGAATGGGGCATGCTTATTTAAGAAGGTGAGGAAGGCACTTTTAAAGAATAACCAGGCATCCTCTACTGACGGGATGAGGTCAATATCCTTCCAGGATACCCAGGTCGACTGTATGTGTGTCTATCATAAACCAGCTATTTAACAACCTGCACCTGTCTTGATGTTCCCCAGAACCAAAGCCAATTGAATGTAGCCTACCTTATTTTGGGTACATACATTGATAAAATTTGAGTGCTAGACACCTGTCTAACTTTCACACTCATCATTACTCATGATCCATTCAGGGCTATCCGTAATCATGGTGGTATCCACATTAATGTAGAAGTGCTTATAAACATATTATATTCTTATTTACAATAAAAGTGACTTCAAAATGACACAAAACATTCTTTACCATTAATTTCTATTGGGTACAAAATAATCTGAAACACAACCAAAACACACAGCAAATGCATCCAACAAGTTTGAGTCACTAGCTTGATGTATTCATTGTGTGCTAGGAATATTGGACCAAATACTAAACCTTTGAATACTTTAATACACATACAGTACCAGTCAAAAGTTTGGACACCTACTCATTCAAGGGTTTTTCTATATTTTTTACATTGTAGAATAATAGTGAAGACGTCAAAACTATGAAATAACACATATGGAATCATGTAGTAACCAAAAAAGTATTAAACAAATTCTTCAAAGTAGCCACCCTTTGCCTCGATAAAAGCTTTGCATAATTGTCTGTAGAAAATAGTAAAAATAAAGAAAAACCTTTCAATGAGTAGGTGTGTCCAAACTTTTGACTGGTCTTTGTGGTTAAATCTGTGTTTGCAATTCACTGCTGGAGTGAAGGATGTTACAGATAATTGTACTGTATGTGTGATGTACAGAGATGCCATAGTCATAAAACAATCATGTTAAACACTATTATTTTACATGGAGTGAGTCAATGCAACTTATTATGTGACTCGTTAAGCACATTTTTATTTCTAAACTTAGGCTTGACATCACAAAGGGTCAAATACTTATTGACAAGACATATCAGGGTAAAATGTGTAAAAAATGTGTAAAAAAAAAAAAATACAATCAAAAAAGTTCACTTTGACATTATGGAATATCGTGTGTAGTAGGCCAGTAAATCTCCATTTAATCCATTTTAAATACAGGCTGTAACACAACAAAATGTGAAAAAAGTAAAGGGGTATTAATATTTTCTGAAGGCACTGTATGTGAAGAAGTGTAGTATCACACATTCCAAAATGAACAGCATGACACACCATGGGTCAGTTCTAATTCTTTCCCTCTACTTTGTACTTTGAGTGAAACCCCTGTGGCAAATCAAGCTTGTCTAGAGCCTTGTTTACATCTGGCCCTAACGTGAGTTTCGTGATCTGATCAATATGAGTGGTGTTATTTTGGAGTCACTTATATTATAAATAAGAATATTGTATGTTAATGTGAATGCTACCATGATTGCAGATGTTCCTGAATGAATCGTGAATAATAATGAGTGAGAAAAGTTACACAGGGTCAAAGTCAAAATCCTTCTTGAAAAATGGCCCCCGGAAAAGAAGGCAGATGTTTTACCTGCCCCCAACCGATTGTTCTTTTGTTTGTTTATTTGCGTTGTTAGTAAATTATATATTTTTTACTTATTTTGTACATAATGTTGCCGATACCATCTCTTACTCTGAAAATAACTTCGCATCAGGACTGTGATTACTCACCACGGACTGGCAGAATCCTTTTTTTCCTATAATGAGTCTGACGAGCCCGACGCGAACAATATACTGCTTTCTTGGGAGCAGGCCCAGATCCCCGTGATTTTTGTGAAGAGGCGGAGAAAAAGGGGTCGGAGGGGGGGCTGCCCTCTGAGAATTCGTAGGCGATCGAATAGACCCTCACTTCCTTCCGTTCTGCTAGCAAAGTGCAATTTTTGGACAATAAAATAGCTGACCTAAACAGAAAATTAAACTACCAATGGGACATTCAAAACTGTAATATCTTATGCATCACGGAGTCGTGGCTGAACGACGACACTATCAACATACAGCTGGCTTGTTATACACTGCACTGGCAGGTTAGAACAGCGGCGTCTGGTAAGAGAAGGGGAGGTGGACTACGTATTATTGCAAATAACAGCTGGTGCACGATATCTAAGGAAGTCTCAAGCTATTGGTTGCCTGAGGTAGAGTATCTCATGATAAGCTGGAGACCACACTTTCTACCTAGAGAGTTTACCTTTATTTTTCGTAGCTGTTTACATACCACCACTGTCAGAGGTTGGCACTAAGACAGCATTGAATGAGCAGTTTTTCACCATAACCAAACAAGAAAACACTCACCCAGAGGCGGCACTGTTGTCCTCACAGTGACCGTACGTACATACCCCAACCAGAAGCCATGGATTACAGGCAACATCCATACTAAGCTAAAGGCTAGAGCTGCCACTTTCAAGGAGCGGGACTATAACCTGGAAGCTTATAAGAAATCCTGCTATGCCCTCCGACGAACTATCAAACAGGCAAAGCGTCAATGCAGGACTAAGATCGAATCATACACTGATGCTTGTCGAATGTGGCAGGTCTTGCAAATCATTACAGACTACAAAGGGAAGAACAGCCAAGAGCTGCCCAGTGACACGAGCCTACCAGACAAGCTAACCTACTTCTATGCTCGCTTCGAGGCAAAAAACACTGAAACGTGCATGAGAGCACCAGCTGTTCCGGAAGACTGTGTGATCACGCTCTCCGAAGCCGATGTGAGTAAGACCATTAAACAGGTCAACATTCACAAGGCCAGCTTACCGGGTGGCGCAGTGGTCTAAGGCACCGCATCGCACCTTAACAAACCTGCCACTGGGCAGCTCTTGGCTGTGCTTCCCTTTGTAGTCTGTAATGATTTGCAAGACCTGCAACATTCGACGAGCATCAGAGCCGGTATTGTATGATTCGATCTTAGTCCTGTATTGACGCTTTGCCTGTTTGATAGTTCGTCTGAGGGCATAGCGGGATTTCTTATAAGCCACCAGAGATTCGCAGCCGGCCGCGACCGGGAGGCCCATGGGGCGGCGGACAATTTGCCCAGCGTCGTCCGGATTAGGGAGTGTTTGGCCGGCAGGGATATCCTTGTCTCATCACGCACTAGCGAATCCTGTGTCGGGCCGTGCGCAGTGCATGCTGACCAGGTCGCCAGGTGTACGGTGTTTCCTCCGACACATTGGTGTGGCTGGCTTGCGGGTTGGATTTGTGTCAAGAAGCAGTGCGGCTAGGGTGGGTAGTGTTTCGGAGGACGCATGGCTCTCGATCTTCGCCTCTCCCAAGTCCGTATGGGAGTTGCAGCGATGAGACAAGACTAACTACTACCAATTGGATACCACGAAACTGGGGAGAAAAAAGGGGTAAACATTTTTTTTTAAATTCACAAGGCCGGTAACCTGCCTAAATGACTACCGTCTGTAGCCATGAAGTGCTTTGAAAGGCCGGTCATGGCTCACATCAACACCATTATCCCAGAAACCCTAGACCCATCTAATTTGCATTCCACCCCAACAGATCCACAAATGATGCAATCTCTATTGCACTCCACACTGCCCTTTCCCAACTGGACAAAAGGAACACCTACAGTGCCTTGCAAAAGTTTTCACCCCCCTTGACATTTTTCCTATTTTGTTGCACTACAACCTGTAATTTAAACGTATTTTTATTTGGATTTTATGTAATGGATATACACAAAATAGTCCAAATTAGTAAGGTGAAAAAAATAAACGGAATTTAAAATTAAAAACGGAAGAGTGGTGCGTGCATACAGTTGAAGTCGGAAGTTTACATACACCTTAGCCAAATACATTTAAACTCAGTTTTTCACAATTCCTGACATTTAATCCTAGTAAGAATTCCCTGTTTTAGGTCAGTTAGGATCAACACTTTTTTTAAAGAATGTGAAATGTCAGAATAATAGTAGAGAGATTTATTTATTTAAACTTTTATTTCTTTCATCACATTCCCAGTGGGTCAGAAGTTTACATACACTCAATTAGTATTTGGTAGCATTGCCTTTGTTTAACTTGGGTAAAACGTTTTGGGTAGCCTTCCACAAGCTTCCCACAATAAGTTGGGTGAATTTTGGCCAATTCCTCCTCACAGAGCTGGTGTAACTGAGTCAGGTTTGTAGGCCTCCTTGCTTGCACACGCTTTTTCTCATGATGCCATCTATTTTGTGAAGTGAACCAGTCTCTCCTGCAGCAAAGCACCCCCACAACATGATGCTGCCACCCCCATGCTTCACCTTTGGGATGGTGTTCTTCGGCTTGCAAGCCTCCCCCTTTTTCCTCCAAACATAACGATGTTCATTATGGCCAAACAGTTCTATTTTTGTTTCATCAGACAAGAGGACATTTCTCCAAAAAGTATGATCTTTGTCCCCATGTGCAGTTGCAGACCGTTGTCTGGCTTTTTTATGGAGTTTTTGGAGCAGTGGCTTCTTCCTTGCTGAGCGGCCTTTCAGGTTATGTCGATATAGATAATAGATATAGATAATTTTGTACTTATTTCCTCCAGCATCTTCACAAGGTCCTTTGCTGTTGTTCTGGGATTGATATGCACTTTTCGCACCAAAGTACGCTATCTAAAGGAGACAGAACGCGTCTCCTTCCTGAGCGGTATGACGGCTGCGTGGTCCCATGGTGTTTATACTTGGGTACTTTTGTTTGTACAGATGAACGTGATTGCTCCCAAGGATGAACCAGACTTGTGGAGGTCGACAATTGTTTTTCTGAGGTCTTGACTGATTTCTTTAGATGTTTCCATGATGTCAAGCAAAGAGGCACTGAGTTTGAACGTAGGCCTTGAAATACATCCACAGGTACACCTCCAATTGAACCAAATTAGCCTATCAAAAGCCATGACATCATTTTCTGGAATTTTCCAAGCTGTTTAAAGGCACAGTCAACTTAGTGTATGTAAACTTCTGACCCACTGGAATTGTGATACAGTGAATTATAAGTGAAATAATCTGTCTGTAAACAATTGTTGGAAAATTGACGTGTTATGCACAAAGTAGATGTCCTAACCGACTTGCCAAAACCCTAGTTTGTTAGCAAGACATTTGTGGAGTGGTTGAAAAATGAGTTTTAATGACTCCAACCTCATTTGTATGTAAACTTCTGACTTCAACTGTATGTATTCACCTCTTGCTATGAAGCTCCAAAATAAGAACTGGTGCAACCAATTACCTTCATTAGTCACATAATTAATTAAATAAAGTCCACCTGTGTGCAATCTGTGTCACATGATCTGTCACGTGATCTCTGTATATATACACCTGTTCTGAAAGGCCCCAGAGTCTGCAACAACATTAAGCTAGGGGCACCACCAAGCAGGCGGCACCATGAAGACGAAGGAGCTCTCCAAACAGGTCAGGGACAAAGTTGTGGAGAAGTACAAATCAGGGTTGTGATAAAAAAATAAAAATAACTTTGAACATCCCACGGAGCACCATTAAATCCATTATTAAAAAATGGAAAGAATATGGCACCATAATAAAACCTGCCAAGAGAGGGCTGCCCACCAAAACTCACAGACCAGGCAAGGAGGGCATTAATCAGAGAGGCAACAAAGAGACCAAAAATAACCCTGAAGGAGCTGCAAAGCTCCACAGTGGAGATTGGAGTATCTGTCCATAGGACCACTTTAAGCCATACATTCCACAGAGATGGGCTTTACGGAAGAGTGGCCAGAAAAAAAGCCATTGCTTCAAGAAAAAATTAAGCAAACACGTTTGGTGTTCTTCTAAAGGCATGTGGGAGACTCCCCAAACATATGGAAGAAGGTACTCGGGTCAGATGGAGCTAAAAGGGAGCTTTTTGGCCATCAAGGAAAAACCTGTGTCTGGCGCAAACCCAACACCTCTCACCTCCCCGAGAACATCATCTTCACAGTGAAGCATGATGGTGGCAGCGTTATGCTGTGGGGATGTTTTTCATTGGCAGGGACTGGGAAACTGGGCAGAATTTAAGGAATGATGGATGACGCTAAATACAGGAAAATTCTTGAGGGAAACCTGTTTCAGTCTTCCAGAGATTTGAGACTGGGACAGAGGTTCACCTTCCAGCAGGACAATAACCCTAAGCATACTGCTAAAGCAATACTTGAGTGGTTTAAGGGGAAACATTTAAATGTCTTGGAATGGTCTAGTCAAAGCCCAGACCTCAATCCAATTGAGAATCTGTGGTATGACTTAAAGATTGCTGTACACCAGCAGGAACCCATCCAACTTGAAGGAGCTGGAGGAGTTTTGCCTTGAAGAATGGGAAAAAGGCCTCCCGGGTGGCGCAGTGGTTAAGGGCGCTGTATTGCAGCGTCAGCTGTGCCATCAGAGTCCCTGGGTTCGCGCCCAGGTTCTGTTGTAACCGGCCACGACCGGGAGGTCCGTGGGGCGACGCACAATTGGCCTAGCGTCGTCCGGGTTAGGGAGGGATTGGTCGGTAGGGATCTCATCGCGCACCAGCGACTCCTGTGGCGGGCCGGGCGCAGTGTGCGCTAGCCAAGGTTGCCAGGTGCACGGTGTAGCCTCCGACACATTGGTGCGGCTGGCTTCCGGGTTGGATGCGCGCTGTGTTAAGAAGCAGTACGGCTGGTTGGGTTGTGTATCGGAGGACGCATGACATTCAGCCTTCGTCTCTCTGGTCTTATTTCTTGTTTGTTTGGATCCTGGACTTGATGATTGGCCACCCCCAGGTGATAAGGGTAGACAACAACACATTTGCCACGCTGATCCTCAATACAGGGGCCCCTCAGCGGTTTGTGCTCAGTCCCCTACTATACTCCCTGTTCACTCATGACTGCACAGCCAGGCATGACTCCAACAACATCAATACGTTTTCCGATGACACAACAGTGGTAGGCCTGATCACCGACAACGACGAGACAGCCTTTAAGGGAGGAGGTCAGAGACCTGGCCGTGTGGTGCCAGGACAACAACCTCTCCCTCAACGTGATCAAGACAAAGAAGATGATTGTGGACTACAGGAAAAAGAGGACCGAGCACACCCCATTCTCATCCACGGAGCTGCAGTGGAGCAGGTTGAGAGCTTCAAGTTCCTACGAACATGGTCCATGCACACCAAGACAGTCATGAAGAGGGCATGAAAAAACCTATTCCCTCTCAGGAGACTGTAAAGATTTGGCATGGGTCCTCAGATCATCAAAAGGTTATATTCTACAGCTGCACCATTGAGAGCATCCTGACTGGTTGCACCACTGCCTGGTATGGCAACTGCAAGGCACTAAAGAGGGTAGTGCGAACGGCTCAGTACTTCACTGCGACCAAGCTTCCTGCCATCATGGACCTCGATACCAGGCAGTGTCAGAGGAAGGCCCTAAAAATTGTCAAAGACTCTAGCCACCCTAGTCATAGACGTCTCTCTGCTATAGCACGGCAAGCGGTACCAGAGCACCAAGTCTATGTCCAAGAGGCTTCTAAACAGCTTCTACCCCCAAGCCATAAGACTCCTGAACACCTCAGCAAATGGCTACTCAGACTATTTGCATTGCCCCCCTCTTTTACACTGCTGCTACTCTCTGTTGTTATCATCTATGCATAGTCACTTTAATAACTCTACCTTCATGTACATATTACCTCAACAAACCCAACAAATATTGACTCTGTAACAGTACCCCCCTGTATATAGTCTCGCTATTGTTATTTTACTGCTGCTCTTTAATTACTTGTTACTTTTATTTTTTATTCTTATATAAAACTTTTTTTTAACTGCATTGTTGGTTAGGGGATGTTAAGTATGCATTTCACTGTTGTATTCAGCGCATGAGACTAATAACATTTGATTTGATTCCAAGATCATACCCTCAAGACATGCTAACCATTACCAATAACAGGGGAGGTTAGCATGTCTTGGGGTATGATCTTTGGCACTCTGTAACTACCCAGATGGTGGTCCTCTGTAGCTCAGTTGGTAGAGCATGGCGCATGCAACTTTAAAATGGAGATAGCCTCAAAGGTGCTGCCAGTGCTGTGACACACACCATAATGGCACAGATAAAGTTGAGACCTCTATATCTCTATGGTGTCAATTGTTTCGGTTTGGACAATATCGACTTGTTTTCTACCTTAATACATTCCCATTGCTAGCATATGGATAGGTAGCTTTCATTTGGACATCCCAGCAAACATATACTTGAATCCCAAAACTATCCTTTACTTATTTCTTTCAATATTATATGTTTGGTAGTGACACTTCTTAAAAATACATGAAGATATACCAACTCCCTCACACCAAAATGTTTGCAGACAGACTACTCACCATGTGGTCATGCTAGAGAGGATTGTGATCCCGTCATCTATAGTGATATTTGTATGGGTGTGGCTTAAAGCACATTCATTCTACAGTATTTTAATGTATGTTTCGGCAGTGACATAAAAAAAGTAGGACAGCATTTTTTTGGGGGGGGGAAAGATGTTTAAAAATAAACAAAACTACTAATTAGATAATAATAATATAACAACTTAAGATGTTCTATAGAAATAGCGTTAAAAACATTTCAATCTTGAATTGCTTTATTTTCAAACATGAAGTTCAGGAGTCAGTGTTTGGCACCGCCATCTCTCAATACAAATAGGTGTATAAACAATTACATTGTACTATATTAATGTAGCAGTATGTTTGTTATTGCTTTGGATTTGATTAGAACATATCATGCATGATGTAAACAAAATTAGTTGTAATTCTGTAATTCATGGGTAGAATTACCCATGTAAGCAGGAACCTAAACCAAGGCAACGGGACTGATCTTACAGCTGGGCTGAGAGTCAAAATGAGCCAATTTATTTCCCACGTCTTACTTTCCATACTTTTGTTGCATGTGAATACCCACGGATTGAGCCCTGCATCCCTGGAGACTGTCATCTTCCTGCGGCTGCTCATCCCTGGAGACTGCCATCTTCCTGCGGCTGCTCATCCCTGGAGACTGTCATCTTCCTGCGGCTGCTCATCCCTGGAGACTGCCATCTTCCTGCGGCTGCTCATCCCTGGAGACTGCCATCTTCCTGCGGCTGCTCATCCCTGGAGACAGCCATCTTCCTGCGGCTGCTCATCCCTGGAGACTGCCATCTTCCTGCGGCTGCTCATCCCTGGAGACTGCCATCTTCTTGCGGCTGCTCATCCCTGGAGACTGCCATCTTCCTGCGGCTGCTCATCACCCGAATTCCATGTCGCAGTGACCTGCACAAACTCAAAGGGCAGTGTTTTTTTGCAGTATGGGCAGAGCATATCTTTGCAATGTCCTTGTTTGGAACTGGATCGGGGTAACAATAATATCTGTCCCTGGCATTGGGTCAGAGGGCCCCAAGGGCATGGTCTCTGGCCATGTGGACTTCATTACAACTGTTATGTACTGTAACTTACCACCACTAGAATTGCTTTTCTCAAATGAATAGTGTACAATGAATAGTGAGTGATGCAATGATATGTTCTAAATCTTCTATATATGCTATTACCTAGAAAACAAGGTCTCACAACAGAGTCTAAAGGTTGATTCTCAGTAGTCAGCTAGCCTAGTAGTTAAGTTGTTTGTTTCAATTGGCAAAGGGAAGCATGAAATCAATATGGTAAAGGCTCACCACTTAGTTAACAGATTTCGGTCATTATTGTGTAATTTAAAAAAAATAATTTCAGTGTAGCTGAGATACTAAATATTACACTATATACAGATACGTGTACATGTACATTTTGTAAGTTATTATTCAATATGTGTAAATGTTATCAGAATTTACTTAAAGGGCAATTCCACCACTTTTCAACCTGATATTCATTATCTCCAGCACCATACCAGTGTGTGAAAATGGCACATTTCTATGTTCTGTGGCTAAAAAAATAAGGCCCTAAATTCATAATGGCTGACATAATTGAGTAGGATTAAAAGTAACACACATTTCATGTCAGGGCGTGGGAATTTTCCCGCTCCCCGCGTCACAGCCAATCTCAGCGTTTTGAAAATCTGTGTTATTACATCTTTCATTTTGATGACATCAAATTGCTATTTTTAACTACTACAAAATGTACAATTGCGCCGTTTTCACACATGTCGACACTGGTTATGGGTTAGGGTTAGATTTTTTTTTATTGTGATCGTGGCACAAAATAGAAATAACACCAGTGGGTTGTAAATGCAGTTCATCTTCAATTCTGTCTTATTAACCATCTATTCTATGGTATTTCAATCTTGGTGACGGAGAGTAGAGGCTCCGCTGGTGTAGCTTATCTTGCGACAGTACTGTAGTCGTCATAGCATGACATGAAAAGGTCATCATTTCAAACACATTTAAACACTTGTCATTTAGAAATAAATAATTTACGGCTTGGGGGTGTTTCTCAATCTCTCCAGCAAATGTTCTGTAGCAAACTCCAAAGTCCATCAGTGGCTGTTAGAATATGCACAACATATGGATTAACATTTCCCCTGGCACACTTGGTGGCTTTCAGGTAGAAGTTGTGCTAGATGTATTGCACCTTAAACTCAGAATGAAATAACATTTTATATTAAACAAATCTTGTCTGTGCTACATTGTTCAGTTAGTAACACCCTATGGACGATAGACACACTTCTTCCACCGGTATAAACATTAACGAGACTCAAAAACACATATTGCTCAGGCCTAAGGAATCACAAGTCCAAGCTTAAAACAGGCTATCAACCAACTGTCGTGATTGTTTTTCTTGGCCTTCCTATAGAGAAATGGGAGACGCTGTAACATCTAGAGGAATTTCCCCTATCATGTCTACTAACTATGTGCTATTTGGAAAAGAGAACACCAACGACTTGAATTATTTTTTTCTGAATAAAACTTTATTGAACATAAATGTACCACATTCAACTGGGATATTGCAGAGGTAGAGGAATAGGAAACACGAACGTAGCATGCATGAAGTGAACACTTGGAGCTCAAGCCTAAGCGTGTTTAAAGTAATTAGAAATAGTATGAAGGTGAATACAGAATAATGAACACAGAATACAGACAAAATTAGGCTCTCTTTCCAGACTAAATCCAGATGTATTGTGCAATAGCATTATTTCGTCATGGCACAGAACTAACATGGCCCCTTTTCACTTTAAGATTTTGAAGCCAGGAGAGTAGGGGCTCCACTGTGGTAACTCATTGTATTACAGTGTTCTACTCTTGTTGTCATCATATCCTGAAATTCACAAGGGGAAATAAACAGGTTAATATTCTGCTTTAATAACATTCACAATATATATGTCTTCAAAATCAACTTTTACTCAATAATGTGATGGAACAAATCCCTGCAATTACTGTCTGTTTCTGAATTAGATAAGAGTTCACCTTGTGATGTTGTCCTTAATCTTTATAGGAACTAGTTTATAGACAATTCTATAATTTTCTTCATGAAAATTCTAACATTTTCTTCATAATCATATTTAGTTATAGAATTTGACTGGTGAATGATTGAAACAGTTTAGTGTCGGGGGAAGGGACAACTAGCGATCCAACAAACCTCTGTAAGTGCTGGTTTGTGGACACAGTGGATATACGGTTTTGGATCCTTCTCAATCTCTCCAGCAAAGGTTTTGTAGCAGACTGAACAGTCTATCAATGGCTGTAGAAATACACACAATATGACAGCATTATATGTAGATTACAATTCCATGCTGTAGACTTAGATGTGTATAATTTATGGGATTTGTACGAAAGCCGTAAGGTTATTGATGATTCAGCTCAACTGTGCTGAGACAGTTCCAGGTACTCACTCGGTCATTCCTGAACTTGCATTGCGTGGAGTCAACCGTTCCCTTTGGGCACTTGGTGGCTTTCAGGTAGAAGCTGTGATAAATGTAGCTCACATCAAATCCAGACTAGAGGAAGAAAATGTATATCATTGAGTAGACTAAACAACCATAAACATTTACCAGGTCTACACAAAACGCAGTCTTGTCACAGTCCTCAGAAAAACAACCTTCCGGCAATAGAAACCTCAATGGTTTTCGGCACAAGGTTTTTTACCTCTATGTCGGACTTCAGGAGACTCTTGAAGAAGAGAAAATGGTGTTTGACTCCAGCGTGAGAGTTGAGTTGTTGCAGAGCCAGATCCACTCCTTTCCTGTAGTTATCGGGGAGTTTATTATAAGCCTCCTGAGCCTCAGTAGAAGACAGCAGGACTCCAGCACTAACCAACAACAGCAGTAGTAGAGCAGCCATCTTCCTCCCAGTGTGTGCGGAGCAGCCTGACTGAGGTTATTGTTCTGTATGAAGACCACCCACTCCACTACAGGGAGGAACACTAACTCAGACAAACAAAAGGGAAAGAGCCTCGAATGTGTTTTTGGAGAGGGATTGAGCAATCAAGGATAATGTGCAGGCCTGGGTCATGCGCTGTTTTTGACCTAGTTACAAGAAGGAAGTTGGTTTCAACATGAGAATCTGGAAGTTTCAATTTCTATATTTCAACATAAATCGTTTTGTATTAGCCACAGCATACATGAAGTGAACATGTATCTGCATGGTAAAAGGTATTTTATGTATTATCCTGTAACTTTTAACTGTACTCATCTTGTTATGAATAATACAGTGGGGCAAAGAAGTATTTAGTCAGCCACCAATTGTGCAAGTTCTCCCACTTAAAAAGATGAGGCCTGTAATTTTCATCATAGGTACACTTCAACTATGACAGACAAAATGAGAAAAAAAATCCAGAAAATCACATTGTAGGACTTATGAATTTATTTGCAAATTATGGTGGAAAATAAGTATTTGGTCAATAACAAAAGTTTCTCAATACTTTGTTATATACCCTTTGTTGGCATTCTTTGTCCTCCAAACACGACGAGTTGAGTTTTTACTAAAAAGTTATATGTTGGTTTCATCTGACCATATGACATTCTCCCAATCTTCTTCTGGATCATCCAAATGCTCTCTAGCAAACTTCAGACGGGCCTGGACATATACTGGCTTAAGCAGGGGGACACGTCTGGCACTGCAGGATTTGAGGCCCTGGCGGCGTAGTGTGTTACTGATGGTAGGCTTTGTTACTTTGGTCCCAGCTCTCTGCAGGTCATTCACTAGGTCCCCCCGTGTGGTTCTGGGATTTTTGCTCACCGTTCTTGTGATCATTTTGACCCCACAGGGTGAGATCTTGCGTGGAGCCCCAGATCGAGGAAGATTATCAGTGGTCTTGTATGTCTTCCATTTCCTAATAATTGCTCCCACAGTTGATTTCTTCAAACCAAGCTGCTTACCTATTGCAGATTCAGTCTTCCCAGCCTGGTGCAGGTCTACAATTTTGTTTCTGGTGTCCTTTGACAGCTCTTTGGTCTTGGCCATAGTGGAGTTTGGAGTGTGACTGTTTGAGGTTGTGGACAGGTGTCTTTTATACTGATAACAAGTTCAAACAGGTGCCATTAATACAGGTAACGAGTGGAGGACAGAGGAGCCTCTTAAAGAAGAACTTACAGGTCTGTGAGAGCCAGAAATCTTGCTTGTTTGTAGGTGACCAAATACTTATTTTCCACCATAATTTGCAAATAAATTAATTACAAATCCTACAATGTGATTTTCTGGATTTTTTTTCTCATTTTGTCTGTCATAGTTGAAGTGTACCTATGATGAAAATTACAGGCCTCTCGTCTTTTTAAGTGGGAAAACTTGCACAGTTGGTGGCAGACTAAATACTTTTTTGCCCCACTCTATATGTTGGTTGAATTGTTAAAGAACACTACAGCAGTGATGTTTAATAGAAATTGACTTTATTGGTCATCAATATTTTAACTATTTACACTACCGGTCAAAAGTTTTAGAACACCCACTCAAGGTTTTTTCTTATTTTTATTTGACTAAACTATGAAATAACACATATGGAAGAATCATGTAGTAACCAAAAAAGTGTTACATCAAAATACATTTCTGCAGCAATACACCATCCCATCTGTTCTGGGCTTAGTGGGACTATCATTTGTTTTTCAACAGGACAATGACCCAACACACTTCCAGGCTGTGTAAGGGCTATTTGACCAAGAAGGAGAGTGATGCATCAGATGACCTGGCCTCCACAATCCACCGACCTCAACCAAATGGAGATAGTTTGGGATGAGTCGGAGCACAGAGTGAATGGAAAAGCAGCCAACAAGTGCTCAGCTCGTGGGAACCCCTCCAAGACTGTTGGAAAGCATTCCAGGTATAGCTGGTTGAGAGAATGCCAAGAGTGTGTAAAGCTGTCATCAAGGCAAAGGGTGGCTATTTGACAAATCTTTTGCTTTGTTTAACACTTTTGGTTAGTATATGATTCCACGTGTTACTTCATAGTTTTGATGTCTTCACTATAATTCTACAATGTAGAAAATACTGAAAATAAAGATAACTTGAAAGACACTTGAATGAGTAGGTGTTCTAAAACTTTTGACCGGTAGTGTATGTACACTGAACATAAGCAATGACCACCCAGAATGCTTTGTTTCTTTTAAAATGGAACTGCATTATAGCAATGTTTCCGTGGGCACTGACAATCATGTACAGAACATATTTCCTCCATCCATACTATTTTCCATAAAAATAAACTTATTTTGCACCCCACCATTTTGTCCATGGTCATCAATTACTGCAACATCTTTTAAAACATCTGCACAACACCCTTCAAACACTCAAGACAACACATTATGCCACATTACAATACATGAGGGATCAGGACCTGTATTCATGAAGAGTGAGTAGGAGTGCTAGGATCAGATCCCCTCTGTTCATATCTTATTCAGTAGGATCTAAAATGGAAATCTGATCCCATCATCACTTCTACTCTGAGACGTGTTGTGAATGCAGGCCTTGATCTATGGGCATTCTAAAAGTGAAAACAAATTGAACTTGAGTGACATACTGGAAAAAATATATATGACGGCTATGACGGAGTCAGGTGATAAATGTCACAATCACATATCGTATACATTCACGTGCAGCTGTAGATCAATTCAGACACAAATAAAGGACTTCGAATGCGTTTACACCGTCAGCCGGATTCTGATATCTTTTCCACTTATTGGTCTTTTGACCAATCAGATCAGCTCTTTTGCCAATAGTTGAACAAAAGATCAGAGTTGGGCTGCCTGTAGCCATAGACCGTGGGAATATGGAGCCAAGTATAGCTTAGCTGAGGTGCACAGAAAGAGACATTTCTGAACTTTTACTGTTGAAAGGCAATATCCCAAGTATAAATACAGTAAAGTACACACACTAAAGGATAAAAAAAAGGTTAAGGAGTTGGTCTGAAGGGGATTAGTGAGGTCTTCGGCCTCCCCCTTGCTAGAGAAACAATAAAGAGGCAAGAAAGAACAAAAGACAGACCTGAGGTCCAGTCTTCACAATCAATGACTGCATTTCAGGTAAAAAAAAGTATATTCATAGGTCTAACTCCAGACATCCGTATATATTAGAAACATCTTTAAAAAGGCTTTAAGCCATTCCCCTGGCATTAATCTTAGTAAACCCAGAACTTAAGTCGTGCGTAATTGGTCAGATGTTCAATTAAGATCTGGGTCCATAAGTGTTAAGAGAAGAGATAGAACGAGGATCAGAACCAAAAACAAAAAGAACTCTACCCTTTCTCTCTACAGGCAAGTATATGAGCCAAATGTCCCTGCTCCATCCAAAATATGCTAACGCCTGCAAAAATCAGGATTTGTCCAAATAACCAGTGACAAAAAACCCAAGCACTGGAACTAATGCTGCAGATCTCACACATCCAGTTGTATCATGACAGATCTACAGTATGATTTATGTTTACGTAGTCTTTCCACAAGAGATTACCCTGGCATGGGTGATCTAAAAACTTTGGATAATTTTTATAATAATCACTAATACTACTTGAAATCAAAATCAAAATGAAAATGGAATGTTGTGAGAGAAATGGTCTTGACCCGCTGAACCACTTTGCCCACCTCGGAAACATCATAAACCTGGTGGCAAGTAACAGGTGCGATAACACCCACATTTGATAGTTCTGACCAAACTTGAAACGTTTTAAATGGCCGAGATTTGGCAAGAAATAAAACCACTCACACACAGGAAAATACAAATAGATTAGTGCTCCCCCCTCAAAATACTGACTAGCTTTATGCTGGTAGGTAGACCACTTTAACATACACAGTGAGAATGCAAAAGGTGAAGGTGAACCCCATAGATGCACGTCGATAACTTTCAGAAAGGGATTCAGCAGGATATACTTTAGATGACCAAATATGTGAAACTAAACAGCTCCTTATTAGAACAATACTACAAGAAGTTTACTGTACTTGCCGAAAGTATCACGATGTTTAGTGTATATAGACAGTACTTAAGAAAGGTCTTGAGATTGTGTAGCACTTGAGAGATGTGATCCCATTTCAGCTTTTATGGAGGAAATGCTAACGAAAAATAAATAGTTGGGGAGTTATTTAACATTCAGTACAGTACTTTAAAATCATTTGGTACTACAATGTGTACTTTGGTTATATTTCGTCTCCCTCTGCTGGTAAACTTCAGCCACCACAATGGCAGCATAAACACTAGAGGAGGATGATGAATGGATGAAAGCAAATAAACTACACAATAACATAGATATGCACATTTCAATTCATCACGACTTCACAAGACTGCTGTGATTGCTGAGCAGTGTTGTAATGACTATTGGTAAAACAACCGGGCTAACACTACCTTAATATCAGTCTGAGGTTGGAGCAGTTTGTGTCCCCTTTGCAATCGTTTGGAAACATAAAATCACACGCCTTCCTTTTTAGCTAATGGAATTGCCGGGAGAGAAAAATCTAAGGAACCTTACATTTTTTTTTTACAAAAATACACAGCATAGTGTTTTGATAGACACTAAGTCAAATATAAAACATTCAATATTATGCCTTAAAAAGTGCAGAGGGCTTAGAGGTGCTCTTGAAGGAACAGCTGTTAAAAACAAAAGCAACATAATTAGGTTTCTCTGTCCAGCCATCATGTCCTTCATAAGGCGCTTAGTGAGCTAAAAGAGCTAAACATACAAAGTGAAAGCACAATATGTTAAATATATTGACTCAAGGAATGTATCCCATATATAATCCTCCGCACATTCAATGTGAATCAGCACAACCTGTCAGGGTTGAAAAACAAATAATTGTGTACTAAACTACCTACCATACACGGTCACTGGAATAAACCTTGAAAATACACATCTATAAAAACACAACTGGATTTGAACCCCTGAACCCCCCCAAAAAGGCAAATATGTTGAAATATTTTAAAACATGGATGATGAACAAAATAAATATGCTGAACCGATTGGACCTTTCAGTCTG
This sequence comes from Oncorhynchus mykiss, assembly GCF_013265735.2. Lineage (NCBI taxonomy): Eukaryota > Metazoa > Chordata > Actinopteri > Salmoniformes > Salmonidae > Oncorhynchus > Oncorhynchus mykiss. The sequence continues at coordinate 37,220,049 of NC_048575.1, read as the reverse complement.
TATTCATACCTAATGCCACAAAGTGCTCTCTGAAGGGTTACGACCCCTAACCCCTTCAGAGGACAGGAAGTTCCCCCTTATAATGTGTCTCCATTTCCAGCTGTGTGTCATCATGAGAACGCCTGAACGTTGAATCTACTTATGTCACCCAATTGAACTCTGTCCCAGTGAATGAGATTGACAGGGGGTTATGAGTGATCCTTTGGGCAGGCATTTCATTGGCTGGTTGATTGATTGGCAGAATGGTGTGGACACAGAGAAGAATACAGTGGTTGGTAGGTATATGATGGTGTGGGTCACACAGGCATGTGCATCTCTGAGTATTCATCATGGACCTCTCTCTCGTCAAAGACGGGCTCTGCGTCATCAGCATCGAGCTATGAGAGAGGAGAGCAGACTGTTAGAGCAAGGCAGTAGCTGTACCGTTAACCCCACCTCTGACGAGTACCTTAAACAACACTCACGGCGCCGCCCCCTCCCACCAGAAATGCCACATATCCTACTGCCACGGACTTTGCTGATAAATACTTTGTTGAGGGATAACGTACTTGATAGGATTGTGATATGTTGTCATCTCACCTAGCTATCTTAAGATGAATGCACTTATAGTAAAGTGCGCTGTATAAGAACGTCCGCTAAATTACTCAAATGTAACTATGATTGATTGTTTTAAAATGGGTAGATAGATATGCCTTTCGTCAATCAAATTTCACATGTACTGCGCTTTTTACAGGGTACTTTTTCACAAAGTCAACCCAGTGCTAAAAACCACTGAAGAAGAACAAGCAGAGCAGACAGTCATGAAGGATAAGTTATTTTTTTACAACTAAATCAACATTTTTGATGCAAATGGCATATTATAGACACTTTTTTTGAGAAACATACCCCCAAACAACGAATCACTTCCTCATCCTTACTGTGCAGTATACGGGAGCTCTGAAAAAAACATGAATAAAGGCTCCAAAAAAACCCAAACACGTTATTTTAGAAACAGAAAACTTCCCGGTATAGTGATGCAGATCTTGTACACATGAAATTGTGTCATTCCGAACTTTAGTCAGAACTCTCTACTCCATTTTGTTGCGACTCGAACGATACCTGTACAATGGACGGAGAGGTGACTGCTAAAATAAAGGAAACACTTGAGTAAATGGGGGATACAAAATATATTAAAAGCCTGTGCTTCCACACAGGAAGTTCCAGACACTTGTTGAATCTATGCCAAAGCGCATTGAAGTTGTTCTGGCAGCTAGTGGTGGCCCAACACCCTACTAAGACACTATGTTGGTGTTCCCTTAATTTTGGCAGTTACCTGTAGCAGCAGGCTACGTGGAGAATCGAACAGCTGGATAAGGGAAACGTCTTGAGGCGCACAAAAAGGGAATATAACGTTGCGGATAAAGTTAGGAATGACAATTTCATGTGCACATCTAAAGACCTGCATCACTATACTAAGAGCATTGGCATATCTAAAAGGACATATTTGGGTGTTTTTGGAGCCTTTGTTCATGTTTTTTCAGGAACCCCATAGGTGTTTGGTGAAATCACAAAAAAGGTGTCTGGACTTTTCTATAACATGCCATTTACATCAAAAATAGAGATTTGGTTGTAAAAAAAAAACAACTTCTCCTTTAAGAGTAAACTCCATAAGTACTATGAGGACCTCTCCTGAAACATCTTCGGGGGAGAGAAAGGGGATACATCTCAAACGGCACCGTACTCCCTGCACTACGTTTGACCAGGGCTCATAGGGTGAATCCTAGTGAAAGGCCCTAAAGCTAGTGTATGGGCCTAGTGCGCACCTCTGGGCCAACTTACACACTGCATCTCACGGGTGGTGAAGATGCGCGACAACAGGAACATCTTGACGGGGACGGTGAGGATGAGGACGAAAGGGAAAGCCAGAGAGGCCACGGTTGACATGACGGCCCACAGCGCCGCCAGACACACCAGCTGGATCAGTGTATACAGGTGCATCCGCAGCGTTTTCACCTGGGGGACACAGTTACTATCAGTTAAGAAAGTGGATTACCGTAATACACTCGAAAGGGGACAATGAAAATCATGAGTATGTCATTCCTAATATTGAGTTGCACACCCTTGTGCCCTCAGAACGGCCTCTATTCGTTGGGGCATGGACTCTACAAGGTATCGAAAGCATTCCGAAGGGATGCTGGCCCATGTTGACTCCGATGCTTCCCACAGTTGAGTAAAGTTGGCTGGATGTCCTTTGGATGGTGGACCATTCTTGATACACACGGGAAACTGTTGGGCGTGAAAAACCCAGTAGAGCTGCAGTTCTTGACACACTCAAACCTGTGCGCCTGGCACCTACTACCATACCCTGTTCAAAGGCACTTAAATATTTTGCCTTGCCCATTCACCCTCAATCGATGTCTCAATTGTCTCAAGGCTTAAAAATCCTTCTTTAACCTATCTCCTCCCCTCATAGGTTTCACCTGGTCAGTCTATGTCATAGAAAGAGCAGGTGTTCCTAATGTTTGTATACTCAGTATATGTATACAAACTCTGGTACCCACTTGAGCAAAATAGCCTCTATGAGTTTATATAGTGCAGGGATGGGCACGGGTAAGCCCATGGATCAATTTCCGAAAAAATGTATTATAATAATCTTACGTCAGTCACTTAGTCAGTCATTTAGCCCATATCAGCTATTTTTGTATTGGTAAGTTAGTCTAGCCAGCTCTCTAAACTTGTAGTAATCATGGTTTATTTACCAAATCGCATTTGCTCAGGGGCCTTAACCTCCAGGGGGGCCCCATTGATTTTGTAGATATCATATTAACATGGCTTAAATCAGGGCAAAATGTGTAGAATGGCAGGAAATAAGCTTAAAAATGTCAAATATCTCTCTACCCTATGGCAAAATGTGTAGAATTACCTGAACTGAACTCTGAAATGTATTTTCCCCCCCCTCTGCTTTTAAGGGGAGGGGGGGGGGGGTAGCTAAAAATGTTTGCTCGCAAGGTGGTGGGCCCCCCAAAAACATTTCGGCTAGGGCTGGCTCTGACAGCATGTGTGGGTATGGATGTGGGTATGCAGACCCACATCCAGACCCACGGGTATGCAGACCCACGAGCCACTGCGTCTCATGATAAATTCCGATTTGTTTTGTGTCTCCCACCCCCATCAAAGTTTCCCATCCTTGATATAGTGGATTATACAGGAAAGGCTCTATTTGAAAGCCCTGTCCCATATCTGTTTGTGATGTTTTGACTCCTACTGTCATTTTTGACCATAGGAGTTTTCATTAGAGCACAAACTGATCTGGGACCAAGCTATCTATTAGACGGATTAGGGAACCAGAGCCACTGCTCTGTTTACTCTCTGTGACTCTGAGCTGTGGTCACCTTGCGGACGTAGGTGTGGTCGGGGTGGTACTTGGGGGGCATCAGCAGTAACATTAGGCGCTCGGTGAACTGGATTCCATTGAGTGACATCACGCCCATGTAGAGGAAGATGCCAAACAGCACAGCGATGGGGATCTGACGCAGCAGGTCTCCGATCACTATGGAAAGGCCTGGAAGACGAGGGAGTAAGAGTTAAGAGATATTACTGCAAACATGACTGCGTCTCAATACTCAATACTAATAGTTTCCTCTTCTAGTAGTCGGAGGTGAAATAACTACACAGGTGAAAGCAAAGTCACCATAAGCAAAGTCACATATTCCCTTATATGTTTTGTTTTTATCCTGTGTCTTCAGATCACTGCAGAAGGGAAGGAGTCAAGTGGAGGAAGCTACGGTAAACTTTTGAGAAGCACCAAACATCTTCCAGTCTAGTCTATTCGACATCTATCCAAAAGACACTCACCTACTAAGATGGCCACCAGCAACCCTGTAACCCGCTGCTCCTTGACCTCCTGGATGCGGGGCTTGTCGCCGGGGGCGACCGCCTTACTCATGACGGTGAGGGCGTTGGCGTGCGTTACAGAGCGCACAGTGGCAGCGGCCATCCAGGGCAGGCCGAACAGGGCAGAGGTGCCTCCCAGCACTACAATCACCAGCAGGTCCAGGTGGAAGCCAGAACCCTTCACCAGCATCCGCTCCTTTTTACTCACTATCAGACTGAGTTAGGGAGGAAGACAGGTAGTAAGAGAGGAATGGAAGAAAGAAAGGCAGATGAGAAGTTGAGAATGAGTAAATCAACTTGCCAGGATAAAAACATACACAGTATATAATGTAATGTCTTCCATGATTTCCAGTATTTCCCGCAGTTCGTATCCAATTAATTTTGCTACTAAGGGGGAGCTCATGATGGAACACAGGGGTGCTGGGTACTGTAGTGTGACAGTGTGTCTCACGTGGTGATCTGTGTCTCCATGAAGATGAGGATGAAGACCAGCAGGGCGGGCAGCACACTGCCAAACATCATCCAGATGGGGAACGGGGTGTACATGCCTAGGGGGTTGATCACCCAGCCACGCTTCTCAGGACTGGTCACAGAGAAGCCACTGGGCACGCTCAGTTTCTACACAAGGTCAGGGGTCAGGGAAGTGATGTGTTTTAGAGGGTGATGACATAACATGCACTAATATGTCGTCAAAGTAACTAGTTCTTTATAATTTCTCAGTATGACAGTAGTTAAGCTTATTAATCTAGACAATACAATGAACAAACTAATAAAGGGCTTTGGAATTATATTAATTGCAGTACTACTCACCTGTGTGTAAGTGTCACGTATACTGTAGTCCACTAGGACCATGATGAGGATGGCTATGGGGACCCCGAAATCTCCAATAATCCTACGGAGCTGAACAACACAAAATAGTTAGGTGTAGGCAATGCATAACACACAGCCCATGATGGGACACTGGGGAGTGAAGTTCTGTGATTTTACAATAAACTATGTTCTAAATAATTAAAGTGATACTTCGGGAGTCTGGCAATGAGGGTAGTTGGCATTGGTTCACGAAACTACCTCAAATTCCTTCATACTGGACACAGAGACATACAAATGTTATCCACGAGTTCATCTGACTCTGGTGAAGTAGATAAAGGGCCTCATTGCCAAAATCCCAAATGATCCTTTAAGTTTGTATTGAATTGAAATACACCCTGATAACCCTATTGTGCTTAGAGTGAGGATGACATGAGCCCCTTCACCTCATAAAGTGTACCAGTGTCTTACCTTGCCAGGAAAGAAGGCACTGTTTTTGAACTTGCGCAGGTAGAATGCAATGAAGAAGGTTCCAGACATGAGTACAAGGGAGAGCAGTGCTGTGTTGGGTTCCCCTAGGACCTTCACCGACACCACCGAAATAGTGCTGTTGCCAAGCAATAGCTCCAGGGTGCTATTCTCCATCGTTGCGTTCTCCGCCGTGCTGTTGTCAAGGTAACAGCGCTGCAGTGGGTGCTCCATGAAAATCTGCCCGGCAACACAGGAAAAAATGGGTTCACATTAAAGCACCGCTTCACACACACACACACACACACACACAGAGATCACTTCAACACGGCTTCAGAGGGATTAAAATGTACATACCTGTAAGGTCCCAGCAAACAGATTAATCCAGACACAAATTATCCCTTGAAAGTCTTGTGTTCGACAAAGGTCTAAAAATAGTAACATTCCTGAAATCATAAGCCCAGATAAAAGTTGGGCTGTCTGTCCCTTTCACTTTGTTCTCGGATCAGGGCCACTCAACCACAAAAGATTTTCTTAAGAGTGTACCCGTTAGGAAAACATACTCGTTTTGACCCCATGTTTTGAGAACAGTCCAATCTAAAGTCAGTTCCATTTATTATCAGTAGTCAGATTGGATCCCCTCTCTACAACGTAAAGTGCTTTTAGCACTTACAAGGGCACTAAATCATTTCTATCAATTTCAATACTATAGTTAACGGAGTGTCAAGTGTACAGTACCTTGCCTATCTTGGAGAAGGTCTCGAAGATGAAGATGAGCGAGATGAGGAAGGAGAAGATCTCCTGGGTGAAGCGTGAGACAAAGCGGACCAGGAAGCTACCTTCCAAGGCCACTGTCGTCACCACGATGATGATGAGCCAGAAGCCGATCCACACCCGGCCCGTCAGGTACTCTATCCCGTTCCCCTTACAGAACTATGGACACACACAGAGAGAGAATGGTAAGGAAGCAATTAAGACAAAACTGAGTATTGAGTTCTGACACTGATGGAAGAGTGGCCACGCATACAGGTCAACATCAACAGCAGGAAAATACAAAAGGGAGTCTTATGTAGGGCTGGGTGGTATACCGTATTTTACTATGCCGGTATTGATGCATGGACTGGTTTGGGGTTCTCTTTACCTTCTATAACGGTATTTGAATGTTTGGTTTGTTAAACGTGATACGTGGTGTGTAACGTCCAATTTTATAGTTTACTTTACTCTTTTAGTTTATCCCTCTCCGCTCTCTCCATGCTGCTTTCCACACAGACCTAGTCCCATCCCATCACTCAAGGAGCGCATTTGTTGTTGCTTGACCACGAGACACTTTTGTTCAGTCTGCATGGTCAATGCAGCACGTGCAACAATGTTGACTACGATGCTGTTTCCACTTTGATTTTAATATAAATCCACAAGCTTCTATAATTATATAATTAACTCGTGTTAGCCACTAATGCTAATCGATAGTTAGCTGGATAGCTGAGTCAGCAAAAGTACTGAGTCAACACAAACTGATATATATATATATATATATATAGATCTAGAGATAGATGGATCTAGAGATAAGAGTAGGGCTGGGCGATATGGCCAATATATATATATATATATATAGGCCATATCGCCCAGCCCTACTCTTACGAGGTAGTCAATAATGTAATCTCACATCTCAGTTTGAGGTAACTTACAGAGTAGAAGGCCTCTTCAAAGACGAGCAGGGGTCCGGAGAAGCCAACCACCAGGAGCGGCTGGGCCCCCAGGAGGCAGAAAAGAACACCCTGCACAGCTGTGGCCACGATCAGCTCAGACACACCAATCAGACCCTCAGTCTTCTCACCTACCACAAGGCACACAGTCAAGAACCCACACAGGCAACATTCAGAGAATGACCTAAGAAGGTTTTTTAAAAAGCTACGAAATCCATTCTCAGTACATATTCAATATAGCTCCAATGCCTACTTTAAACACATGCTAAGTGTCTGGTTGTGTGTTGATAGGGGTAGATGGGTAGTTGCGGTTAATGTTTCCGTCACTTTCTTAACTTACACAGGGACATTTCTGTAAATGTACCAGAATTTGCTAGCTGGCTGCATTTAACCCCTGAGACTCACCCAGGAGGCCTCCGAAGGTTATGGCGGGGGAGAGGGCAGCGAAGTAGATGAAGATGATGGCCGCAGCGCACTGGGCGTTCAGCGCGTCCTTGAAGTCACTCACGTACTTTGGGTAGCGGCGCTTCACGTCTCGGATTAAGCCTCCGAAGGGGCGTCCAGTACGCTGCAGGGGGTCGTCTCCCGGCTTCCCGGGGGAGAGGAGGGCCTCTGGAATACATAAACATAGACCGATTTCAAATACTGGACTAGAAAAGTGACGTTTCTTTGGAATCTTTTTTGCATTTAAAAAAAAGGAAACTTTCAAAATATTATCATCCGGCTCCATGTTACGGTCTGAGAAGCTAGGAAAGTTAGGACATCATTTTTCTGTGAACAAAATTGTGGGATTCCCCCACCTTTTTCCTTCTGGCTCTTGGGCTCCTTGGCCAGCAGGGCTCCTTGCTCCTCCCGCTTGCGAAGCATCTCCTTCTGGAAGCGTGCCACGGAGCGTAGCAGCTCCTCACCGCCCATCTCGGAGGGTGGCAGAACGATGCTGCAGTCCAGGAAGCCGTTGATGGCGTTGAGCAGGTCCTGGCGGTCGTCCGCCAGGTAGGCCGACTCATGGAAGTGCTGCGCGGGAGAACAGGAAAAACACTGGAGTTATACTCATTGTCCTACAGTATGTGAGCCTTCATAGAACAAAACAGGTTCACTCTGTGTTTGGATTTTCTTTTTTGCATTCAGAGTTGTGTGCGAAATTAAATAACCATAATATGTAGTATGACCATAGTAATAAAAACATATAGAGATGGTTTCCAGGACACAGATTAAGCCTAGTCCTGGACTAAAAAGCATTATCAATGCAGATTCTCATTGAAAGTGATTTTCATCTGTGGCCAGGAAACTCGGCCCACAGATGTTCTACTAAACCTAAATCAATTGACTCTTGCTCTCCTCTCGCCTTCACAGTACAGCGCACTGACCTTGTCAGACATGAGTGTGGAGATGGAGCGTCCGATTTGGTGGTAGTCCATGTTGGTGCTGGGGGGACCCAGCAGGACAAAGATGAACCTGACTGGCACTGGGACCTCCAGGACAGAGTCTAGCTCCTCCGCCTCCTGCAGCCGCACAAAGGCCATGGTGGGCTGCTCCAGGAAGTCCACGCTGCCTGGAGGAGAGGAAGGGGGGACAGAGGGTTATAGGGCATGCTGTTACACTGCACAGAGTGGGAATGCTTGATATTAGACTACTGTTTCAGATGTTATTTGACCCTGGCCGTGACCCCACTCACCGAGTGTGTATCAGGGAAATTTGGGACATGCAAACCCATCCCCAAAGAAAATAGAAAAAAAAAATAATAACGTGTCAAATAGGACAAATATAAGTACCCGAAGAAGAAGAGGTAGTAGTGGTAGTAGGTTATTTGAAAAAGGTAACAGGAGATGCTTTCTGGTACTTCTGGTTCTTAGATGAATTAAAAAAAGACCACTCACCCACAAGGACAACAGTGGCCTCAGCATTCTGTGGAATCTTCTCCAGCAGCTTGAGCTCATGCTTGGACTTCGACCTGTGTATGCCGATATTTGGAGTAGACTCCTTCTGCTGCAATACCAATCAGGACAGACTTAACCCAGGCCATGGTAACTCAATGTGACAGACTGCCCCCTCCACAAAAAATTATCCAATGAAGATACTTTTTACATGATAGCTCAATATCCCTGTGTACACAATTTGCGCACACACACACACACACACTTACCTACACTCTTTAGCAGTAGAATAATCTGCCTAATACATTCCTCACTACGTATACACAGCACTGTTGAATACTTGTTTCTGATTGGCTAGAAGGGCATTTTAAAATGGACATTAAAACCAAATAACGGGACAGTTGGAAAAGCTATCGGGACACATTGCAAACATGATGAAATATGCACCCAAAGATGCAGACCACACTTGTTACAAATTACAGAAAGCTAAACCGACAACCACACAAACAGAAATGGGATACATTGTAAACACAGGTCCAATGAGGAAAAACTTAGCTAGCTAGTATTGATTTGTTTTTACAGACATTATGGATGTATCCAAATGAATGTCATTAGAAAAGAGCTTAAACAAAATGCTTTTATTCTGGATTCAAAGGATGTGACTTTGTTAGCCGTAGCTAGTTGGGTAGCTAGCAAGCAAGGGACAAGAACGTCGCCAGCGTGTATGGCAACTGAACATATAGAACGAACAACTGGGTTGTGTCCATAAATATCAACCAAAAGACTGGGGTGCTTCTCTAGCAACCAAAAGAGTAGAATTTTTTTTTTTTTTTTACTCTTAAATGTGCGCTGTATTTTTTATTTTTTTGGTATACACGGGATACATGCCTCAGTTCTGTACATTACCTTGGAAAAATAAACGTCAGCATTTACTCCTTACATAAAATCAACACTATACTGTAGCTACCTGCAGGTCGTTCTTCTCCATGTCGATACGTGTCTCCTGCTCCCCTGTGCTGGCCGAGCCCATGAGGGGGTCTGTGACGGAGGGCTCTGGATGGTGGATGTGGTTGGAGCTGTGTTGCTGGGGCAGCAGGTTGCCCAGGCTGGCCGCCGAGATGTTCCTGGGGAAGGGGTTGTGGCTGTGCTCCTTCTCATCGCTTGGGTGACTGCAGGGCGAGGGAGGTAAAGGCACATAGAGGTTGAGCAGGAGATGCATATGTCGCACCTTGCCCTCTCGCACGCTATCAAGCAAGCAGGCGGCGGGACCAGGCAGAGACATCGCAAGGTTAACATTGTGTAAATTGACATGCTGAACTAATAACGCTATTTCATCTGAGGTCAAAATGGTAGACAAACTACAGAGAGTTTTTATTATACTTTTCCTGTTGAAAAATAATATCCAGAGTTTAAAGGGTCCACACACTTAATTTACACAAGTATTCCGTACTTCCATACTTAGGTTACTAGATACTCAACAAGTATTTTCCACTGAGCTGTCCTGGTTGGTGTTTAGGTGTAGTGGTGGTGGCGTACCTGTGTTTGAGCAGCAGGGCTCGGAGCACGTTTGCGCGGTCCTCAGCCTTGATCTGGTCTGAGATGATCATCTGCTCTACCACCTGGTGGGCAATGCCAGGCAAAGTCTTCTGGTCCAGGTCCAACAACACCGCCCCTGGTGGCAGAGGGCACACATGACACTGAGGTCACAGCAGGGTGGGCACACACAGACACACTCACACAGACACACACTCCCACACACGTACACTGAGTGTTCAAAACATTAAGAACAGCTTCCTATTGAGTTGCACCCCCCCATTTTGTCCTCAGAACATCCTCAATTCATCGGGATATGGACTCTACAATTCCACAAGTATGCTGGCCCATGCTGACACCAATGCTTCCCACAATTGTGTCAAGTTGGATGGATTTCCTTTGGGTGGTGGACTATTGTTGATACACACACAGGAAAGTGTTGAGCATGAAAAACCCAGCAGCGGTGCTGTTCTTGGCACAAACCGGTACACCTAGCACCTACTACCATACGCTGTTCAAAGGCACTTAAATACTTTGTCTCGCCCCAAAAAATACACTGCCTTTACAAAACATTACAGATTGGCCAGGTAAATCCAGGTGAAAGCTATGATCCCTTATTGATGTCACTTAAAATCAACTTCAATCAGTGTAGACGAAGGGGAGGAGACGGATTAAAGAAGGATTTTTAAGCCTGAAGACAATTGAGATATGGACTGTGCATGTGTGCCATTCAGAGGTGAATGGAAAAGACAAAATATTTAAGTGCCTTTGAACGGGGTATGGTAGTAGGTGCCAAGCGCACTGGTTTGAGTGTCAAGAATTGCAGCGCTGCTGTGTTTTTTATGCTCAACAGTTTCCTGTATCAAGAATAGTCCAGCACCCAAAGGACATCCAACCATCTTGGCACAGTTGTGGGAAGCATTGGAGTCAACATACATGTATACATACATAGTACCAGTCAAAAGTTTGGAGAATACCTACTCATTCAAGGGTTTTTCCTTATTTTTTACTATGTTCTATATAGTAGAATAATAGTGAAGACATCAAAACTATGAAATAACACATGTGGAATTGCATAGTAACCAAAAAAAGACAAACAAATCAAAATATATTTTATATTTGAGATTCTTCAAAGTAGCCACCCTTTGCCTTGATGACAGCTTTGCACACTCTTGGCATTCTCTCAACCAGCTTCATGAGGAAGTCACCTGGAATGTATTTCAATCAAAGGTTGTGCCTTGCTAATTTGTGGAATGTCTTTCCTTCTTAATACATTTGAGCCAATGAGTTGTGTTGTGACAAGGTATAGTTGGCATACATAAGATAGCCCTATTTGGTAAAAGACCAAATCCTTATTACGGCAAGAACAGCTCAAATAAGCAAACAGAAATGACAGACCATTACTTTAAGACATGAAGGCCAGGCAATGCGGAAAATGTCAAGAACTTTGAAAGTTTCTTCAAGTGCAATTGCAAAAACCATCAAGCACTGAGTTGAAACTGGCTCTCATGAGGACCGCCACAGGAAAGGAAGACCCAGCGTTACCTCTGCTGCAGAGGATAAGTTCATTAGTTACCAGCCTCAGAAATTGCAGCCCAAATAAATGCTTCAGAGTCCAAGTAACAGACACATCTCAACATCAACTGTTCAAAGGAGACAGCATGCATCCGGCCTTCATGGTCGAATTGCTGCAAAGAAACCACTACTAGACTTGCTTGGGCCAAGAAGCACGAGCAATGGACATTAGAACGGTGGAAATTTGTCCTTTGGTCTGGAGTCCAAATTTGAGATTTTTGGTTCCAACTGCCGAGTAGGTAAACAGATAATCTCCTCATGTGTGGTTCCCAATGTGAGCATGGAGGTGGTGGTGTGGGGTGCTTTGCTGGTGACACGGTCAGTGATTTATTTAGTATTCAAGGCACACTTAACCAGCATGGCTACCATAGCATTCTGCAGCAATACGAGATCACATCTGGCTTGCACTTAGCGGGGCTATCATTTGTTTTTCCACAGGACAATGACCCAACACACCTCCAGGCTGTGTATGGGCTATTTGACCAAAGAGGAGAGTGATGAGTGCTGCATCAGAGGACCTGGCCTCCATAATCACCTAACCTCAACACAATTGAGATGGTTTGGGATGAGTTGGACCGCAGATTGAATGAAAAGCAGCCAACAAGTGCTCAGCATATGTGGGAACTCCTTCAAGACTGTTTGGAAAGCATTCCAGGTGAAGCTGGTTGAGAGAATGCCAAGAGTGTTCAAATCTGTCAAAGCAAAGCAAAGGGTGGCTGCTTTGAAGAATCTAAAATGTTGGTTACTACATGATTTCATGTGTTATTTCATAGTTTTGATGTCTTCACTAATATTCTATAATATAGAAAATAGTAAAAAATAAAGAAAAACCCTTGAATGAGTAGGTGTGTACAAACTTTTGACTGGTACTGTATACATTTAGGGGTGGCGGCAACGATTCATATAGGGGAAACACTGCACACAGTCTTCTCTCTCTAAACTCTCTCCTACCATGGGAGATGGTCTTGCGGAGCTCCAACAGGCTGCGGAAGGAGAGCGAGGCCACGTGGGGTTTGCCCCAGCGGTCCGTCTCCTCCTCCACGTCCTCCTCAAACTTGATCCAACGGGCCGTCTCCCGCCACTGCATCTCCTGGTTCTTATCTATGATAAGCTCGTTCAGCTCCACAAACACCTGAGGGGGACACAGGCTGAATTTAAAGGGATAGTGTACCCAAATAACATTGGTTTCTTCAACCCTCTTAATCACTCTATGGACAAGATAAGAGAGCAATCCATGCTTTATTTTTTTATATATTTTTTTATCTGGCCGGTGGCCACTTTCTCCAACGGTTAACTTTTAAAAAATCATGTTTGTCCAAAAACCAATGCAAGTCAATATTTTTCAGTGTATGCCCATGGACATCCAGGAGTCTGAATCGTAAATGTTCAAACCAGTATCTCCTTCCAACCAAGTTACCATTGAGCCAATCGGATTAGATTCAGTGAGGATCTGAATAACTGATCTTTCAGGGGAAATTGTTTTCAGTATGCTTAATGTGGCTGTATCCGCGTCGGATTGAATTCTTCTACAAATATTGCTTTAGAATTAACGCTAGCTCTTCTCAGGCTCATGCTGTTTCTTTAAAGACAGTCAAAAAGTATTCTAAGGATCAGAAAACACATCCAGAGAACTATATGTAATTGTATTCTAGTTTCACTTTCCAAAGTGTGAAGTGTGAAAGTAGTTCGCACTGGTCCTTGAACCTATTGACTTCTGAAAACCATGCAAGGTGCATCAGACCTGGATTCAAATGTTACTTGAAATCATTTAAAATACATGATCATATGTGCTTGATTGAGCTTGCCTGGCTTAATGGACCAATAGAAAAGTCTCAAAACTGCAAACCCGTCCATCTGACATCAAACGCTCAAAGTATTTTAAAGATTTTAAATAGTACTTGTTCCCAAGTCTGCGCTGCATGTTGACGTCAAACAGAAACACACTCACCAGTGTTACTCGGTTATATTAAGAACAACTATGCAATGAAATTATCCACAACGCCAAAACACTTCTCAAATATAGGCAGTGGTAAATAGCCTAAGCAACAGGCGAATGCAACGTTTCAGTGAAAACAAACTGTGATGAGTAAAAATACAGTATAAATACAGTAGATACTATCATCAGTAGAAACACAGTATTACACCCTACAGCCTTATCACTTCCCAAAAGTCTGGTTAAAGAGAAACCAATCTAACGCCATGCTCATGAGTTAGTGATACCCAACCAACCATTACCTGTTTCAGTACCAAGCCAACACAACTAATGATTATCGAGTAACCATACTGCACCTACTCTCATGTGGAGACACGTTGCTACATGCACACACTGCTGGAACATGCATTTGACCGACTGAGCCGCCTCACCTTGTGGGGCCGGGCCATTTGGCTGAAGTAGTCCAGTATGACCATGCCGTCTGGCTGGGAGGCAGAATGATAAGTTACAGAACCACTGGTGGTAACGACTGGAAGGAGCGAGAGGGTGGAGGTGGTGTGGGCTTAATACACTGACGACTAAACACAGACCCGTGCACAGAGCAGGGGACCCTTACATCTCCCCCCACACACACAGTTTACCCTGAGAGGAACCTGTTGTTTACCTGCTGGGGACCTATGCGTGTGTGTTAATAGAACATGGCTCCCTCTCTCAGGGAGAACCCGGTGTCTCCTTACCTGAGCTCTTCTCTGCCCCTTTCTATTGGGTGTGTGAAAGGAAAGAACTCATTCATTAATTTTTTATTGTGTCCTGCCCACTCTCCCATCCACAAAATATACTGTAGCGGATTTTCCAGTTGATGTTCCAATTTTAGTTTTATTTATTTAAATATGGACCAAGAAGCAATTAACCATATTTACATTCAAACCATCCTTGCCAAAAACATCAGCAAATCCATGAAAACCATCTGATGAATAAAACTCAATCATATCTGAAACAAGGGATGTGACAATGTGTCCCAACATCAGCAAAGGAGTGGATACTACAGGTTGTATTTTCCGTCGCTCACCTCATGTGGGGTCCGGTCCTTTTTTTGGCTGCGTGTGCAGGGCTCCTTGTGGTCCTTGCCGACATGCACCACTTGGCCTTTGGTGCTCTTTCTGACCAGGTGTCTCCGTACCCCAGGGACATCCTCAAAACGATGGCCTAAGGAGAGAGAGGAGAGGTGAGTGAAAAATCATAGCCAGAGATACAGAATGACCAATAGTGAGAGAGGGTGTGGTGGTGATTGTGATCCCAAACACTAATAACAGTGTCAACATTACATTATCAAGTATTACAACATTGTAGTGTTGCAGCTTTTTCCCAAGACAGTGGTCTGCCCAACACTGAGCTCTTGGCTCTGCAATGACCTCCACCATCCCGCTACTAGATCACATCTCAGAGACCCACAGTCACAGAACAGGCCGTTGCTTTTGTTCACCTGGCAATGCTGTGGGGTTGGGTTTAGGCTTTAATATTTTCGCAATATTTTACAAAAATGTTCCACCCCAAGATTTGTTAAAATTTTTCTCCCAGGTAACCCGGTATTTCCCGCCAAAACCACAAGTGTCATTCTAAACCATACACAGCATATGGATTTGATTCGTGTTTTGAGAGGCATGAACATTCAAGCCTGATGCTGCCTGAGACCTATATTAAATAAATGTTATGAGCCCAATCCCAAAAAAAGGCCAAATTATTGTGCTGTTATCCAATACATAGGCTACCGTACATTACGCACGACAGAAAAACACAAAAGCCCATAGATGTATGCGGTCTAGGGTAAATAAATTAAACAAGCTCCACTAATCTTTGAGTGTGTACTGTAAACATGTATTGTATTATAATGTATCATATGGACTGGAATTTCTGGGTTAGATTTTTTTTCTCCAGAGTACCTCATCTCATCTCTGTACCCCACACATACAATAATCTACAAGGTCCCTCAGTCGAGCAGTGAATTTCAAAACAGAGTCAACCACAAAGACCAGGGAGGTTTCCCAATGCCTCGCAAAAGGAAGGCACCTATTGGTACAGTGCCTTCAGAAAGTATACATACCTCTTGACTGAAAAACCCAGTCCTTAACGATTACAAGCACACCCATAACATGATGCAGCCACCACTACGCTTAAAAAAAAATATGGAGAGCGGTACTCAGTAATGTGTTGTTCTGGATTTGCTCCAAACATAAGACTCAGGACAAAAAGTTTGTTTTATTCACGAACAAAAGTGTAATTAATAACTTCACAATGCTCAAAAGGCATATTCAAAGTCTAGTAAAACAGCAAAACAATCTCCAAATACGTGCACTTCTTTGCGAGACATTGGAGAACCTCCCAGGGTTATGATATTACTTCGCAAAGGCACAGAATATACAGTTTTATATTTTTGGGGTGACCGGACCAAACATCACTTAGGTAATAGATGGGTAATAGATCTGTCATTCTCATTGAAAGAAAGTCTAAGAAGCGGTAGGATCTGTTGTATGTGCGCTATTTCTATGCTTCCTGTTTTTTTTATTTTTTTTTATTTTCAGTTTTGCACAACAACTTCAAACAGTAGAAAAAAAACAATATTTTGGGTTATGGAAAATATATTTCACAGCTGTTTAGATGGTATAACGATTCTATACTTGCTTGCTTTGTCACAAATTAAGCAAACTAATAGAATTTTAGCAACCGGGAAATGGTGAAGCAATTTCTGCATAGTCCATCTTTAAAGAATTCCCTATTTCATATAAAAAAAATTTTTAAAAGTGTTCTCCATACCGTGCTATTGGATTGTCATCAACGCAGAAATACTAATAAAATTTTTGTAAACTTAAGTTTACAATATTATTTTGAAAATAAAGACACGGTTACACAGCCTTTGGCCAAGTTAACTGCAGACAAACACTTCTTGGAGCCATCAATGAGCTTGCTGCAACATTCTACTGGCAATTTGGCTCACTTTTCAGCAGCAAATTGCTCTAATTCTTTAATGTTTGCCCTCCAACTGCTGTTTTCACCTCTTGCCATAGGTTATAAATGTGATTCAGATCTGGACTCTTCGGTGGCAACTCCAGAACAGTCCAGTGTTTCTTCTTGAACAATTTCAGGGTGCTTTGATGTGTGTTTGGGGTTGTCCTGATGGATGATCCACAACCTTCATTAGACAAACGGTTGTTGGACTGATGCACTCCAAAAACACAGAAACCTTTTATATTTTATCCAACTCATTTGTTGGCTGTTATATTGGCCAAAGGCGGTGTAACCAAGTACCTGCTCCGGTGTGCCAATAATTTTGTCCATGCCAGTTGTCTTTATTTGCTAAATAAAAATTGTTAACTTAAGTTCACAAAAATAAAATGGGTTCTGCAATGGTCAAAACCCAATAAGGTGTGAATTTCAACTTATTTGTATTTTTTTATTTCACCTTTATTTAACCAACTGTGACCTGACCAAGATAAAGCAAAGCAGTGCGACAAAAACAACAGAGTTACAAGTCAACAAACGTACAGTCAATAACTGTAAAGAACAGAAATAATAGAAAAATCTATGTACAGTGTGTGCAAATGTAGAAGAGTAGGGAGCTAGGCAATAAATAGGCCCTAGAGGTGAAAATAATTACAATTTAGCATGAATTGGAGTGATAGATGTGCAGATGATGTGCAAGTAGAGATTCTGGGGTGTAAAAGAGCAAGAGGGTAAGTAATTATATGGGGATGAGGTAGTCGGGTGTGCTATTTACAGATTGGCTGTGTACAGGTACAGGGTAAGCTGCTCTGACAGCTGATGCTTAAAGTTAGAGAGGGAGATATAAGACTCTAGCTTCAGAGATTTATGCAATTCATTCCAGTCATTGGCAGCAGAGCTTTAAGGAAAGGCGGCCAAAGGAAGTGTTGGCTTTGGGGATGACCAGTGCAATAACCTGCTGGAGCGATATTCGAGTGATAGGCTGTTTTAAAACTCTGCAGTAGCAATTTTTAAATAGGATCTTAATAAAAAATAAGGTGACCCCTGAAAGCCAGACAGAGATGTGTAAATGACATGCATATTCAGATATTAGTCCTAATATTACTGTAGCATAGGCTATGCTACAGTAAATGTACCTGTCACAAGAAAAAAAAGTTACCTGCTGATGAGATGATACATGCATTGTGAACTGCACTCCATATGAGATGCGCTGTCTGTCCCCACCCTGAGTGTTGATGATTGATCATGCAGATAGCAGAGCAGAGGAAGTCGTAAAGACAGACTTGGACATTGCATATCATTTAACAGTTCTATTTCACTTCAAGCTGTTCAGATAAATAATTTATTATAATTTACCGGTTTCTCACAGTTATTTATCCCGGGAAACGGGAGTGGGTTTGGGCCGGAAACCTCAGTTACCTGGTTCCCGCTATTAAACCCTAGTTGGGTTACCAGGCTTGCCGCAAACCAAGGACAGTTTAGATAACAAGGCTGGATGAAAGCGAGCTGGTTGGCTACATCTCAGAGGGAATGCAGCAACGGGTGTGGATGATCCTCTGAGGTAGGAACCAACCTTACCTTTGTCAGTGGGCTCCTTCCCTGTTTGAGAAACACCCTGGTCGTTGAGCACCTTCATCAATTCATCACCTAAAACTGAGGGTGTATAAAAATGACAGCATTTCTCCTGAAGAACAAGTTGTCCTGTACGCCCTTCGAAAACTCGGCGAGTGAAACTGGAGAGGAACGAAGTATGATCTTCTGTCATTTGAGCCTCTTGTTCATTATCTGGGTTTCACTGTAAGGTGTCGCTGTACCTTGTCAGACCTTGGGGCTATGTCTACTGGAACCGTTCGTCCGCCTTAGAGGCTTCACAATGTGCCGGACTCCAGTTGTGCGTGTGTGGTTGTCTGGGAAGTCCTGGAGTGGGACTTGGCTCAGGCAAGGCTGGCACTCTTGAAGGAGAGGCGCTTGGTGGTGGGCATAGTGCTGGCATGGGAATGAGGAACCGTGACCTCTCCAATCTCAAGCACAAGTCTTTGCGTGTCCAGGAATGTAGTTAGGGGAAAAAAAGCATTCCTTGACCCTCACCTGACCTGGTTAGGGTAGAAAGTGTCCAAGCGCATTAACTAGCAGAGGTGCTAACAGGAGGGTTGAACAAAAGAGGAATGAGACAGTGATCTAATAATTCTGATCGTTGAGCAGCGGCCAGCCGCAGAGGCACTTTCCCAGGCTGCTTTGCAGTGCTGGGAAGCAGATAAAAGAGGATCCACCCGAGGAGACTCCTGATGCGGTCAGGGACCCTGACAAAGGCCACACCCTGTATGTCACGTAGCCCAATGTTGGCACTGGACCCACATCAAATCATCTTCATGCAATTCAGCTTCTCTCATGTTTTTTCCCCCAGACGACTTAGCTCTTCCACATTGTTTTATTGGCACTTATGACCCAGGGGTTGTGAACCAGAGGGGCAGCTTTCTCAATTAGCCACCGGGTTGACTCGGGCCTGGTTCCAGGGGCCTCAGCTTAGAGCGGGAACAGGCAAATTTAATTAGAGGACTTCGCTCCTATTTTGTCAGTGTCCACCACACTCTCTGATAAGCTGCCGCTGTCCGCTGAGGGGTCGACCCCCTGACGTAAATCACCCCGGTTGCCACTGGAGCTAGGGACGTCACAGGACTTTAATGTACCCCAGTGTGTTCCCTTCTTTCTTTCTGTTTAGGGCATTCTGACCTTCAGTGGAGCCAGACTCTTCTCTTCACACAAGCACACACACAAACAGGCGCAGATACACAAAGAGCAAGATATTAAGCACTTGAAGAAGTAAAATGTAAAAATACATCTTTAAAAGTTAATCTGGCACAGTAGTCTGAGTGAACACGAAGGTCAGGGAGAGTTTAGATTCTTAGGTCAGGGAGAGGTTAGTTCAGAGTACCGGGGTTCTGAATAAATCTCCCAAATGACAAAACAGCCCTTAAAAATGTACAAGTACAAGAACTTTAAATATAACATGTTGTCTAAACAAAGAGAGAACCCGCATGTCGTCTTGGCTCTGAATTAAATTATACAAACAACCGTGGAATTACAGTAAGCACTAAAACATTGCTTCAGTGAGAACAAAAGCTCAACATGAAGTGACCGAGGTTGGCAATATTCCTCAAGACTCACTTTTGATCCCATCCAGGTCGGCGGAGGCCAGTGTCTGCGCCTCGCTCTCGTCCGTGGGGATGCGCTCGTACTTAGCCTGCTCGGTTCCAGTCATGTTGCCGGTGCACCGGCGCTCCTGCAGGTCGTAGCTGCGGCTGGCCACGCGGATAAGAGGGGTGGGGTCGGATGGGTCACTGCTGGACGAGGCCGGACAGGGCTTTCTGGGAGAGGAGAGAAAGAAATTAGAGTTAACATTAAGGTGAACAAAATATTAGACGTGAACCTGGAGTGAGCTACACAACATAACTTTTACATCTAGGAGACTGGGCCAGAAAATGACAAAAATGCACATTTTCTAAGATACAAAAGGAGAATGGTTTGTCGGTCTCCCTCTACACTCCGTGGAACAAGCACATCAAACATACAGAAAAGATCAATTCACAGGAGAAGAAAAAATACTTAATCAAATGAAACCCAAGTCTGAATGTCGCTATCGATAAACTAAAAGATTGAAAACTCCTACTAAGAATTCATCAGTCCAGGCGGATCCTTCCGAAACCTGAAAAACACTCAAGGTCTCCAAAAAGCTGTTAGTTTCAGAAAGCAACTATATTCCAAAGATCCCTCTGCAGTCAGAATATTTCACTTGGGCGACACCTCTACCTTCCAATGTGTAGTGTGCAGTTTTAGAAGTAGTAGTAGGAAGTCCACAGAGTGATATTACAGCAGACTTGAGAAAGGAGATGAAAGGAGAGCCCACAAAGCTATATCCCAGACAAGACAAAGCACTAATGTGTCCTGAGACTAAATGCCATAGGTGGAGGGTTGAGAGGAGAGGTGTGTTAGTAGGAAGGGTCGGAATTCTCTATGGAAACAGTCAGACAGGTGAAATATGGCTCTTTGTTCTTGCTGGAGGAATCAGGCCCTATTAGATCAGAACCCTGCAGGCTGCCTGGATGCCTGGGACATGGTAACGTAAAGTGGGCGACACACACACACAAATCTCTCTCATCCAATCAGCGAAGGAGAACGCCTCAAAGCGAGCAGTATCAGGCTACGTGCTATAAAACAGTCCTTCCTGTGTTGTGCCGCAAAGGAGGATGAGACACTTCAACTGCCAAAGATTCTCACCCGATCACATCATTTTGGTAATAATGGAATGAAAATGGGGGTGGACTTAGAGAGGTGTACTCACTCCGTGGAGGTGGCATCTTCAGGGTCAGTGCTCACGGCAGACTGGGGAATAACCTCCAGCCATCGGGCAGGGCAGGGTATGTCTGTGGTAGGTGTGGCCAGGTGATCTTCATCTGACAGAAAAAACTATGAAGGAGAGAGGGGGCACACATGAGACCTTGGTGCAACTCAATCTTCTAAATTCCGGTAGTGTCTGAGTGGAGTAATATAGAGTGTGCAAAGCTGTCATCAAGGCAAAGGGTGGCTATATGAAGAATCTCAAATATAAATTATATTTTGATTTGTTTAACACTTTTTTGGTTACTAAACTCTAAAAAAGAAGTGTCCTCTCACTGTCAACTGCGCTTATTTTCAGAAAACATTTGTAAATATTTGTATGAACATAACAAGATTCAATAACTGGGACAAACTGAACAAGTTCCAAAGACACGTGACTAACAAATGGAATAATGTGTCCCTGAACAAGGGGGGGGGGGGTCATAATCAAAAGTAACAGCCAGTATCTTGTGTGGCCACCAGCTGTATTAACTACTGCAGTGCAGCTCCTCCTCAAGGACTGGACCATATTTGCCAGTTTTTGCTGTGCTGATGCTGTGACACACCGCCCCAGACCATGACGGATCCTCCACCTCCAAATCGATCCTGCTCCAGAGTACAGGCCTCAGTGTAATGCTCATTCCTTCGACAATAAACGCAAATCCTACCATCACCCCTGGTGAGACAAAACCGCGACTTGTCAGTGAAGAGCACTTTTTGCCAGTCCTGTCTGGTCCAGCGACAGT
Organism: Oncorhynchus mykiss; assembly: GCF_013265735.2. NCBI lineage: Eukaryota > Metazoa > Chordata > Actinopteri > Salmoniformes > Salmonidae > Oncorhynchus > Oncorhynchus mykiss. The sequence goes on along the minus strand of NC_048575.1, from coordinate 37,198,166 downwards.
GGGTTTGTGCCCATAGGCGAAGTTGCTACCGATGATGTCTGGTGAGGACCTGCCTTACAACAGGCCTACAAGCCCTCAGTCCAGCCTCTCTCAGCCTATTGCGGACAGTCTGAGCACTGATTGAGGGATTGTGCATTCCTGTTGTAACCGGGGCAGTTGTTGCCATCCTGTACCTGTCCTGCAGGTGTGATGTTCGGATGTACCGATCCTGTGCAGGTGTTGTTTCATATTGTTGGTCACTAAGGACGATCAGCTGTCCGTCCTGTCTCCCTGTAGCACTGTCCTCGGCGTCTCACAGTACGGGCATTGCTATTTATTGCCCTGGCCACATCTACAGTCCTCACGTCTCCTTGCAGCATGCCTAAGGCACGTTCACGCAGATGAGCAGGGACCCTGGGCATCTTTCTTTTGGTGTTTTTCAGAGTCAGTAAGAAAGGCCTCTTTAGTGTCCTACGTTTTCAAAATTGTGACCTTAATTGCCCACCGTCTGTAAGCTGTGTCTTCACCGTTCCACAGGTGCATGTTCATGGTTCATTGAACAAGCATGGGAAACAGTGTTTAAACCCTTTGATCTGAGAAGTTATTTGAATTTTTACTAATTATCTTTGAAAGACAGGGTCCTGAAAAAGAGACGTTTACATGTTTACATGATTCCATATGTGTTATTTTATAGTTTTGATGTCTTCACTATTATTCTCCAATGTAGAAAATAGTAACACCGGAGTAGGTGTTCTTAAAAACTTTTGACTTGTAGTGTATAGAAGGCTCTTTCTAGAGCTCCGACCTGAAGATCACCGACGTCATGATTCAACCTTGTTTTTTTTAATAGTTTCCAGTTGTCTTGAAAGCACCATAAATCCAGAGAATGCCAGACTTTGATGACAATTTGCCCACAATGAGCGCCACGCCATTTTCCTGAACAAGTGAGCATAGCACAACAATGTGAGTCCAGACATGTCTTGTATGCTGCTGCATAAATGATGTAATATGCCAGGGAGATATGTATACTGTAGCTAAGAAAGTAATACTAAGTCTATGTAGTGTAGTAAGCTGTTAGTAGCCCATGTGCCTCACCCTAATCATTTGGTCCCTTTCCCCCCTCATAACTTAGCTTGGCGGTGCACGTGAAGCCGATAACGTGTTTTAGAGAAACGTCATTGAATATTTTAAGGGTTTTCATTGTCTGCTTGTATGCCCCCTTTAGATATCCTATGGTTCTGACGGTGTACAGGGGGAATACTGTAAGAACGGCCAATGTTGCGAATTCTGTCACTGTACATTTCAAAAAGGCTGAACAAATAGTTATATTGAGTACATCAGTCTTAGCTCGCTCATTAATGTCGTCATCGAAATTACGGCTTGCCTGTTAAGCGCTCATCGTTCCCTTCTGCCATCAGTTGTCAGTAGAAACCACATTTGTTTAAGCAAGTAGCCATATCAGCTATGTTTTATAAAAAGGAAGTAAATGAGGCTGAATTAACTGTTTTGCTGCCAGACAAGGCTCCGCTAATAGCCAGGTGTAGCGTTGGTAAGGATTCACTCCATGGTGCTGAAAAGAAAGCTGCTGTTGGGACAGCTTTATGTAGGCCCTAACGGTTTGTGGGCATTGTTTAGTATTGTGTAGTGGCTTTGCTAGCATGCATAAAGAAATCAACATTTAGAGTTTGCCCCACCATGACTTACGTGTTAAAATTGACACTGCCTACAATACAATCCTCAAATGTGAATTGCCATTACATCTGGAGAGAAACATAACTGGGGCATGTATTCCAATGTGCTACAAATTTGCATGTTGGGAATGTTGTGGTAATATTAGATAAAAGTTATCTAAATGTTCTTGAAATAAGATCTCCAAAGGTAAAATGTTTATTGCATGAACTTCAACAGAATATTTTGTTAAACCTAAAACAAATATGCTATGAACGTCATAAAAACTGACTCATTACATTCTTACAACATTAAGGGAATGTCCTGTGCAACCCAACTTAAACATTGTATGAATGTCATCGCAACTGAGCATATTTTGTTTTTTGGGATCCTCTCTTCTAATGTACCCTCCCTCTTTCCACAACCGACACTGAAAAAAAATATAGACAACATGTAAAGCAGGGGTGTCAAAGTCAAATGGACGGAGGGCCAAATAAAAAAATCAGCTACAAGACGAGGGCCGGACTGTTCGAATGTTCATTGAAAAATTTTTAAATGACGCATATAGTCTAGTGAACCTAATTGAACCTACTGAAAACCTAACAAATATATTACAATATGATCAGATAAATAAAGCAATATTTTCTTATGGCTCTGTCAGTAATCTTTAATTTTCAACAGACACAAAAGACAAATTTCCTTTATATAAATATCCCCATAACATGAACATTAAATGAAAGAAACCGGTATTCAAGGCACCATCAGTAGACTATATTTTCTATTTTAGCAAAAGTGGGCTAAATTTACTTCAAAGAAAAAACAATAATAGCAATTTTCTATCATCCACTCAACTGAAATATTTTTAAAATATAATTGGATTGAAATACAAAAAAATAAAGTGCAAAAATCTATTAATCAAAAACAACACTTTGTTTAAGGAGAAGTAACATGCAGTGAAAACAAATATTAAATTTTAACTTTTAAACTTGAACTGAGTAAAAACTCTAAATATGTGATTGCACAGTAATGTTCACTTGTTTGAGGTTGAGGGTGATACTTGGTGGTGTCCCATCTTTTCCACAAGTTCATCAATGTTCGGGGTAAGGCTCTGAGCTGAAGAAATCCTCAGAATTGAGTGGAGGTGTTCAGCAGTAAGTCGACTTCTGTGTGATGTTTTGTTCAGGTTCATCAAAGAAAACAGTTGTTCACACAGGTATGTGCTGCCAAACATAGACAACGTTTGAGCAGCCTGGATGCGCAGCTGGGGCATTGTGCCGGGGAGGAAACGGGCGAACTCCGCAGCACCCACTGCCGCATATTTTGCCCTCAGTGCATCATTGCATTGGAGGTCAATCAACTCCATTTGGAGGTTTGGTGGTGAGCTTTCCACGTCAACAGCAAATGGGTTACCGAGCAGTTCCAACCTGCTTTTTTGTGCTTCAAAGTCAGCAAATCGGCGTCGAAAGTCAGCGGCAAGCATACCTATTTTATCAGCCAACTGTGTGCTCGGGAACGCACTGGTAGAGAGCTTCTCTTTCATGGTCTGGCAGCTGGGAAAGTGGCTCAAATTTTCTTTCCGCATCTGCGTCTCCCACAGAGTCAGTTTGGTTTTAAATGCCTTCACTGTACTGTACATATCAGAGATGACACGATCCCGACCCTGCAGCTGCAAGTTTATTGCATTCAGATGACTCGTAATGTCACACAGAAAAGCCATTTCACACAGAAACATTTCGTCTCGGAGTTGTGTTGTGTCTTTCCCTTTGCTGTCCAAGAACAGACAAATCTCCTCACGAAGCTCGAAACATCTTTGAAGCACCTTTCCCTGGCTTAGCCATCGCACCTCTGTGTGATAAGGCAAATCACCATGCTCCGTTTCTAACTCCGTCAGAAATGCCTTGAACTGGCGGTGATTCAAACCTTTGGCTCTGATAAAGTTAACTGTGCGCGTGATGATGCTCATTACATGCTCCATTTTCAAGGCTTTACCGCACAACGCTTCCTGGTGTATGATACAATGATAAGCTGTCAGCTCACCTGTCGCGTTTTCCTCTTGCATCTTTTCCCGTATCTTCGCCACCAGTCCGCTCCTGTGTCCACACATCGCAGGTGCTCCGTCGGTTGTCAAACCCACGAGTTTTTCCCAAGGCAGCTCCATCTCATTTACACATCTTGACACCTCTTCATACAAATCATGCCCCGTAGTTGTGCCATGCATAGGACGTAAAGCCAAAAACTCCTCTGTCACGCTTAGGTTGGAGTCCACTCCGCGGATGAAAATTGACAACTGGGCAATGTCAGAAATGTCGGTGCTCTCATCCACAGCCAAGGAATATGCAATAAAATCTTTTCCCTTTTTCACAAGCTGCTCTTTTAGATTGATGGACAACTGGTCTACTCTCTCGGCAATGGTGTTTCTGCTCAGACTCACATTTAAAAAGAGTTGCCTTTTTTCTGGGCAAACTTCGTCACAAACTTTAATCATGCAGTTTTTGATGAAATCCCCCTCCGTAAATGGCCGGGCTGATTTAGCGATCTCTTCTGCCAAAATAAAACTGGCCTTGACAGTTGCGTCCGCGTGTGTGTCCGCGTGTTTCGTTTCATAATGTCGTCTCAGATTATACTCTTTCAGTACCGCCACACTTTCTCCACACAGAAGACACACAGGTTTTCCAGCTACCTTCGTGAACATATACTCCGACTCCCACCTTGTTTGAAACCCCCGGTTCTCAGTATCCACCTTCCGTTTTGCCATTTTTGATGGGTATCTGAAAGTTAATTTTACTGTGATGCTGACGACTGCTGTGCCAATAAATATTGAAATGAAGCAGCCTACTGCTCGGTGCGTCACCTTTGCATTGTGGGAAATGTAGTATTGGTGCGTGTAAAAGATCTGCGGGCTGCCGGCTTGCTGCGGGCCGGTTCTAATAATAAATCAAGATCATCCCAGGGGCCGTAAAAAACCTTCTTGCGGGCCGGATGTGGCCCGCGGGCCTTGACTCTGACATATGTGATGTAAAGTGTTAGTCCCATGTTTCATGAGCTGAAATAAAAGATCCCAGAAATGTTCCATATACACAAATTTGTTTCCATCTGTTAGTGAGCATTTCTCCTTTGTCAAGATAATCCATCCACCAGACAGGCGTGGCATATCTCACTCACCAGACATGTCACCCATTGAGCACGTGGGACGCTCTAGATCACCAGTTACCGCCAATATCCAGCAACTGCGCACAGCCATTGAAGAGGAGTGGGACAAGATTCCACAGGCCACAATCAACATACTGACCAACTATGTAAAGGAGATGTGGTGAGCTGCATGAGTCAAATAGTGTTCACACCCGATACAGACTGGTTTTCTGATCCATGGCCGTACTTTTTTATTAAAAGGTATCAGATGCATATCTGTATTCCCAGTCGTGAAATCCACAGATTAGGGCCTAATGAATTTATTTCAATTTCCTTATATGAACTATAACTCAGTAAAGTCTTTGAAATTGTTGAATGTTACGTTTATGTGCACCCTGATACAAACAGTAGCCGAATGTCAACAACTGGACAGTTTTAGTGTTTTGGGAACCTATATGTTGTCATATCACCCACAATGTTCCCACAACCTTAATAAATGTTTTAGGAAATTGTATAACACATGTGTTCTGGGCCTGTTCTTGCAACAGGCAAATGGTTTTGCAACCTAATATAAACATTGAAATAATCAGCACAACTGGGCAGTTTGTGTGTTTCGGGAACATACTGTATCTCTTGTCATGTCTACACAATGTTCCCACAATCAAATTAAACATTCTGGGAGCCTTTAAAGAACCGACCAAATGTGTTCTGGGAACATTCTCACAACATCATGTGAATGTTTTTTGCACCCTAAAATTAACATTGTAGAATCAACTGGAGTTTTTGTGCTTTGGGAACATGTGTTTTGTGATGTCCCCACAATGTTCTTACCAGACTGCTCCCACTACCTTATGAAACATTACGGGAACCTTTAAAGAAAATATGAAATGTGTTCTGAGCACGTTCTTGCAACATCAGGCAAATGTTTTATACAAACATTCTAGAATCAACACCACTGGACAGTTTTTGTGTTAAAAGAACATTTGCCATGACCTGACGAATGTTATGAAAACTTTGACAGAACCAGTTTTGATTTGCATAGGTGTCACTAATTACCTGCACATCTTCTTTGACGGTGTCACAATATGTCTCAGAGAGATGGGTGTGGCTCTCTCCACCCTCTTCCTCATTATCTTCCTCATCCTCTCCTTCCTCAATAGAGGTGCTGCTGGTGGGGCCTGAATTGTCCTTGCGGTCGCTTTCCTTTTTCTTCTTGCCGCTCTTTTTCCTCCTCCCTTCGAAGTGCAGCTTGGACAGGGGATGGTGCATGTGGTGTGAGGAGTGACGGTGGTCTGCAGAAAGATTCAGTGGTTATAAAGAGTGTGGTTTATGGAGTTAAAATAATTTGTGGTTTTCAGAGGGACTAATTTAAATCAAAGAATCAACTGTTTTAAATCTACGATTCACAATAATTATGGTATCCCCATCACAATTTCTGCAAAAGTGCACTATATGACCATAAGTATGTGGACACCTGCTCGTTGAACATCTCATTCCAAAATCAATGGCATTAATATTTAGTTGGTCCACCCTTTGCTGCTATAACAGCCTCCACTCTTCTTGGAAGGCTTTCCACTAGATGTTGGAACATTGCTGCGGGGACTTATTTCCTTTCAGCCACAAGAGCATTAGTGAGGTCGGATACGGATATTGGGCGATTAGGCCTGGTTCGCAGTCTGCGTTCCAATTAATCCCAAAGGTGTTCGATGGGGTTGAGGTCAGGGCTCTGTGCCGGTCAGTCAAGTTCTTCCACACCAATCTTGACAAATAATTTCTGTATGGACCTCGCTTTGTGCATGCTGAAACAGGAAAGGGCCTTCCCCAAACTGTTGCCACAAAGTTGGAAGCACAGAATCATCTAGAATGTCATTGTATGCTGTAGCGTTGAGATTTCCCTTCACTGGAACTAAGGGGCCTAGACCAAACCATTAAAAAAACAGCCCTCCTCCAACCAACTTTACAGTTGGCACTATGCATTGGGGCAGGCAGAGTTCTCCTGGCATTCACCAAACCCAGATTCATCCGTCAAACTGCCAGATGGTGAAACAGGATTCATCACTCCAGAGAATGCGTTTCCACTGCTCCAGATTCCAATGGCGATGAGCTTTACACCACTCTAGCCAATGCTTGGCATTGCGCCTGGTGATCTTTGGCTTGTTTGCAGCTGCTCTGCCATGGAAACCCAGTTCATGAAGATCCCGACGAACAGTTCTTGTGCTGAAGTTGCTTCCACAGGCAATTCGGTAGTGAATGTTGCAACCAAGGACAGAACATTTTTACGTGCTGTGTTCTCCAGCACTCGGCGGTCCTGTTCTGTGAGCTTGTGTGGCTTACCACTTCGCGGCTGAGCCGTTGTTGCTCCTAGATGTTTGCACTTAACAATAACAGCACTTATAGTTGACATGGGCAACACTAGCAGGGCAGAAATTTGACAAAATTACTTGATGGAAAGGTGGCATCCTATGACAGTGCCACGTTGAAAGACACGGAGCTCTTCATTAAGGCCATTTTACTGCCAATGTTTGTCTATGGAGATTGCATGGCTGTATGCTCAATTTTATACACCTGTCAGTAACGAGTGAGGCTGAAATAGCGAAATCCACTAATTTGAAGAGGTGTCCACGTACTTTTGTATATAAAGTGTATATGAACCACCTAAGTGTGAATGTCCTGTGTGTACAAGTGTGTGCGTGTTTACACTCAAAGTCCTCCTCGCTGTAGGTGCGGTGCTGCTCGTCAGGGATCCTGGGGGCAGGGCTGATGATCTGCTGAAACCTCTGGACTCCCAGGGCTTTGTTCAGGTCCCCTTCATCCTCCTCATCCGCCTGCTGCGCCCCTTGCTGGGTTGAGGCTGGCGGCGCCTCCGGCTGAGAGAGGTAGAAAGGGAGGAGAGGGTCAGATTAGTCATGGGAGACATAGGGAATAAGATACTGGCTCCCTCTCGAGTCCTGTGATTTCTCGCATCCCATCTTCTAGTCTCTTTTCAATTGGAGAAGATCAAAAGGTTCCTCCCATCTTCTCCAATGGATTTTGAAAAGGTGAAAAGAGACAAATGAGAGGAATCAAGGAAAACATTTAATTGAGAAAGAGCCATGATATTATAGGCCCCATTCAGAAACAACACCTAGCCACTTGTGTAAATCTGGAAGGTTTGGATAGAGGTAACCAGCATGGCAGAAATTCCATCTAGTCTACCCCGTTAAGTTAAAGCTACTACTAAATTGCTAATACATATCAAATTCTTTCAGATCAACATGATGTGCGAAGGTTTTTTATGGACAGGAGAATTATCCATTTTAGCCTACCATGTTATTCAGGTTTGCTATATGGAGGTTGTTTGCTGACACCATTCATGCTTATGTCAAATCCATGTAACCTCACATCCCAACTGACACTAGAGGGAGTTCTAGTCATTCCAAATGTGTTAAAATCCACAAAAAAGACATGATTGTGGTCTTCTTGGGTTCCAAACAGTACAGTAGCTTTAAACTCAACATAGTGATTACCCTACAAGCTCTGTCCAATGACTTGGACAGGTTGGGGTCTATGGATGGTCGAGAGTAGTTAGTGGTATGATGGACAACCCGGGGAGTTAAGTCAGTACTTCCCAGCCCTCTCCTATGAGACCACCAGATGTTTCACACATTTGTTGTAGCCCTGCACTGACACACCGGTTTCGATTAGTTAACTAATAATCAAGCCCTTCACTAATTGAATAATGTGTGCCAGTTCTGGGCAACAACAGATATGTAAAACTTCTGGTAGTCTCCGAGGAGAAGGCTGGGAAACCCTGAGGTACTGTAAGTGATCTCTTTTCCCCAGCAGCAGGGTGCTAGATCATGCTGCAGACCTCATCTGCTGGGGGGGGGTTGTGATAAGGACGGGATGCAGTGGAGCAGGTGAACTCAATCCCGACAAAAGAGGGGGATCCTCTCCTCTCTCCAGCTTTAAGGCAAAGCAGATGTTGCCGTGGCTACAGTAGAGATCGTGCAGCTCCTGACAGAGTGGAGTACGCTCCCTCCTGTGACACTGGACAAAAAGTTGCGGCCCCATGCCTCATTTGACGCCCCTTCAAACCCTTTCTCAGGCCATTTAACACGTCATCGGTAGATCAAATTCTCTCCGGCACTCGAGGGGGACAGAAGAAATTCCACCTCATGCTCCTCATCCTCATGCTCCCTGTCGGTCTATATGACTGGAGTATGGAAAATGGGGTTTTGCCTACACATCATTCCTAGACCAAAAGACACCTAGAAAAATATCACTCCATGGAGTGATAATGGCCATTTTCTACCTTTCATAAAAAAATGGTTAGCAATGGGGCTGCTGCATGTGTCAAATATAGGAATGAAAGAAATTCAATTTACAGCACTGGCTACTTTTTCACAGCACTGGCTACTATACTATGGAGTTACTGTGTGAACTACCTACAGTAGTAAATGCACACATACCACAAAAGGGTGTAAAAAAACAGACTCTCTTTGACAAATCTCTGACAGTGTCTGTGATAGAGTGTGAGGGGCCCCTTCACAAACATTCAATGTTGACCCAAGGTGACACTCCTCAACTGTCAGAAGGTCCATTCAGACCATTCCACAAGAATTTGCTCAGGTAGGCTGCATGGGCCTCACCCTTACCTTAGTCACCTCTGTCAAACACAGATCACCAGAGTCCTATTGTTCTTTAATGCAGTTCAAGTGCCGGTTTGAGAGCTGTTTTCTGTCAGTCTCCAGTTTTTGGACCTGAAAGATACAAATCTAAAATCTTGCAGTTTTTTCCAGTCTGTAGTCCTATCGAATGCATTCAATACCTGAATGCCAGTTGATGGGCAGTTCATCCAAGAATAAACAAAGTGCTGCCGATCTCATCCACGTGTTAAAATAAAGCATCCTCAGTTAGTTATATTTTACCCCTTTTTTCTCCTCAATTTCGTGGTATCCAATTGTTAGTAGTTACGGTGTTGTCTCATCGCTACAACTCCCGTACGGGCTCGGGAGAGACGAAGGTCGAGAATCATGCGTCCTCCGAAACACAACCCAACCAAGCCGCACTGCTTCTTAACACAGCGCGCATCCAACCCAGAAGCCAGCCGCACCAATGTGTCGGAGGAAACACCGTACACCTAGCGACCTGGTCAGAGTGCACTGCACCCGGCCCGCCACAGGAGTCGCTAGTGCGCTATGAGACAAGGATATCCCTACCGGCCAAACCCTCCCTAACCTGGACGACGCTAGGCCAATTGTGCGTCGCCCCATGGACCTCCCGGGCGCGGCCGGCCGCGACAGAGCCTGGGCTCGAACCCAGAATCTCTGGTGGCACTGCGATGCACCCGGGAGACCCATCAATCAGTGATATTTTTAACAATCAAGTTCACCTGAAAAATAGATCCCCCACGCACTAGGAACTCCAGGAGAAGTGAAGACAGGTTTCACCAATTGCTGTACACTCTCACATCACTTCACAGTCAATCTCTAAAGCTGTAGAGGATGTGTGAGGGATTGCCAGAAGGGTGAAACTATTTTCCACAACCAAAAACCTGTGCATCAACAAACCCTGGACGGTCGGGCTAAACCACTGCAACACTGAGGAAAGGTGAGCCCAGCCAAGGCAAACCGAAATAAATAAAATCGTAACAAAAAACTCCTATGACAGCAAAAAAACAAACAACCCAGCAATAGAAAGACTAAAACAAAATTCTCTCTTTCGTCAGTTATTTGAGGGACTTACCTCACTCATGGTGCAATAGGAAGAGTTGAGGTATGAATAGAGTCAGGATTGGTGTTTCACAGACAAGTGGCAATGCCCTCGTCTATGGCAACACTGTTGCCCTCTGAATCTCAAAACCTCCATAAAACACATGTATGAGCAGAGAGCTGTCTCCCGTGCCCACCTTGGCCGCGTGATGCCCTAATCGTACGTACCCATATCTCCCAGCCTGGCACTAACCTATCTCCTATGATTGTGGCATAGTAGAATAAACAAGACTCTGCGTTCATTCTCTCTGAGGACAAACCAAATGCACTTAAAGGGCAAGCAGTGTTTGAATGGCACTCAGGTATACACTATATGACCAAAAGTATGTGGACACCTGCTCATCGAACATCCCATTCCAAAATCATGGGCATTAATACAGAGTTGGTCCCCCCTTTGCTGCTATAACAGCCTGCACTCTTCTGGGAAGTCTTTCCACTAGATGTTGGAACATTGCTGCGGGTATTTGCTTCCTCTGCGCAGGCCAGTCAAGTCCACACCGATCGACAAACCATTTCTAAATGGACCTTGATTTGTGCACGGGGCATTGTCGTGCTAAAACAGTTGCCACAAAGTGGGAAACAGAATCGTCTAGAACGTCATTGTATGTTGTAGCGTTAAGTTTCCTTCACTGGAAACAAGGGGCCTAGCCCAAACCATGAAAAATGCCCCAGACCATTATTCCAGACCACCAAACTTTACAGTTGGCACTATGCATTGGGGCGTTCTCCTGGCATCTGCCAAGCCCAGATTTGTCCGTCTGACTTCGATGATGAAGCTGATTCATCACTCCAGAGGAAACGCTTCCACTGCTCCAGAGTCCAATGGCGGCGAGCTTTACACCAGCCGACGCTTGGCATTGTGCATGGTTATTTTAGAATTGTGTGTGGCTGCTCGGCCATGGAAAACCATTTCATGAAGCTCCCGAAAAAGTTATTGTGCTGACGTTGCTTCCAGAGGCAGTTTGGGACTCAGTAGCGAGTTTTGCAACCGAGGACAGAACATTTTTACGCTCTACGTGCTTCAGCACTCTGCGGTCCCATTCTGTGAGCTTGTATAACCTACCACTTCATGGCTGAGACGTTGTTGCTCCTAGACGTTTCCACTTCACAGTAACAGCACTTATAGTTGACCGGGGCAACACTAGCAGGGCAGAAATTTGACAAACTGACTTGTTGTAAAGGTGGCGTCCTATGACGGTGCCACGTTGAAAGTCACTGAGCTCTTCAGTAAGGCCTTCGACTGCCAATGTTTGTCTATGGAGATTGCATGGCTGCATGCTCAAATCTACACACCGGTCAGCAACAGGTGTGGCTGAAATAGCCTAATCCACTCATTTGAATGGGTGTCCACATACTTTTGGTGATGTACTGTGTGTGTAAATATTGACCAATGTGCTTTAGAGCCTAAATCTCTGTCAGAGAGGCATTGGAGTGGGCGGGGGTTGCTAGGGCACGACAGTATGTGAACATCTAGAACATTGTAAATAAAACAGACTCCAACCGCAAGAGAAAGACAATTACAGAGAAGCAAGGAAACCATGTACATATAGGAGTGAAATGTTTGAACTTTTTTTTACACAAACTTCCTCTCAGCCTAGTACTGTAGAAAGAGAGGGCATGCATTGAACATGTGCCACATAGGCAATTGAATAAGCAATGTTTTTCCCCCACATGATTTACAGTCACATATTTACATGAAGCAACTTCATTTGTCCACAAATAGATCAGATAGAACACCTGAATGTCCTGAACTGGTGGCTTCCTGTAGGAGTTGTGGTACAACTAATAACTCATTACTCAGTGCTAATGTTTTGGGGTTAAACACTGGACATGTTCGGACCACATGGATTGTTAGAGGACAACACCACACAATGGCTCTGTGACATTGGGAGACTTGAAAGCGTCAAATTAAAGTGCATTGGCATGTGCATCTGCACTAAGCAAGGACTGCATCTCATGAGTCATCGCATTTGAAGGTACTGAGTGCTCAGATAGGAGGAAAACAGTCCTAATGTTGGAAACAAGCAGCGTTATGTTGTCATCCAGAATCACATGTTTCTTTTCCAAGCTATAGCACACAATATTTGTTAAACATTAGTTTTTTTTTTTTAAGATCAAAAAGTTGATCAAAAAGTCTGCTGTGTGTTTTCCTTTTTGCCATGTTTAATCAGATATTGTAGTATCGCGATACTGGTATCGTGACAATCCTACGATCGTAAAAGTGACCTCCACAAGTAAGGAACAAATAGAGGTTGGTGATACTGTAGATACCATGTACACTCACTGGCCTGTGGTTCTCATAGCATTATTATGGCTGTACTGGAGGTTTGGGGTAGCCTGCCCACAACCTGCCTTGGTTGTCATAAAAATATCATCAAAATAAACATTGAACCACACACACACACACACACACACACACGTAAGAAGAGAAATCAAATCTGCCATGGTGGAAAATGTAAAAGATATATAGAGGAAGTGTTCTAATATCTAATTATGTGGTTACACCTTTACATTGCAGAAAACCGGGCCCATGCAGAAAACCGGACATGGGCCCTTAAGTCCTCAAAATGTTATACATCTGCACCATTGACTTGCTGCATCACTGCTTGGCATGGCAACAGCACAGCCCTCAATCGCATGGCGCTACAGGGGGTGGTGCGGACAGCCCAGTACTTCCCTGGGGCCTAGCGCCCTGCCATCCAGGACCTCTATATAAGAGGGTGTGAAAGGAAAGCCCAGAAAAATCACTCCAGCCACTAGGGTTGCACATTTTGGGGAATATTCAGGTGGAAACCTTCCGTGGAAATTAACGGGAATATATGGGAATTAACAGAAATATATGGGAATTAATATTAATACCATTTAAATGTAGATGTTTTTTGCATTGGATACAGTGCCTTGCGAAAGTATTCGGCCCCCTTGAACTTTGCGACCTTTTGCCACATTTCAGGCTTCAAACATAAAGATAAAACTGTATTTTTTTGTGAAGAATCAACAACAAGTGGGACACAATCATGAAGTGGAACGACATTTATTGGATATTTCAAACTTTTTTAATCAAAAACTGAAAAATTGGGCGTGCAAAATTATTCAGCCCCCTTAAGTTAATACTTTGTAGCGCCACCTTTTGCTGCGATTACAGCTGTAAGTCGCTTGGGGTATGTCTCTATCAGTTTTGCACATTGAGAGACTGACATTTTTTCCCATTCCTCCTTGCAAAAACAGCTCGAGCTCAGTGAGGTTGGATGGAGAGCATTTGTGAACAGCAGTTTTCAGTTCTTTCCACAGATTCTCGATTGGATTCAGGTCTGGACTTTGACTTGGCCATTCTAACACCTGGATATGTTTATTTTTGAACCATTCCATTGTAGATTTTGCTTTATGTTTTGGATCATTGTCTTGTTGGAAGACAAATCTCCGTCCCAGTCTCAGGTCTTTTGCAGACTCCATCAGGTTTTCTTCCAGAATGGTCCTGTATTTGGCTCCATCCATCTTCCCATCATGCTGATTCCCATGATGCTGCCACCACCATGTTTGACAGTGGGGATGGTGTGTTCAGCTGTGTTGCTTTTACGCCAAACATAACGTTTTGCATTGTTGCCAAAAAGTTCAATTTTGGTTTCATCTGACCAGAGCACCTTCTTCCACATGTTTGGTGTGTCTCCCAGGTGGCTTGTGGCAAACTTTAAACGACACTTTTTATGGATATCTTTAAGAAATGGCTTTCTTCTTGCCACTCTTCCATAAAGGCCAGATTTGTGCAATATACGACTGATTGTTGTCCTATGGACAGAGTCTCCCACCTCAGCTGTAGATCTCTGCAGTTCATCCAGAGTGATCATGGGCCTCTTGGCTGCATCTCTGATCAGTCTTCTCCTTGTATGAGCTGAAAGTTTAGAGGGACGGCCAGGTCTTGGTAGATTTGCAGTGGTCTGATACTCCTTCCATTTCAATATTATCGCTTGCACAGTGCTCCTTGGGATGTTTAAAGCTTGGGAAATCTTTTTGTATCCAAATCCGGCTTTAAACTTCTTCACAACAGTATCTCGGATCTGCCTGGTGTGTTCCTTGTTCTTCATGATGCTCTCTGCGCTTTTAACGGACCTCTGAGACTATCACAGTGCAGGTGCATTTATACGGAGACTTGATTACACACAAGTGGATTGTATTTATCATCATTAGTCATTTAGGTCAACATTGGATCATTCAGAGATCCTCACTGAACTTCTGGAGAGAGTTTGCTACACTGAAAGTAAAGGGGCTGAATAATTTTGCACGCCCAATTTTTCAGTTTTTGATTTGTTAAAAAAGTTTGAAATATCCAATAAATGTCGTTCCACTTCATGATTGTGTCCCACTTGTTGTTGATTCTTCACAAAAAAATACAGTTTTATATCTTTATGTTTGAAGCCTGAAATGTGGCAAAAGGTTGCAAAGTTCAAGGGGGCCGAATACTTTCGCAAGGCACTGTATATTTACCATATCATATGGAGACAGAAACATAAACCTTTTACCTTATCATAAGTAGACATAATTGCAAATTATTAAATCCTTCCAATAGACATTTTAAAAAACAATTTGGTTACGAATTGAACTTTAAATGAGTTGACTCTTCACATGGGATGATTTCACTGTACAACAAAAGGGAATATTGAATGATCACCAATGATCCATCGAATCTCCCCAAAAAAGTTTTCAACATATATCTGTAAACCTAAAGCTTTGGTTGTCTTCCTCTCAGGCTTACATGTCTTCTCCCTGGACCTCCTCAATGTCCACCTCTTGAACATCAGACTTTGGCCTCATCTTCACTGTCACTTTCCAACTTTGCTGAGGATGGCTCCTTGTCAGGCTCAAAAAGCATAAAATTTGCCTGGATGGCCACCAAATTTTCAACCCTTGTATTGGTCAGCCTGTTGCGTGTGTGTTCCCAAACAAGGACCAGTTGCGCTCTGAGGCGGCTGATGTTTGTGGGATTTGGAGGATAATGGGCTCTTTCCCTTGTTGCCTCTCAGATACACAAAGTCCCTTCCACGAGGTGGCTGATGAGATATGTTGAAACGCCTGCAACATTGCATCTCCATTCCAAAGACATTGCTTGGAAGTGTACTTCGCCAGACTGCCAAGAACCTTGCCCTCATCCAGGCCAAGGTGGCGAGACACGGTAGTGATTACACCATAGACCCTGTTGATCTCTGCACCAGAAAGGATGCTCTTGCCAGCATACTTGGGGTCCAACATGTTCGCTGCGGTGTGCATGGGCTTCCGGCAGAAGTCTTCACTACAGTTTCCTCTGCTTGGAGCAACAGTGAAGTGGGCAGGGCAGCACGGATTTCTTCTGAACATCAGACAGGATGCCATTGTCTCCCTCAATCCGTGCAATGGCTACTGCTATAGGTTTCAGGAGTTTTAGGCGGCTTACCACTCTCCCAAAATACATCATCCAGGAGGATCCTCTTGATGGGGCTCTCCATATCAGCAGACTGTGATATGGCCATTTCTTGGAGACCCCTTCCCCCCCAGGAGACTGTCAAACATGATGACAACATCACCCCAACGGGTGTGGCTGGGCAGCTTCAATGTGATGCTCTTATTCTTCTCACTTTGCTACTATAACTTGATGACCCTTCACATAGCGAACCCTTTCCTTCGGCCTCTTGTAGAGTGTATCCATTGTTTTCAGTGCCATGATGTCCTTGAGGAGCAGATTCAATGCATGAGCAGCACAGCCAATGGGTGTGATGTGAGGGTAGGACTCCACTTTAGACCAAGCAGCCTTCATGTTCGCAGCATTGTCTGTCACCAGTGCAAAAACCTTATGTGGTCCAAGGTCATTGATAACTGCCTTCAGCACATCTGCAATGTAGAGACCTGTGTGTCTGTTGTCCCTTGTGTCTGTGCTCTTGTAGAATACTGGTTGAGGGGTGGAGATTTAGTTAATTATTTCTTGCCCACGAACATTCAACCACCCATCAGAGATGATTGCAATACAGTCTGCTTTCTCTATAATTTGCTTGACCTTCACTTGAACTCTGTTGATCTCTGCATCCAGCAAATGAGTAGATAAAGTATGTCTGGTTGGAGGGGTGTATGCTAGGCAAAGAACATCCAGAAATCTCTTCCAATACACATTGCCTGTGAGCATCAGAGGTTAACCAGTTGCATACACAGCTCAAGCAAGACATTCATCAGCATTTCTCTGACTGCGTCCCTCCATTGAGTCAAAACAACTGCCGAATCCAGGAGGACCATGAGGTGCTATCGATAAGGTGTCTCATTTTCACCTTGAATAGAAGTAGAGGGACTTTTGTCAGAAGTTGCTTGTTGTGAGCGCTGAGGGAACATTATGCACTTGCCCAGATGATTCTGCATCTTTGTTGCATTCCTTACAGTATTTGCAAATGTACACAGCTTTAACTTCTACATTAGCTGCAGTGAAATGTCTTGAAACATCCGATAGTGCCTGTGGCATTTTCCTGTAAAGATTAGAATGTTTAAAAAAAGAAAACAATTTAAAATAAAAAAAATACAATTCCATGTACAGATAAATAGTTAAGCAGTTAAAATGAAACATGTATGGAAACAGGTAAATTAACACTCCTCAGTTAGCAGGGTCAGGCAAGCTAAAACCCACATGGTAGCAAAAACTAACTAGCAGAAATTGTTAACAAGTTAGAAAGGATTTAAACACACTTTGCTGTAGGCTACTATTTATTAGTTAACAAAAAATTATGTTGTATAAAATATATTCACCCCACCCAGTATTGTAATCAAAACTTACCAGAAAGCATGTAGACCTTGGCTCAGACAGTGTAGTAGTGTGGGCTCAATAGCATCTCACTCGTGTGCAAGATCTTGAGATTCAGCTGTACATGTGATGGAAGAGTATACTGCACGTGATGGAAGAATGCACTGTGCATGCAGAGGGTTACAATTCCATTGAATTGGGGATAGTTTAACCAAAATATGCCACACGACCTAGAATTGCCTTGTGTAACCCACATAAAAAGTTCACTGTTATAAGCTAACATTTTTGATGAATTTAAGCAAAATTCCCCAAATTCCCGGGGTTAACTTCGCATGGAAAATGTCGACCCTTTTCAGCCCTGTCAGCCACCCAAGCCATAGACTGTTCGCTCTGCTTCCGCACTGCAAGTCTTACACAAAGTCTGACACCGACAGGCTCATTAACAGCTTCTATCCCCAAGCCATAAGACTGCTAAATAGCTAACACAACAGCTACACAGACTGAGTTGACCCTTGTATGTTATTTTTGCACTTTGTATGCACACTTACAGGAATGTCCAAACTCGCGCACACTGACACTCCAACACACACGTATACTGACTCCACACACACACACAGCTGCTACTCTGTTTATCATATATCCTGATGCCTAGCGACCTCACCCCTATACACAGAGGTAGCTATCACTCCAGGATCCCTGCACATTGGAAAAATGGGATTGAAACTGACCCTGTATATACAGACTGTAGCTTCTCACTTATTTCTTGTGGGTTTTGTTCTAGATTATCTTATTTATAGTGATAAATCAATATTGCATTGCATACATCGATAACTGCATTGTTGGGAGCTTGCAAGAAAGGTATTTGAAGGTGCTTGTGCACATGCCACAAAAATGTGAAAATCAAATCATTCAAAAAGTAAAGATCAATTTTACCAGAGGGAAAAAATATATATGTCTAACGCAGATTTGTGGGACACTCTTAAGGGGGTACCCACAAATTAAATCACCATGAGTAAGTAACTGAAATAAACCCCATTTCGTCTATGAAAACATTTGTCATGGAAAATGGATGCTATGCAGTATGTATCAGAAAAGAGGTCATTAACACTAAATAAATTCATAGGGACATGTTTGGTGTGCAGCATAATGCCACAGGTTGGGAACCACTGCAGTAAACCACAATAATACAAATAGTTTAGGCAAGCTGAAATATTAATCTCAGTAATGCAATATACTATCTACAGTCTGTTAAATGTACACAGGTTTGTTACATGCAAAGTGTGTAGGCTAAATCAGTACTCAGCTGGCCACCTACACATAGGCCACAGAGAGGATTATAGGAGCCGAGAGGTGGCCCAAATCCCACACAGCCAGCAACACTCAGGCCTGTTGATTATTGAGTAATTTCATTCCTGTAGCAACAGGCCTGACGAGGATATCTAGGGAAGCTATGGAAGAGTAATGCCCTGAGTGTAAATATACAGTTGAAGTCGGAATACACATACACCTTAGCCAAATACATTTAAATTCAGTTTCACAGTTCCTGACATTTAATCCTAGTAAAAATGACCTGTTTTAGGTCAGTTAGGATATCACCACATTATTTTAAGAATGTGAAATGTCAGAATAATAGTAGAGAGAATGATTTATTTCAGCTTTTATTTCTTTCATCACAATCCTAGGGGGTCAGAAGGTTACATACACTCAATTAGTATTTGATAGCATTGCCTTTAAATTGTTAAACTTGGGTTAAACATTTCGGGTAGCCTTCCACAAGCTTCCCACAATAAGTTGGGTGAATTTTGGCCCATTCCTCCAGACAAAGCTGCGGTAACTGAGTCAGGTTTGTAGGCCTCCTTGCTCGCACACGCTTTTTCATTTCTGCCCACAAATATTTTATAGGATTGAGGTCAGGGCTTTGTGATGGCCACTCCAATACCTGGACTTTGTCCTTAAACTATTTTGCCACAACTTTGGAAGTATGCTTGGTGTCATTGTCCATTTGGAAGAGTCATTTGCAACCAAGCTTTAACTTCCTGACTGATGTCTTGAGATGTTGCTTCAATATATCCACATCAATTTGCTTCCTCATGATGCCATCTATTTTGTGAAGTGCACCAGTCCCTCCTGCAGTGAAGTACCCACACAACATGATACTGCCACCCCCGTGCTTCACGGTTGGGATGGTGTTCTTCGGCTTGCAAGCCTCTCCCTTTTTCCTCCAAACATAACAATGGTCATTATGGCCAAACTATTTTTGTTTCATCAGACCAGAGGACATTTCTCCAAAAAGTACAATCTTTGTCCCCATGTGCAGTTGCAAACTGTAGTCTGGCTTTTTATGGCGGTTTTGGAGAAGTGGCTTCTTCCTTGCTGAGTGGCCTTTCAGGTCGATATAGGACTCGTTTTACTGTGGATATGGATGCTTTTGTACCCGTTTCCTCCAGCATCTTTACAAGGTCCTTTGTTGTTGTTCTGGGATTGATTTTCAATTTTCGCACCAAAGTACGTTCATCTCTAGGAGACAGTACGCATCTCCTTCCTGAGATGTATGACGGCAGCCTGGTCCCATGGTGTTTATACTTGTGTACTATTGTTTGTACAGAATGTGGTACCTTCAGGCGTTTGGAAATCGCTCCCAAGGATGAATCAGACTCATGAAATAATCCATCTGTAAACAATTGTTGGAAAAATTACTTGTGTCATGCACAAAGTAAATGTCCTAACAGACTTGCCCAAACTATAGTTTGTTAACAAGAAATTTGTGGAGTCGTTGAAAAACGAGTTTTAATGACTCCAACTTAATTGTATGTAAACCTCCGACTTCAACGGTATATGACCACTCTTCTCAGTGGTATGACCAGGTAAACAGGCCAACATGAATTCCACAGTTGCTTTTCCTTCACCTGTTGGGCTTTGAAGTGGCTGATTAAACCCAACTGTCCTACGAACACTATTGGACAAGTTTAACAAATAAGCTTAAGTACAGACAACAAGGACAATACTGAGGTTACCCTACATACATCACATGTTATTGAGGGGTAGCCCATCAATGCTGAAGCTTCCCTTCCCACACGTATAATGCGATAGTGATGACGTAATACTGTGATATCCCTTGCATGATCTTGCTGATTATAGCCATAAGAGAGAGATAAGGCTGTGAGTGACATTGGATGAGTCATATATTGACATGAAGAGGAGGAAGGGGGTTGGGGTGCGGGGACTCTTAATTCTAATCCTTTTATGAGGGACAAAAACGAGGCTGATGTCATGCCAGACACCTTTCTTGAAATTTGTAGCCTCTCCGCGGTCACTTCTGGGGAAGTGTGACTCACCACATGATGGTGGCATCAATCCTCTTACTGTGTCCCAAATAGCACCCTATTCCCTACATAGCAGTGTACTATATAGGGAAGAGGGTGCAATTTGGGGACGATTCACATGCCACTTCTAGCTGTCCAACATTATTCACACAGAGTTAATGGTTTCCGATCTGCTGGCAGCCGAAGGGTAGCTATCAGTTACAGTGCCTTCAGAAATAATTCATACCCCTTAACTTATTCCACATTTGTGACCCGTTTCAGGAAACTGGGCGTTTGTCACGGGTCACTACTTTTTGGCAGAAATGCCTCTGGAACATGTGAACTTTCATGTGGCTTAATAACAAACTTGTATGCCATCTGTAAATACGGAATACAATTGTTAAATTACAAGACTAGTTGGTTTAGCCACAGACAGATACAGCAACCTTCCCGCTAGCCATGACTGGCTGAGGTGGGCTGGACATGGAGAGTTGAGTTCGGATTGGTCTGCCACATAGCACGCTTCTGTCTATTCGAGCTGGTTAGTATGTGTAGGTAATCCTGTATAATGCAGCTTATATATATATATATATATAAAAAAACACACACACACACACTGAAAAAGCTTGTGCGAGCAAGGATTATATATAAATAAAATAAATAAATAAATAAATAAATAAATAAATAAATAAAAGCCCGCACAAGCTTTTTCAGTATATACAGTGGGGCAAAAAAGTATTTAGTCAGCCACCAATTGATTGGGAGAATGTCATATGGTCAGATGAAACCAAAATATAACTTTTTGGTAAAAACTCAACTCGTCGTGTTTGGAGGACAAGGAATGCTGAGTTGCATCCAAAGAACACCATACCTACTGTGAAGCATGGGGGTGGAAACATCATGCTTTGGGGCTGTTTTTCTGCAAAGGGACCAGGACGACTGATCCGTGTAAAGGAAAGAATGAATGGGGCCATGTATCGTGAGATTTTGAGTTAAAACCTCCTTCCATCAGCAAGGGCATTGAAGATGAAACGTGGCTGGGTCTTTCAGCATGACAATAATCCCAAACACACCGCCCGGGCAACGAAGGAGTGGCTTCGTAAGAAGCATTTCAAGGTCCTGGAGTGGCCTAGCCAGTCTCCAGATCTCAACCCCATAGAAAATCTTTGGAGGGAGTTGAAAGTCCGTGTTGCCCAGCAACAGCCCCAAAACATCACTGCTCTAGAGGAGATCTGCATGGAGGAATGGGCCAAAATACCAGCAACGGTGTGTGAAAACCTTGTGAAGACTTACAGAAAACGTTTGACCTCTGATACCCTTTGTTGGCAATGACAATGTATTGAGATAAACTTTTGTTATTGACCAAATACTTATTTTCCACCATAATTTGCAAATAAATGCATAAAAAAATCCTACAATGTGATTTTCTGGATTTTCTTTCTCATTTTGTCTGTCATAGTTGAAGTGTACCTATGATGAAAGTACAGGCCTCATCTTTTTAAGTGGGAGAACTTGCACAATTGGTGGCTGACCAAATACTTTTTTGCCCCACTGTATATTTTATACGAGATTCTTCAAAGTAGCCACCCTTTGCTTTGATGACATCTGTGCACACTTGGCATTCTCTCAACCAGCTTCATGAGGTAGTCACCTGGAATGCCACTCCCAATCTAATTTAAGAGCTTGAGAAAAAAATCTCCAAGAAAAAAAAAAAAGGGAGAAAATTCCCAAATCCAGATGCGAAAAGCTAATACAGACATACCAAAGACGTAACTACTGCCAAAGTGGCTCCTACAAAGTTGACTCCGGGGGTGAATACTTATGTAAATTTTATATTTCTATATTTTATTTTCAATACATTTGAAAACATGTCTAAAAACATGCTTTCACTGTCATTATCGGGTATTGTGTGTAGATGGTTGAAAAAAAAAAAATTGATCAATTAAATGTGGAATAAGTCAAGGGGTATGAATACTTTCCAAAGGCACAGTATCACAGATGCATTAAGATTACAATGAGAATGAAATCGTCTTCGGTTCATGTACGCACAATGGCCTGTCAAAGGGCTGTAACAAGACCATCACAGATGCCTTGGAAGTGGACAGTGCAACAAAACTGCTGAAGCACATATTGGGCTAAATATACACCAAAAATTGTGAGGCAAATAGGAATAGGAAGGTAAATTATATTCTATTGTGTTCACTGTGACTGGAAAAACATCAAGTTAAGTGTAGGCCTATTTACTATATTTTTGCCTGAAGGTATTACGTAAACAAAATCTATAGGGTACTGCAGGTTCAAATTGTTTAGACTTTAAAACCAATATACTGCACCTGGTATGTAGACATAGAACAGGAAATGAGTAGTCTTTTCATATCCACACAAATGGAGGGGGGCGCTCCCAAAGGGATCAGTGACTCCTACAATGTGTTCAACTGGTTAGTCTTGTATGTTACCCTGTGTTACTCATAACTCACCTTTGCTGCTGTGTACAGAAACTCCATCAAAATCCAACCGCGTTTTCACGCCACTTAATCTTTAGCGACTGAAAAGTAAAAAATAACCGTACACCTTTTTTCAACCTCGTCTCATATCGGTCAGTTGCCCAAGTCACATGACAATGGGCAGTGCATCGCGGCAGGAAAAGGACATCACCCAGTTTCACATTGACAGACCCTTCCAAATAGGATTATCTCAACTCCCCTTAAAAACACACAGCACACTGACACAGACACACACTCCCTTTCCCCTAGCATACAAGTATGTGTACACTCGTTTGAAAAGTGAATTATTAACTAAGAAGGGCAAGGATGTGAGGAAAATGGCCAATGAAAGCTTCAGCTATAGCAAACAGACTTATCTTTTGTGACAATGAGTCATCTGCAGCCATTAAGTTGTAAACACATACATTGGATAGCAACTAGTGCATGTAGTGACAACCGTCTGTGAATCCACTGTGTAAGAGATTGTTAAGAAGCTTCATAGCTGCCAACAGTCTGCCTGAGATAGATTGAACTAACTGCACTGGGCAAAATCTGATTCCCCAACAGACTGTATTCAAATCCCAGCCCTCAACAAGCGATTTGTTTTTGGAATGGAAAAGGTTTGGAGAGCTCAGATTTGCCAAGGTTAAATGAAATGTCAGTGAAATGTCACAAAAACAGTAAATGCTTCACTCTAACCGAAATAGGGTAGATAACTGTAGGCCATAATAATCTATTACCATAATACCATTAGATACACATCCATATCACATTACAGTACATACAGTCGTGGCCAAAAGTTTTGAGAATGACAGAAATATTAATTCAAAGTTTGCTGCTTCAGTGTCTTTAGATGTCAGATGTTACTATGGAATACTGAAGTATAATTACAAGCATTTCATAAGTGTCAAAGGCTTTTATTGACAATTACATGAAGTTAATTGTCAATAAAGACCTCTGCAATTCGCCCTGGCATGCTGTCAATTAACTTCTGGGCCACATCCTGACTGATGGCAGCCCATTCCTGCATATTCAATGCTTGGAGTTTGTCAGAATTTGTGGGGTTTTGTTTTGTCCACCCGCCACAAGTTCTCTATGGGATTATGCTCTGGGTAGTTTCCTGGCCATGGACCCAAAATACCGATGTTTTGTTCCCCGAGCCACTTAGTTATCACTTTTGCATTATGGCAAGGTGCTCCATCATGCTGGAAAAGGCATTGTTTGTCACCAAACTGTTCCTGGATGGTTGGGAGAAGTTGCTCTCGGAGGATGTGTTGGTTTCATTCTTTATTCATGGCTGTGTTCTTAGGCAACATTGTGAGTGAGCCCACTCCCTTGCCTGAGAAGCAACCCCACACATGAATGGTCTCAGGATGCTTTACTGTTGACATGACACAGGACTGATGGTAGCGCTCACCTTGTCTTCTCCGGACAAGCTTTTTTCCGGATGCCCCAAACAATCAATGGGGATTCATCAGAGAAAATTACTTTATCCCAGTCCTCAGCAGTCCAATCCCTGTACCTTTTGCAGAATATCAGTCTGTCCCTGATGTTTTTCCTGGAGAGAAGTGGCCTCTTTGCTGCCTTTCTTGACACCAGGCCATCCCCCAAAAAAGTATTTACCTCACTGTGCATGCAGATACACCTGCCTGCCGCCATTCCTGAGCAAGCTCTGTACTGGTGGTGCCTCGATCGCGCAGCTGAATCAACTTTAGGAGACGGTCCTGGCGCTTGCTGGACTATCATGGGCGCCCTGAAGCCTTCTTCACAACAATTGAACCGCTCTCCTTCTTGATGATCCGATAAATGGATGATTTAGGTGCAATCTTACTGGCAGCAATATCCTTGCCTGTGAAGCCCTTTTTGTGCAAAGCAATGATGGACAGCACGTGTTTCCTTGCAGGTAACCATGTTTGACAGAGGAAGAACAATGATTCCAAGCACCACCCTCCTTTTGAAGCTTCCAGTCTGTTATTCGAACTCAATCAGCATGACAGAATGATCTCCAGCCTTGTCCTCTTCAACACTCACACCTGTGTTAACGAGATAATCACTGACATGTCAGCTGGTCATTTTGTGGCAGGGCTGAAATGCAATGGAAATGTTTTTTTTTGGGGGGGGGGGGGGAATTCAGTTCATTTGCATGGCAAAGAAGGACTTGGCAATTAATTACAATTCATCTGATCACTCTTCATAATATTCTGGAGCATTGGCAAATTGCCATCATAGAAACTGAAGCAGGAGACTTTGTGAAAATTAGTGTGTGTGTCATTCTCAGAACTTTTGGCCACGACTGTACAACTATTTTTTCTCTATTTTTTCAAACGTATGGGCGATTCACAATGCACAGTAAATATATACACTACTGGTCAAAAGTTTTAGAACACCTACTCATTCAAGGGTTTTTCTTTATTATTTTTTTACTATTTTCTACATTGTATAATAATAGTGAAGACATCAAAACTATGAAAAAACAAATGGAATCATGTAGTAAACTAAAAAAAGGTCTTAAACAAATCAAAATATATTTTATATTTGAGATTCTTCAAATAGCCACCGTTTGCCTTGATGACAGCTTAGCACACTCTTGGCATTCTCTCAACCAGCTTGAGGTAGTCACCTGGAATGCATTTCAATTAACAGGTGTGCCTTCTTAAAAGTTGTGTTGTAATTAGGTAGGTGGGGTATACAGAAGATAATCTTTTACCAAATAGGGCTAAGTCCATATTATGAAAAGAACAGCTCAAATTAACAAAGAAAAATGACAGCCCATCATTACTTTAAGACATGTTGGTCAGTCAATACGGAACATTTCAAGAACTTTAAAAGTTTCTTCAAGTGCAGTTGCAAAAACCATCAAACTCTATGCTGAAACTGGCTCTCATGAGGACCGCCACAGGAATGGAAGACCCAGAGTTTCCTAAGTACATTCAAGTTACCAGCCTCAGAAATTGCAGCCAAAATAAATGCTACAGAGTTCAAGTAACAAACATCTCAACATCAACTGTTCAGATGAGACTGCATGAGTCAGGCCTTCATGGTCGAATTGCTGCAAAGAAACCACTACTAAAGTACACCAATAAGAAGAGACCTGCTTGGGTCAAGAAACACGAGCACTGTACATTTGACCAGTGAAGATTTGTCCTTTGGTCTGGAGTACAAATTGGAGATTTTTGGTTCTAACCACCGTGTCTTTGTCAGACGTGGTGTGGGCGAATGGATGATGCCGCATGTGTATTTCCCACCGTAAAGCATGGAGGAGGTGGTGTTATGGTGAGGGCGTGCTTTGCTGGTGACACTGTCTGTGATTTATTTAGAATTCAAGGCACACTTAACCAGCATGGCTACCACAGCATTCTGCAGCAGTACGCTATCCCATCTGGTTTGGGCTTAGTGGGACTAGCATTTGTTTTTCAACAGGACAATGACCCAACACACCTCCAGACGGTATAAGGGCTATTTTGTCAAGGAGAGTAATGGAGCTCTGCATCAGATGACCTGGCCCCACAATCACCCGATCTCAACCAATTGCGACGGTTTGGGATGAGTCGGACCGCATAGTGAAGGAAAAGTAGCCAACAAGTGCTCAGCGTATGTGCGAACTCCTTCAAGACTGTTGAAAAAGCATTCCAGGTGAAGCTGGTTGAGGGAATGCCAAGCGTGTGCAAAGCTGTCATCAAGGCAAAGGGTGGCAACTTTGAAGAATCTCAAATATATTTTGATTTGCTTAACACTTTTTTTTGGTTACGATATAATGCCATATGTGTTATTTCATAGTTTTGATGTCTTCACTATTAGTCTACAACGTAGAACATTCAAAAAAATAAAGAAAAAACCTCAAGTAGGTGTGTCCAAACTTTTGACTGGTACTGTAAATGTTTTATGTTTCATCTAAAAAAGTATTGTTGTACAATTAAAAAGGTCAAATACACTGCATTTCAAACAGTCAGCAATAATATGATGAATTCAGGGCTGGTGAAAGATATACCTAGGCTAAATATTAGCCTTCCACAAGGATAAGACCCACTAAAAATGTAATTATTCTATCAAAATGATTACTGAAGTCGGTCTATGAAAATGCCCTTTATTGTTACAAATGTAAATAGAACCATTCATAATGCAACCTCACTAACAATGACTAACTTCTTGTAGCAGGCATTAGGCTATAGAACATTAACACAGGTCTCATCAACAACCTCAAGACCATGTGCTAGTGATAAATCAGCTAACCCTTATATTACTTATACTTGGATCGATTTGCTAGCTAACAAGGTTGAACAGTTGAATTGTTATGAAGACACCCTTCTGTTTGTCTCTAACTGTTTGACAAGCATGTTGGCCTGTCCGCTTTGTTCAGATGTTGA
Organism: Oncorhynchus mykiss; assembly: GCF_013265735.2. NCBI lineage: Eukaryota > Metazoa > Chordata > Actinopteri > Salmoniformes > Salmonidae > Oncorhynchus > Oncorhynchus mykiss. Next base: position 37,170,740 of record NC_048575.1, on the reverse strand, counting down.
AATTAAGTGGCCTACCTTATTTCGCAGAATGAGAATGAGTTGCGAATTCTTTATATCAATGTGTTTTATGCTTACTGCACATTTATAAAACACAGACTAGACAGCTAATATAACAGTCTTTGGCTAAAATGCTGCTTGCGTTACTTGGTACCCCAATGCCAGCGCACCACAAACTGAACATTCATTTTCCAGATTCAATGTTTATTGATACTCTCGCTTTAGTAGTGTCTGCACGCAATTTGAGTAGTTGAGACATAAAATGGGTATCGTTAGAAAAGTTAACTTCTCCTCTATTAAAGTAAAATAATGCAATGTGTGTGTCCATATGACTGATTCTGTTGGACAAAACCTCAAATGCAAATAGAGATGTGATCTCTCAACTTTGTTGGCGTGTGAGGCATGGTGACGGGCTTGGTGTGTGAGTAACCATAGAGAAAGAGGTGTAGCGAGAGATTTCACTCTGGCTAAAAATCTGTCCAAAATAAGGCCAATGCGTTTCTAAGGGTTTACTTTGGACCTAAGCCTGTCGCCTGCCTTCCCGCCTTTGGGACAACGACTCGCATGGTTTAGGGTGGAGACATGCATCTCATCATTACATACAGATCCCTCATGTAAATGGGAAGGTGCACACACTACAGAAGAGGAGACTATACCAGAACAAGCGGACAGAAACACTCATGAAAACAAAAAATAACAAAACCTTGATTCTTGCGATACAGGCATTTGCAATATCACGCAAAAACATACATTTGAATTAATCAAATAAATTAGATTTATCGCCCAGCCCTACGTACAACTTTCAATAAGACTCCACCCCACAATTGTGTGTTGCGATTCGTTGCCTTGCGGCTACAAGCACCCTTACAGTCTTTCGGTTTGTGCAAATAGTTTGTTTATCTATGTACATGTTTTACATTGCACCTCTGCACTTCTCGACTCAGACACGTGTAGTAGTGCCATTGTATTTCAACTACAGAAGTACTGATGCATTCTAAAACAGGGAGGTACAGATGTAGGATCTTAATTTGACCAGTATTGTCATAGCAAAATAATCCTGCAGCAACAGGATTTGAATGTTTAGTCCATATTGTTACTTGATCGGTGGTTAGGCTATTAGCTCGACAAAAGTAGGCTACATGAAAATACAGTTAATATAACTGTGTGTTAGTGGAGGTTTTCAGTGAATTTCATGTAAATCACAAGGCTTATGTGCATTTCCAACAGTAAAGGAAATTCTCATCAACAAAAAAAGAGTGAACAAATTAAAATCCTACACCTGCATTCAAGATATAAGCACAAGTCCTTCTAAACTTAATGGTTTATGTCTTAGGGAGTCCACCTCCCAAGAAGCAGTAGGCCAGTCCTGGGGGTTGTCTGGATTGCTACAGCCACATGATTGTGTAACATGGGATAGGAAGCAGCGGTCTGAACACTGAAAGAAATGCCAAGCTAAGGGAAAGCAGGCATTTCCTGATGTGGCAGAACAGCTGGTGACGGTCTAGTATCTACCTCTCTTGCACTGTGTGTGGGGGTGCATGCGTTTGAGTCTACTGTATGTGTGCATGCATACATGCATGCATAAGTGGGTGGGGGAGATTTTTTTGGGTCACGGTCAAAAATGTACCCTTGACGATAGATGTTTGTCTATTGTGGAAAGAAGGTTCAAGAAATGCTATTATACCTCAGTATCCGATCTCAATTAGTCATACAAAGAAACCATAGCGGATGCATATTTGTTTCTCATTGATTGCCCAAAAACTTAAGGCATTTTTTTATGAATGATCCCCACAGACTCTCAATGTCGCCCATAGCAACTTACTCATCCTCTTAATATGATGTTATTTTGAGAGGCCCCCAGGGAACTGGAATGTAGTTTTAGCCATTGACCTAGGTCCAAGGCCATCTGGCTTCTCAGCCTGAACCACCTAGATGCTTTACCACTGGGCTTCTAACAGTACTGTACGGATGCCAATGAGTTGGTTGGAGTGTCCATTCTGGCCAGCATAAACTGGGCACCAGAAAGGCCTGGAAATACAACAAGATATTTCGATCCTAGTACAGCCACATTTCTAAATACACGCTGACGAAAACATTCTTGGTTCCCCAATCCCGCCTGAAACGGGAGTATAAGGGTATCAGGCAGTTCTCAAAAGGTGCCCAAGGGAAACCGTTTAAAAAACACTTAATGTTACAGTTCAGAAGTCACAATTTATTTTTTAAAATCCTTAAATCTGTCAGGAGCCAGAGGATTTAATCCCTTAGTGAAGGTATGGATTTGTACATACCCTGCTCTGAGAGGAATGGCACAATCCCAAATATACACTCTCATGCCTAAACACAGTGAACTGGAGAGGCTGACGAAGCAGAACTTGAGCATAGAGAGAACATGTGTCACGAGTAAAAATACACAAGGGTGTTTGGCAATCACAGCTGAAAGCCTTTCTGGCAGAGAACCACTGCAATTTGATAAATATATTAGTTTAGTTCAGCAAAAATGAATAAAAGTCAGGAGCAATAACATCCCTGAACGTAGACATGCATTTCCTACTGTTGTCAATGAGTCGATTACACGTCTCTTGCTTTGAATTCGTTTGTGTTATGCGGTAGACGTTAGTTAGGATGACCTAATTGGGCGGACTAAATGAATTTAGCGTGAATGGACTTACGTTGTGGATGACTGATTCCATGGCGTCGGTGACATTGCTGGGTGTGTTGGGGTTGCTCATGGCTCCTCTTCTCTGTGGGATGGATGCAAGTGCTGTGGCTCTGTCTGGAGAGCTAACAGGGTAAGGGGAGAGATGTGGCTTTAGCCCTTTTCTTTCTCACCTGGACTCAGACAGCTTTTGGGCAGCATAACCTGGGAAACACAGAAAGGTAGACGGGTTTAAAGATTGAATCTTAAAATGGTGAAACCGCCAGGTCCGTTTGGATGCTCCTCACCTCAGTTTAGCCAACAAAACCAAAACATTGACAAAAGGGGAAATGGAACCTCTGTTCGCCCCCAGAGCCTAACACAGATACCATATTTTCCCCCCAGTTTTACAGTGCCTTCAGGAAGTATTCAGACTCCTTGACTTTTAAAAATGTTGTTACATTACAACCTTATTCTAAAATGGATTAATACCCCATAACAAAGCAAAAACAGGCTTCCTGACATTTTTGCTAATTTATTAAAAAAAAGTTTATATTACATTTTCATAAGTATTCAGACCTTTACTCAGAACTTAGTTGAAGCACTTTTGACAGCAATTATAGCATCAAGTCTTCTTGGGTATGATGCTAGAAGCTTGGCACACCAGTTTTTGGGGAGTTTCCAACATTCTTCTCTGCAGATCCTGTCAGGTTGGATGGGGAGCATTGCAGCACATATATTTTCAAGTCTCTCCAGAGATGTTCGATCGTGTTCAAGTCCGGGCTCTGGCTGGGTGCCACTCAAGGACATTGAGACTTGTCCCAAAGCCCCTCCTGCGTTGTCTTGGCTGTGTGCTTAGGGTCATGGTCCTGTTGGAAGGTGAACCTTCACCCCAGTCCAAGGTCCTGAGCACTCTGGAGCAGGTTTTCATCAAGGATATCTGTACTTTACTCTGTTCATCATTCCCTCGATCCTGACAAGTCTCCCAGTCCCTGCCGCTGAAAAACATAACCACAGCATGATGCTACCACCACGCTTCACCATAGGTTTCCACCAGACGTGACGCTTAGCATTCAGACCAAAGAGTTGATTCTTGGTTTCATCAGACCAGAGAATCTTGTTTCTCATGGTCTGAGAGCCATTTGGCAAACTCCAAGCGGGCTGTCATGTACCTTTTACAGAGAAGTGGCTTCCGTCTGCTCACTCTACCATAAAGGCCTGCTTGGTGGAGTGCTGCAGAGACGGTTGTCCTTCTGGAAGGTTCTCCCATCTTCACAGAAGAACTCTAGAGCTCAAAGTGTCAAAGTGACCATTGTGTTCTTGGTCACCTCCCTGACCAAGGCCCTTCTCCCCTGATCGCTCAGTTTGGCTGAGTGGCCAGCTCTAGGAAGAGTCTTGTTGGTTCCAAACCTCTTCCATTGAAGAATGATGGAGGCCACTGTGTTATTGGAGACCTTCAAAGCTGCAGAAATGTTTTGGTACCCTTCCACAGATCTGTTCCTCGACACAATCCTGTCTCGGAGCTCTACTGACAATTCCTTGGACTTTATTTGCTCTGACATACCCTGTCAACTGTGGGACCTTATATAGACGTGTGTGCCTTTCCAAATGTCCAATCAATTGAAATTACCACAGGTGGACTCCAATCAAGTTGTCGAAACATCTCAAGGATGATCAATGGAAACAGGATGCACCGGAGCTCAATTTCAAGTCTTATAGCGAAGAGTCTGAACAGCTATGATTTTTGACAAATATATTTGCAAACATTTCTAAAAAAAAATCTGTTTTCGCTTTATTATAGGCTAGCGTGCAGATTGCCGAAAAAATATATACAGTTGAAGTCGGAAGTTTACATACACTTAGGTTGGAGTCATTAGCTCATTTTTCAACCACTCCACAAATTGCTTGTTAACAAACTATAGTTTTGGCAAGTTGGTTAGGGCATCTACTTTGTGCATGACACGTCATTTTTCCAACAATTGTTTACAGACAGATTATTTCACTGTATCACAATTCCAGTGGGTCAGAAATGTACATACACTAAGTTGACTGTGCCTTTAAACAGCTTGGAAAATTCCAGAAAATTATGTCATGGCTTTAGAAGCTTCTGATATGCTAATTGACATCATTCCTGTCAATTGGAGGTGTACCTGTAGTTGTCTTTCAAGGCCTACCTTTAAAAACTCACTGCCTCTTTGCTTGACATCATGGGAAAACCAAAAGAAATCAGCCAAGATCTCAGGAAAAAAAATTGGACCTCCACAAGTCTGGTTCACCCTTGGGAGCAATTTCCAAACGCCTGAAGGTACCACGTTCATCTGTACAAACAAAAGCACCCAAGTATAATGGGACCACGCAGCCATCATACCGCTCAGGAAGGAGACGCGTTCCGTCTCCTAGAGATGAACGTACTTTGGTGCGAAAAGTGCAAATCAATCCCAGAACAGCAGCAAAGAACCTTGTGAAGATGCTGGAGGAAACGGGTGCAAAAGTATCTGTAGCCAGGGTAAAACGAGTCCCATATCGACATAACCTGAAAGGCCGCTCAGCAAGGAAGAAGCCACTGCTCCAAAACCGCCGTAAAAAAAGCCAGACTATGGTTTGCAACTGCACATGGGGACAAAGATTGTACTTTTTGGAGAATTGTCCTCTGGTCTGATGAAACAAAAATAGAACTGTTTGGCCATAATGACCATTGTTATTTTAGGAGGAAAAGGGGGGAAGCTTGCAAGCCGAAGAACACGTTCCCAACCGTGAAGCACGGGGGTGGCAGCATCATGTTGTGGGGGTGCTTCGCTGCAGGAGGGACTGGTGCACTTCACAAAATAGAAGGCATCATGAGGTAGGAAAATTATGTGGATATATTGAAGCAACATCTCAAGACATCAGTCAAGAAGTTAAAGCTTGGTTGCAAATGGGTCTTCCAAATGGACAATGACCCCAAGCATACTTCCAAAGTTGTGGCAAAATGACTTAAGGACAACAAAGTAAAAGTATTGGAGTGACTATCACAAAGCCCTGACCTCAATCCTATAGAAAATGCGTGGGCAGAAATGAAAAAGTGTGTGCGAGCAAGGAGGCCTACACACCTGACTCAGTTACACCAGCTCAGTCGGGAGGAATGGGCCAAAATTCACCCAATTTATTGTGGAAGGCTACCCGAAACATTTGACCCATGTTAAACAATTTACAGGCAATGCTACCAAATACTAATTGAGTGTATGTAAACTTCTGACCCACTGGGAATGTGATGAAAGAAATAAAAGCTGAAATAAATCACTCTCTACTATTATTCTGACATTTCACATTCTTAAAATAAAGTGGTGATCCTAACTGACCTAAGACAGTGAATTTGTACTAGGATTAAAATGTCAGGAATTGTGAAAAACTGAGTTTAAATGTATTTGGCTAAGTTGTATGTAAACTTCTGACTTCAACTGAATTTATTCCATTTTAGAATAAGGCTATAATGTAACAAAATTTAGAAAAAGTAAAAAGGGTCTGATTACTTTCCGAAGGCACTGTATGTTAAAACATTTTTTTTTATCAGACTGTCTCCACAGCGACTTACATTTTGTGCATTCATCTTAAAATAGCTAGGTGAGACAACCACAAAGTAGTACATTTAAAATCAGCAAATTCTTGCCGAAACGCATCACATTTCTGCAGAAACAGAGTTCGCCCTTTTCCTTATTCTCCCGGTTAGTCACCAGATGAAGTATCCTGGGGTAAGGAATGTTTTTACTTATTAGCAATGTCAGTCCTAAACTTAGGAGTAATCTTGTTTGCAAAACCCATAGGTCGTGGCAGCATCCTTCCTTCTTTGGTTAGGATAGGAAGATGGTAATTCCTCCGATTCCCTCAGGCTGAGGTTGTCTGAGTTACTGCTAATAGCGGCACAGGGCTCTAACTATGATTTGTCAGGTCTGTCTATGTGTTACTGTGTCCCTGTCAGGAAGGACTCCAGTACATCTATACTTCCTAACTACCTCCCAATGTCATTATCACTACAGTCTGATAAGGGCCAGATAAGGGCTTGCTACTGTGGAGGAGGATGTGATAAGTGGTGGCGCGTGGCTGGAGCCACTCATTCTCCCCCTGCAGGTGGACCAATGTTTAGATTTTTAATACATTCTAGGGCTGCAAGATGCGAATCTAATGATGATTTGAAAGAAGTTGCATGAAAGGCATGAGCTCTGTTTGGTTTCTTGCACAGGCTGCACATACTTCAGGTCTCTCATTCACAATTTGACAAGCACTTGATAATGCCTCGAATTTCCCGGAGGCGTCGCCTTTGTGCGGCCATAACACCCCTAAAAAAAACATACATGCCTTTTGCAGCCAGTGGCCGTTGTACCCTTGGGCTGAATATAATAATTAGAATTCCTTCCACAGGTTGCTTGCTCCGAAGAACCTCTCACTCACATGGCTCCATGACTTAAATCAATTCTTATTAGCCAATGCCCGTTACTTGATTGGGTCCATAGGCATCTCAGCTCCGAAGTAGGCTACAAGTGAAGACAGACAAGTCAGGGACGCAGCTGCGGGCCTCCTTATCCAATTCCGAGGTGTATATTGAAGATATTGGAAGAACTGTCCACATTTACTTTGTCAGCAAACAAGATGAGTAGGCCCAACAAACAGCAAAAACTGTTGTCAATCTAATATGTCAATCTACAATCTCCCATAGTACAAAGGTTGATCTATTTTACTGGTCAACTTGTAGTTCTGTGCGAGAAAGAAATATTCCAAACAGTCTGGGACAGTTGAGGGATGCAATAGATCCCAAATTAATACAACCACTCGCATCAAATTTATTTTTTTAGAGCAGGCTGATTCAACAGATCAGAATGTTGTAAACATAGGCTATTTCTTTACATTATAAGCGCAGCAATGCGCATACTGAAGTAGACAATGTGCGCGATTGTTCTAAAATGCAAACAATTAGCGGGAAAACACCCTTCGCAAAAATGACAGCAAATGCAATTATGCATGTAATGCTTTATTATAAAAGATGCATATTTATGGTGAAACTTCTTCCCCAAACTTGAAACCTAACTCATAGTCTACACTCCTTGTAAAGAAGATTCATTTGGGGAGGCAGGGTAGCCTAGTGGTTAGAGCGTTGGACTCGTAACCGAAAGATTGTTCAAATCCCCGAGCTGACAAGGTACACATCTGTCGTTCTGCCCCTGAACAGGCAGTTAACCCACTGTTCCTGGGCCGTCATTGAAAATAAGAATTTGTTCTTAACTGACTAGTTAAATAAAGGTTTAAAAAAATAAAAAAAAGTGGTTAATTTTAAGTTATTAGTTGTGATACAACCCGTATCAAAATAAATAGGCCTATGGGCTAGGCTACACGAGGTGTGCGAATGATTTTATATATATATTTTTTTAAATCGCAAAAACGCAACGAAATGACATTTTTGGCCGATACCAAAAATATATTTTCCTTGCCAAAAAAAACGATGCCGATAATGGATATTTCAAATTTTAGAGGCCTTTCAAGCATTCTAATACAGTTAAATACACACACACACACACACACACACACACGCGCAGCTGTCGAAGGCACTGCATCTCAGTGCAAGAGGCGTCACTACACTCCCTGGTTCGAATCCAGGCTGTATCACATCTGGCTGCGATTGGGAGTCCCTTATGGCGGCGCAAAATTGACCCAGCGTTGAAATCACACTGGATGTATTATACATTAGAATTGCTTTGGGGGCATACTTATTTCACTGCACAGCCTTACCTATGGAATGTGGCTCAATGGCAGTCTACTCCGTGACACCCAGAGAACGTTAACATCATAGCTCTTATTGCGGGACTCTGAAACAACTGAATTGAGCTACATTTATTGTCAACCTAAGTGTATTGAACACTATTCCAGAGGGAAAACAATACTGCGTGGGATGTTGGAGTATCATAACTCACAGGAGGACGTTGGGGAAAAAAATATATTGGGTATGGAGTAGACTGATACCCCATTTCATTGATCCCCAATCCTTCGGTAAAGCTGTACAGTGCAATATGAATGTCAACACACACATTAGGCTAGGATAAGAGCTACGACGCTAATATTTGCGTAAACTCTTCACAGTTGTGATCTGTGGGTGTCACCGAGTAGACTGATACCCCATTTCATTGCTTCACATTCCAATCTTGTTTAACATGATCTAGTCAAAATATGTCATGATTCCACCAATTGTAACCTTCTGCATCACTTTCAAAGAGGTACTTTTATTTTGAAGGCAAACCACAAATTCCACTATTGTGCCTAGCTTCACAACATATAACCCGATCCGGCTGAGCCTCACTCGGCAGGTGAAGCTAGCTGGCTACTTATAACGTTAGCTTTGGGCAACAGGGTTAAGCTAATTATTTTCAATAGGCAAACAAGTGGCTACCTAGCTAATGTTAGCTTTGGGCAACAGGGTTAAGCTAATTATTTCCAATAGGAAAACAAGTGGCTACCTAGCTAATGTTAGCTTTGGGCAACAGGGTTAAGCTAATTATTTTCAATAGGCAAACAACAAGTGGCTACCTAGCTAGTATTAGCTAGGTAGCCACTTGTTTGCCTATTGAAAATAATTAGCTTAACCCTGTTGCCCAAAGCTAACGTTATAAGTAGCCAGCTAGCTTCACCTGCAGAGGATTCCTAAATCATTGCTAATAATAATAATAATAACAATAACAACAACAACAACTACAGTTTCTACTGGTCATTGTTTTCAGGCTGGTTGTATTGGTGCTAGCTAGGTACCAAGCTAAAGCTAGCTAGCTAGCTAGCTAGCTAGCTACCCCAGAAGTTGCGGTCTATCAAATAATGCTTTATTACTAACGTGGAATTGTAAACACATCGTTAGTGGCCGGTGTCTGCAGACTTTTTTGTACAGCTTTGACAGTGCTAGTGATCGTAGTGGTGGCGCCTGGCTTGCACGTGCAAATTCAGAACACACAGAACTGTTATTTGACATGTCAAATTAAAAGTTAATTTAACGTGTCAAATAGTGTTTTCTGACATGCATCTTTTTTGACACGCAAAGACCCAAACAGCGTTCCATAGTATGTCGTGAAGCTAATAGCAGTGACGCTATTACTATGCAACTCCGGTAGGGCAACATCTGAAAAATAGCGCACTTGGTAGTGTGGGTAGTGTGTAGGTGCTCGACCAGTCGCTAAAGCTAACATCACCCACGACAGAGAACATTTGACTGTCAAGGGCAATGAATTCCATTATCGTGACGTTAATGGATTTCGCCGTTGAGTTGTCTCACTGAAATCTTCTTACTCTTTCAAATTACTGCTCGACTTGTTGACTGCTCGAGACACACAGCAGACATTGTGGGCTAGGTTAGGAATGCTGTGTTGCACGTGTAGGGAAAACATTTACGTGGCGTCATTACGTCATGTACCCATGTTATTCAGGTATGCACGTCAGCTTTGACATCGGTTTTGCACATCGGCTTCAAACTAGACATCGGGCCGATACCGATGTTGGCATTTTTAGCTAATATCATCCGATTCCGATAGGTTCACCGATATATTGTGCATCCCTTTAAAAAAAGTCATGCACGGTTTCTTGCCTTACTACACACAACCTGGGCATCATTCACAAGTGACAATATACAGTTGAAGTCGGAAGTTTACATACACCTTAGCCAAATACATTTAAACTCAGTATCACAATTCCTGACATTGAATCCTAGTAAAAACTCCATCTTAGGTCAGTATCACCACTTTATTTTAAGAACGTGAAATGTCAGAATAGTTGAGAGAATGATTTATTTCAGTTTATTTATTTCATCACATTCCCAGTGGGTCAGAAGTTTACATACACTCAATTAGTATTTGGTAGCACTGCCTGTAAATTGTTTAACATGGGTCAAATGTTTTGGGTAGCCTTCCACAAGCTTCCCACAATAAGTTGGGTGAATTTTGGCCCATTCCTCCTGACAGAGCTGGTGTAACGGAGTCAGTTTTGTTGGCCTCCTTGCTCACACACACTTGTTCAGTTCTGCTCACAAGTGTCTACATAGCCAGGGGCTAAAAAAATAACTTGGTTATATTTGTGGCGCTTGACCCGCTGCAAGTCCCCGCCTCTCCCATCTGGGTGATTGAAAGATGAACTGAGGTCCACACTCCAATGCAGTTGTTATTGGTTATGCAACTTAAAGTTGGTTGCCAACTGCCAAAGTCCAAAGAAGACAAAGCCTGAAGGAGGGGAGATTGTGGATTAATTAGTAAACAGAGTTTGCTAGAAACAGATTAAAGGTTAGAGGACCTTGTGCATTTTAGATAAAATAACAACCCAATGATTATATCCCAGGACAAATTAGCTAGCATCAGCAAGCTAGCGAGCTACATTTCCATAAATGTTTAGCTTCATTGGGATAGGGGGCAGCATTTTCACTTTTGTTTGAAAAGCATTCCCAGAGTAAACTGCCTCCTACTCAGTCCCAGATGCTAATATATGCATATTATTAGTAGTATTGGATAGAAAACACTGAAGTTTCTAAAACTGTTTGAATGATGTCTGTGAGTATAACAGAACTCATATGGCAGGCAAAAACCTGAGAAAAATCCAAACAGTAAGTGGGAAATCTGAGGTTTGTAGTTTTTCAACTCAGCCCCTATTGAAGATACAGTGGGATATTGGTTATGTTGCACTTCCTAAGGCTTCAAACTAGATTGTTTGATGCTTCTACTATGAAGCAGCGCTGAATGAGAGGGGAATGAGTCAGAGGTCTGCCAGCAGCCATGAGCTCAGTCACAAGCATTCACATGAGAGGTAGCTCCCGTTCCATTGCTTTTCTACAGACAATGGAATTCTCCGGTTGGAACATTAATGATAAAAACATCCTAAAGATTGATTCTATACATCGTTTGATATGTTTCTATGACCAGTAATATAACTTTTTGGAGTTTTCGGCCGACCTTTCCGCTGGAAGTTGCACGTGAGTTTCGATTAGTTTACCAAACGCCCTAACAAAAGGAGGTATATGGACATAAATGATGAACTTTAGCGAACAAATCAAACATTTATTTTGGAACTGGGATTCTTGGGAGTGCATTCTGATGAAGATCATCAAAGGTAAGTGAATATTTATAATGCTATTTCTGACTAATGTTGACTGCGCAACATGGCGGATATTTATTTTGGTTGGTTTGGGCTCTGAGCTCCGTACTCAGATTATTGCATGGTATGCTTTTTCCGTAAAGTGTTTTTGAAATCTGACACACTGGTTGCATTAAGGAGAAGTTTATCTAAAGTTCCATGCATTACACTTGTATTTTCATCAACATTTATAATGAGTATTTCTGTAAATTGATGTGGCTCTCTACAAAATCACTGCATGTTTTGGAACTACTGAACATAACACGCCAATGTAAAATTAGATTTTTGGATATAAATATGCACTTTATCGAACAAAACATACATGTATTGTGTAACATGAAGTCCAATGAGTGTCATCTGATGGAGATCATCAAAGGTTAGTGCTTTTTGTGACTCCTCTCTTTGGCTGGAAAAATGGCGTTTTGATATTTCAACCTGCGTGTCCCGATTGCGTCTGGTGTGAGCAAAATCAACATGCGTACGCGAGCGCTCTGGTCAGCATGTTAGGTGTAACATCAAAGTCTGGTACAATCATTGTGCTACATAATATGCATTTATGATGAGTTTTTGTACCCATTTCAAGATACTTGGTAGCAAAGATTAAACCACTGATTGCACGAGGGAATCAGGTGCTGGTGCATGCTGCATGACCTACTCTGAATAATGTTTCCTAATATATTCCTGTTCAAGAGAATACCAACAGAACGCTTGACACTTAATTCCTTTTTTAGTTCCAGATGGTCTACTCAATGGCTTCAGTTTAGAGAACTTGGCGTGAGTTAAACATTGCGTCTGTGCGTCTTTGTTGAAGGAGAGATGCAGTTTTTTCAAACAGCTAGAGCTGAAGAAACATATGCATCCCTAATGGCACCTCATTCCATTTATAGTGCACTACTTTTGACCAAGACCCATAGAGCTCTGGGAAAAAGTAGAGCATTATGAAGGGAATAGGGTGCAATTTCAGGACTCATCCCGGTTTACTTTGGGCCATTGAAGTGTCACCGTTTGAAATAATGTCTGTCTCGTCAAAAGCACCCTGGTTTCCGTGGCAATGGTGATCAAAGTCACGACACGCTTTACTGAACCCGGGGCATAATCATATGAATGACCTTGTTTACAAGAGAGGCCCTAAAGAGGTAGCCTGGCTTTTAACTTATTACAATCAACTAGAGTGATTAGGCCTTGCCAAGTGGTGTTTGGAAATTGTGGGCTGGAGAGTGAATGTTTTGTCCACAAATGTTTATTCTCCAAATCATAAGTGGACTTCAATAGGGACAAGGAAAGACAATGACATCAGGCTGTGTATGTATCAAGCATCTCAGAGTAGGAGAGATTATTTCACTTTTGCCTTTTAGATAACAATGAATAAGATTACATGAACATGGGACCTGATCCTAGATCAGCACTTCTACTCAGAAGCTTGATACATACAGATTCAGAAATATGAGAATAATTCCACATACCAGGTATCTTTAAGGTCAACAAGCCAATTGCATTGTGACTAGACAACTTCTCTTAATGACATGTCACACAGTTGTGGACATATTTAATCTCTCCCTATCCCAGTCTGCTGTCCCCATATGCTTTAAGATGAGCACCATTGTTCCTGTACCCAAGAATGCAAAGGTAACTGAACTAAATGACTATCGCCCCTTAGCACTCACTGCTGTCATCATGTAGTGCTTTGAGAGAATAGTCAAGGATCATATCACCTCCACCTTGACCATCACACTAGACCCACTTCAATTTGATTACCACCCCAATAGGTCCGCAGATGACGCAATCACCATCACACTGCCCTATCCCATCTGGACAGGAGGAATACCTATGTAAGAATGCTGTTCATTGAATGTTGAGCTATAGTCAACACCATTAGTACCCTCCAAACTCGAGGCCCTGGGTCTGAACCCCGCCCTGTGTAATTGGGTCTTGGACTTCCAGACGGGCCGCTCCCAGGTTGTGAAGGTAGGAACAACTTCTCCACTTCGCTCATCCTCAACACTGGGGCCCCACAAGGGTGTGTGCTCAGCCCCATCTTGTACTCACTGTCCACCAATGACTGCGTGGCCAAACAACTCCAACTCAATCAGTTGCAGACGACACAACAGTAGTAGGCTTGATTACCAACGACGAGACAGCCTACAGGGAGGAGGTGAGGCCTCGGAGTGTGGTGTCAGGAAATAACCTCTCAATCAACACCTACAGCACCCGATGTCACAGGAAGGCCAAAAAGATCAAGGACAACAACCACCCGAGCCACCGCCTGTTCACCCCGCTACCATCCAGAAGGTGGTCAGTACAGGTGCATCAAAGCTGGGATCGAGAGACGGAAAAACAGCTTCTATCTCTAGGCCATCAGTTTGTAAAATAGCAATCACTAGCACAGAGAGGCTGCTACCGATATAGACTAGAAGCCATTGGCCACTCTAAAAAAACGAACACAAGTGACTTTATTAAAGTTACTTTAAAAAGGTTTATATACCTTGCATTACTCATTTCACATACTGTATTCTATACAATCTATTGCATCTTAGCCTATGTTGTCCTAAATTGCTCATCCATATATTTATATATTGTTATTCCATTCCTTTACTTAGATTTTGGTGTATTAGGTATTTGTTGTTAAATTGTTAGATATTACTTGTTAGATATCGCTGCACTGTCAGATCTAGAAGCACAAGCATTTCACTACACTCGCAATAACATCTGCTAAAACAAGCCTGCTAAACACGTGTATGACAGGATGGCTGACATGTTACGTGCTCCTAACCAACTGTGATATTATGTTAGTTTGCAACTTATTTTGTACATAATGTTGCTGCTACTGTCTCTTATGACCGAAAATAACTTCTGGACATCAGAACAGCGATTACGCACCTCAAACTGGAAGCTTTTTCCCTTAACGAATCCAACATGAGGATATACTGCTTTCTCGGGAACAGGCCCAAATCTCTGTCATTTACGTGAAGAAAAGGCAGAGAAAAAGGGGGCCTAGGTCAGGCTGCCTTCTGAGAATTTGTAGGCGAGTGAGTAAACACCCACTGCTATCCATTCTCTTGGCCAACGTGCAATGGAAAATAAAATAGATGACCTATGATCAAGATTATCCTACCAACGGGACATTAAAAACTGTAATATCTTATGTTTCACCGAGTTGTGGCTGATCGACAAAAAGGATAATATAGAGCTGGCAGGATTTTTTTGCACTGGCAGGACAGAGAAGCTGTGTCTGGTTGACAAGGGGTGGGGGTGTGTGCATTTGTCAATAACAGCTGGTGCGCAATGTCTAATATTAAAGAAGTCTTGAGGTATTGCTCACCTGAGGCAGAGTACCTTATGATAAGCTGTAGACTGCACTACTTACCAAGAGAGTTCTCATCTATATTATTCCTAGCCGTGTATTTATCACCAGAAACCGATGCTGGCACTAAGACCGCACTCAACCAACTGTGTAAGGCTATTAGCAAACAAGAATATGCTTATCCAGAAGCGGCGCTCCTAGTAGCCAGGGACTTTAATGCAGGCAAACAAATCAATTCCGCCTAATTTCTACCAGCATGTCACATGTGTAACAAGAGGGGAAAAAGAAGAAAAAAAAAAAAAAACTCTGACCATAACTCTATTCTCCTGATTCTTGCTTACAAGCAAAATATAGCAGGAAGTACCAGTGATTCGCTCAATACGGAAGTGGTCAGATGACGAGGATGCTACGCTACAGGACTGTTTTCCTAGCACAGACTGGAAAATGTTCCAGGATTCATCCAATGGCATTGAGGAGTATACCACCTCAGTGCATTGACGACGTCGTCCCCACAGTGACCGTACGTACATATCCCAACCAGAAGCCGTGGATTACAGACAATATCTGCATCAAGCTAAAGGCTAGAGCTGCAGCTTTCAAGGAGCGGGACACTAATCCGGACGCTTATAAGAAATCCCGCCATGACCTCAGACGACCATCAAACAAGCAAAGTGTCAATACAGGATTAAGATTGAATCCTACTACACTGGCACTGACGCTTGTCGGATGTGGCAGGGCATGAAAACTATTACGGAGTGCAAAAGAAAACCCAGACGCGAGCCTAACAGACGAGCTAAATGCCTTTTATGCTCACTTTGAGGCAAGCAACACTGAAGCATGCATGAGAGCACTAGCGGTTCTGGACGACTGTGATAACGCTCTCGGTAGCCAATGTAAGCAAGACCTTTAAACAGGTCAACATTCACAAAGCCGCGGGCCAGACGGATTACCAGAACTTGTACTTAAAGCATGCGCGGACCAACTGTCAAGTGTCTTTACTGAAATTTTCAACCTCCCTGACCGAGTCTGTAATACCTACATGTTTTAAGCAGATCATCATAGTCCCTGTGCCCAAGGAAGCGAAGGTAACATGCCTAAATGATTACCGCCCCATAGCACTCACTTCGGTATCCATGAAGTGCTTTGAAAGGTTGGTCATGGTCCACATCAACAGCATCCTCCCGGAAACCCTAGACCCACTCCAATTTGCATACCTCCGCAACAGATCCACAGATGACGCAATGTCAACCGCACTCCACACTGCCCTTTCCCACCTGGACAAAAGGAACACCTATTTGAGAATTATGGTTCATTGACTACAGCGCAGCATTCAACACCATAGTGCCCACGAAGCTCATCACTAAGCTAAGGACCCTGGAACGAAACACCTCCCTCTGCAACTGGATCCTGGACTTCCTGAAGGGCCACCCCCAGGTGGTAAGGGTAGGCAACATCAGGTCTGCCACGCTGATCCTCAACACTCCTGCTTCACAACTCCATCATTAAGTTTGCTGACGACACAACAGTGGTAGGCCTGATCACTGACAATGACGAGACAGCGTCTAGGGAGGAGGTCAGAGACCTGGCAGTGCGGTGCCAGGATAACAACCTCTCCCTTAATGTGAGCAAGACAAAGGAGCTGATTGTGGATGACAGGAAAAGATGGGCTAAACAGGCACTCATTAACATCGACGGGGCTGTCGTGGAGCGGGTCGAGAGTTAAGTTCCTTGGTGTCCACATCAACAAATTATCATCATGGTCCAAACACACCAAGACAGTTGTGAAGAGGGCACGACAACACCTTTTCCCCCTCAGGAGACTGAAAAGACTTGGCATGGGTCCCCAGATCCTCAAAAAGTTATACAGCTGCACCAGAGAGCATCCTGACCTGTTGCATCACCGCCTGGTATGGCAACTGCTTGGCATCTGACCGTAAAGCAGTACAGAGGGTAGTGCGTATGACCCAGCACATCACTGGGGCCAAGCTTCCTGCCATCTAGGACCTAAATACTATGCAGTGTCAGAGGAAGGCCCCCAAAAAATGTTCTCTCTGCTACCGCACGGCAAGCAGTACCGGAGGGCCAAGTCTAGGACCAAAAGGATCCTGAACAGTTTCAACCCCCAAGCCATAAGACTGCTGAACAATTAATCAAATGGCCACAGGACTATTTACATTCACACTCCCCCCCCCCCCCCCCCCCCATTTGTTTTGTACACTTCTGCTACTCGCAGTTTATCTATACATAGTCACTTCACCCCTACCTACATGTACAAATTACCTTAACTAAGCTTTACCCCTGCACATTGACGCAGTACCCCCTGTATGAAGCCTTGTTATTGTTATTTTATTGTGTTAAACAAAAGTTAAATTATTTGGTAAATATTTTCTTAACTCTTTCTTGAACTGCACTGTTGGTTAAGGGCTTCGGCGCATGTGACAAATAGTATGATTTGAATAAAATTTGATACGAGGCGAACAACTAGGTCAAGCTGCCCCATAAAAAAAACCTTGATGTAGTTAAATATTACTTTCTTAGACTGCGTCCAAAAGGGCACCCTATTCCCTCTATAGTGCACTTAGTTGTGTGCTATGTAGGGAATAGGATGCCATTTGAGATGCACTCTTAATAAATCTAGACCCCTGCTGAGTAATAGTTATTTTTTCCCACTGTTGATCAAAGAACATGGAACACACAACCATGGGAAACGGCTTATGCACCCCGAGGCAGGAGACTAATAACCATTATGATAATATGATCATAGTAATAATATAAATATTACATAGCGAAGAACAGAAATTACAGCAATCACAATGAAAGGAAATCCATGTGGAGCCAAATTGGGGCACTGGAAAGGCCTATACTAGGCATTTCTTCAGGGATCTGATTTTCAGCCTGACAGTCTGAGGACAGACGCTGGGAGACGAGAAGCAAGTACAGGGAGTGAATATTTAATAAATAACAGACATGAAACAAAACACGGACAGGTGAGTCCAATGAAGCACGTAATAATGGTGACAGGTTTGCGTGATGTGGGGCAGCCTGGCACCCTCAAACGCCAGAGAGGGGGGTTGTGGGAGCAGGCATGACACAATCAGCCTACAAGAGATTTGAATAAGGGAAATGGATACCCTTAAGAGTGATACAGTAGATAGCAATTGATCCTGGCAGCGAGGTTGTTACCACAGTAACATAACCTTAAGAAATATGTTAAGTCTATTAAGTGGCAATAGAGGTGGATGAGGAGGAAACCCTTTACACAAGTGAGCAAGTGAGAAGATGTCTCCATTTCCTGCTTGAGGCTTGGTCATCTCGCTCGGTGGCCTTCGTTGCAGCCTTCTGCACTCTTTCCTTTGCGGAGCAGCACTGAGGGGAAAAAAATCTCTGTGAAGTCATCACCTTCTCTAATCTATGTTTAGTCAAGTCATCAAAATGTATGCATACATACAAGGACTGGGAGAAGCTGGTAAAAAAAAAAACAGGAAGGAGGTAAGTGGCAAAGACTGCTACAGTGTGAAGGCCTGTGATACGTCATAACAGCTGATTGGTTAGAAATTAATTTATTCAATTTGAGGGATTTTCCCCCACTTCTAAGGAACAAGACGACTCAAACATATAATAACAAGAAAAGCCTCCACCATAAAGGCCTGATTGGTGGAGTGCTGCAGATGGGAAACCTTCCAGAAGGACAACCATCTCCACAGAGGAACTCTGTGAGAGTGACCATCGGGTTCTTGGTCACCTCCCTGACCAAGGCCCTTCTCCCCCGATTTCTCAGTTTGGCCGGGCGGCCAGCCAGCTCTAGGAAGAGTCTTGGTGGTTCCAAACTTCTTCCATTTAAGAATGGAGGCCACTGTGTTTTTGGGGACCTTCAATGCTGCAGACATTTTTTGGTACCCTTCCCCAGATCTGTGCCTTGTCACAATCCTGTCTCAGAGCTCTACGACAATTCACTCAACCCCATGGCTTGGTTTTGCTCTGACATGCACAGTCAACTGTGGGACCTTATAAAGACAGGTCTGTGACCAATCAATAGAATGTACCACAGGTGGACTCCAATCAAGTTGTAGAAACATCCCAAGGATGATCAATAGACCTAAGATCAATTTCGAGTCTCATATTAAAGGGTCTGAATACTATTGTAAATAAGTTATTATTATTTATACAAATTTGGAAAAATGTCAATATTGGGTATTTGTCATGATTGCTTTATAAAGGTAGTATGTGTAGACGGATTAAATAAAATACAAATCATCAATTTTAGAATAAGGCCGAAACGAAATGTGAAAAAAGTTAAGGGGTCTGAATACTTTCCAAACGCGCTGTACTTCAATCAAAAGACTGCATTTCAGGAAAAGCCGTTTCAATTAGAAATAAAACCTCCAGATAAAAATGCCATTCCAGAAATACACAATTATAATGTGGAAACCTCAATGACAAAATCAACAGCACACAGTGTGTTGTAAAATCTGTGAATTCAATGTAAATGTTTTTTTTTTTTAAATGTATAAACTGCCTTGATTTTGTTGGACCCCAGGAAGAGTGGCTGCTGCTTTGGCAGCAGCTTATGGGGAACCATAATAAATAAATAAAGTATAGGTTACTTAAGATTTGATGTAGCCTATGCTCAAGCTTTATTAGCGTAGGCGACTCCTGTTTCAAGGACTGGGTTTATCTTTCTCGAAACAACTTGTTTTAAGATAGGGCTTTACAGGGTTAGCCTATAAGATGCCGGCTATCACTTCTGCTCAAGTTTGAGCTGTCCCTCAGATAAAACTGTGTGTAAATATTTGTATGAACATAACAAGACTCAACAAATGAGACAAACTGAACAAGTTCCACAGACATGTAACAGAAATGGAATATTGTGTCCCTAAACAAAGAGGGAGGGGGGTCAAAATCAAAAGTCAGTCAGTATCTGGTGTGGCCACCAGCTGCATTAAGTACTGCAGTGCATCTCCTCATGGACTGCACCATATTTGCCTGTTCTTGCTTTGAGATGTTACCCCACTCTTCCACCAAGGCACCTGCAAGTTCCCGGACATTTCTGGGAGGAATGGCCCTAGCCCTCACCCTCCGATCCCACAGGTCCCAGACGTGCTCAATGGGATTGAAATCCATGCTCTTCGCTGGCCATGGCTTTACACTGACATTCCGGTCTTGCAGGAAATCACACACAGAATGAGCAGTATGGCATTGTCATGCTGGAGGGTTGAGTGCCTGCAATGGCAACAAGCTCAGTCCGATGATGCTGTGACACACCGCCCCAGACCATGACGGCCCCCCACCTCGATCCCGCTCCAGAGTACAGGCCTCGGTGTAAACGCTCATTCCTTCAACGATAAACGCAAATCCGACCATCACCCCATGTGAGACAAAACCGCGACTCGTCAGTGAAGAGCACTTTTTGCTAGTCCTGTCTGGTCCAGCGACAGCGAGTTTGTGCCCATAGGCAACATTGTTGCCGGTGATTTAAGTCAGGTCCTCACCAGACAACAGGCCTACAAGCTCTCAGTCCAGCCTCTCTCAGCCTCTTGTGGACAGTCTGAACAAATTCAGGTACGTTTATCCCCATTTAATTTGCTGCCATTTAAGAAACTTTTGAACAGAATCGGCAGAATGAATACACCCCTGATCACGCTCAAACACAGACCACTTTCGTAAAAGTCACACTGTACAAACATGATCATTTTGCTCGTTGTATTACTCCTTCTTGCATCTATGGGCTCTCCTCCTCACCTTTTTCCTTTGTTTGTGGACTTCAGCTGTCTGTGATCAGGTAAGAATAACTTTCCAAGCCAAACCCTCATATCATAACCGCTACACACACATACCATTGTCACCATATTAACTAACGTCATAGTCAACATAGCTACTAGAACTAAGTGGTTAGTAAAACCGATACAATCATGCAGTACAGTGTACAGTCAGCAAGCAGTTTAAAACTAAAAAGTCGCTAGAAAGGCATAAGATCGGCTTTGGTCTTTGCGCAAGCTGTACAATCTACATCAGTCTCTCATTCACAAGCACTTGATACTGCCTCGAGTTTCACAACAGCATCCCCTTTGTGTGGCCATAATGCACAAAAAATAAATCCATGCCTTTTGAGGGCAGTGGACGTTGTGCCCTTCTCCCTGAGGGATGCACGCTCCATCACGTAGCCTGTGAGAAAGAACGGATCCCAAGTGAAGACAGCCACGTCGGGGACGCAACTGCGTGCATCCTTATCCAATTCCGAGGTGCATATTGAATATACGAGAACTGTCCACAATGACTTTGTCAATATTAGGAAAGTTTTAAAAAAAATATAGTAAGCCTAGCCTATAGGAAATGGATTCTCTTTACACTACAGGCCATCACTCGGTTTTCTCACGCAATTGCATAGCCTATAGAAATGTTCCGCAACATGAGCTCATGGCCTCTCATGAAGTGTGATTCGATTTTCAAATATATTTGCATTGATATCAGAGTAATTAAAGGGACAATAGAGTGCTGAGTACGTGGCAGTCAGCAAGTTTGGTAGGCTACTAATGAGAATCAGCAGCAATCAGAGCTTGGAGAAGCCTAATTACCGGGACTAAACAGTCACATGGAATTTGACTGCCTTCATGACTCTTTTGCCCTCAGAACAGCCTTAATTCATCAGGGCATGGACTCAACAAGCTGGCCCATGTCGACCCAATTGTGTCAAGATGGTCAAATGAAAAAATCAAATGAAAACAGAGAAAATCGGACAAGTTAGGTATGAAGACGTCCAAGTCACCACTGAGGCTGTAGAGAGAAGGACAAATTAAATTAAATCTATACTGTACCTTTGTCTGCTTACTGCAGGGGAGCCACCGCTGACATCGTGATGCATCTGAATGCCGCTGTGAGGGGGGGGACCAGGAACCAGACAAAGTGAAAGAAAGAAAAAAGAGGAAGAGAAATAAAGTTGCAATTAGAGCACCATTACTGGTTGTGTTGTAGTTATCCCAGATGCTCTCTCTCACACTAGCAGGCACAGACTGACAACAGCAGCCTTCCTCATCAAGATAATGTTTCCTCCTGGAGCTGACAAGTAGCCATGTGACCGGAGTCAGTGACTCGACAATGAGTCAGAGACTTGACACACACACACCCCTATTAACACATTTTTAGGCACAATTGAATACCTTATAGGCCCTAAACTTAGAGGCAATCTGCAGTTCAAACAATAATAGTGGTTACCCCGGCGCTGTTTTGGTAAACAGGTGAGGGATGGGGCTGGAGAAATGACCATCTATGATATCAAAAATATAGTTTTAATCATGTTGAGGCTGTACAGTGTTTGGTTTACAATTGCATTGTTTACAAAGTAAAACAAGCTTACATGATTGGTTCTAATGGGATACGACAGTTGAACTAAGCCCATGAGGCATTTAAGTTATTTACTTATACCATTGGTTCTTGAAGTATATAAGTAAAAAATGTATGTGCATATAAACATTATACCAGTAACTGGAACTTCGCAAAAATAACAGAGAACACTTATTTCCTTGTAATAGAACAAGGCCAGAGTGATGGAGTCATTTAGCTAATCTTGTGTGAGGAAAACCTTCACCTTCCCAGCAGACTAATATACAGGATAATGTGACCCTGTATCAGGAAATACCTGATACATCAAATCTTATTCGTCACATTCGGTAAATACAACTGGTGTAGACTACAGTGAAATGCTTGCTTAAAAGTAACATGTGTAATAAGATCAAATACAAGAATGTCGCCATACATACATACATACATACCAGATCTTTTTTTTAAAATTAAACTAGGCAAGTCAGTTAAGAACAAATTCTTGTTTTCAATGACAGCCTAGGAACAGTGGGTTAACTGCCAGCCCAACGCTCTAACCACTAGGCTATGAGGTACAAGATATGAGGTACAGTGCCTTGCGAAAGTATTCGGCCCCCTTGAACTTTGCGACCTTTTGCCACATTTCAGGCTTCAAACATAAAGATATAAAACTGTATTTTTTTTGTGAAGAATCAACAAGTGGGACACAATCATGAAGTGGAACGACATTTATTGGATATTTCAAACTTTTTAACAAATCAAAAACTGAAAAATTGGGCGTGCAAAATTATTCAGCCCCCTTAAGTTAATACTTTGTAGCGCCACCTTTTGCTGCGATTACAGCTGTAAGTCGCTTGGGGTATGTCTCTATCAGTTTTGCACATCGAGAGACTGACATTTTTTCCCATTCCTCCTTGCAAAACAGCTCGAGCTCAGTGAGGTTGGATGGAGAGCATTTGTGAACAGCAGTTTTCAGTTCTTTCCACAGATTCTCGATTGGATTCAGGTCTGGACTTTGACTTGGCCATTCTAACACCTGGATATGTTTATTTTTGAACCATTCCATTGTAGATTTTGCTTTAAGTTTTGGATCATTGTCTTGTTGGAAGACAAATCTCCGTCCCAGTCTCAGGTCTTTTGCAGACTCCATCAGGTTTTCTTCCAGAATGGTCCTGTATTTGGCTCCATCCATCTTCCCATCAATTTTAACCATCTTCCCTGTCCCTGCTGAAGAAAAGCAGGCCCAAACCATGATGCTGCCACCACCATGTTTGACAGTGGGGATGGTGTGTTCAGCTGTGTTGCTTTTACGCCAAACATAACGTTTTGCATTGTTGCCAAAAAGTTCAATTTTGGTTTCATCTGACCAGAGCACCTTCTTCCACATGTTTGGTGTGTCTCCCAGGTGGCTTGTGGCAAACTTTAAACAACACTTTTATGGATATCTTTAAGAAATGGCTTTCTTGCCACTCTTCCATAAAGGCCAGATTTGTGCAATATACAACTGATTGTTGTCCTATGGACAGAGTCTCCCACCTCAGCTGTAGATCTCTGCAGTTCATTCAGAGTGATCATGGGCCTCTTGGCTGCATCTCTGATCAGTCTTCTCCTCGTATGAGCTGAAGGTTTAGAGGGACGGCCAGGTCTTGGTAGAATTGCAGTGGTCTGATACTCCTTCCATTTCAATATTATCGCTTGCACAGTGCTCCTTGGGATGTTTAAAGCTTGGGAAATCTTTTTGTATCCAAATCCGGCTTTAAACTTCTTCACAACAGTATCTCGGACCTGCCTGGTGTGTTCCTTGTTCTTCATGATGCTCTCTGCGCTTTTAACGGACCTCTGAGACTATCACAGTGCAGGTGCATTTATACGGAGACTTGATTACACACAGGTGGATTGTATTTATCATCATTAGTCATTTAGGTCAACATTGGATCATTCAGAGATCCTCACTGAACTTCTGGAGAGAGTTTGCTGCACTGAAAGTAAAGGGGCTGAATAATTTTGCACGCCCAATTTTTCAGTTTTTGATTTGTTAAAGAAGTTGGAAATATCCAATAAATGTCGTTCCACTTCATGATTGTGTCCCACTTGTTGTTGATTCTTCACAAAAAAATACAATTTTATATCTTTATGTTTGAAGCCTGAAATGTGGCAAAAGGTCGCAAAGTTCAAGGGGGCCGAATACTTTCGCAAGGCACTGTAGATACAGTGCCTTCAGAAAGTATTCACAACACAATACCTCAATGTCAAAGTGGAATTATGTAAAAAAACAAACAAAAAAGTTTACACATTAATTTGAAAAGCTGAAATGTCTTGAGTCAATAAGTATTCAACCTCTTTGTTAGGGCAAGCTTAAAATTCAGGAGTAAAAATGTGCTTAAAAAGTCCCATAATAAGCTGCACAAATACTGTCCTAGATAATTTTGTACAGGGATGAGGTAGTCATTAAATTATCTGTAATAATCCCTCACTTGAGGGGTGAATTTCAAACAGATTCAACCAAAGACCAGGGAGGTTTTCCAATGCCTCGCAAAGGGCGAGTATACTAAGGGCAAAGGGCACAATACTAACCTAATTGACAGCGTGAAAAGAAGCCTGTACATAATAGAAAATATTCCAAAACCTGCATCCTGTTTGCAACAAGGCACTAATGAAATAATGCAGCAAAGCAATTCACTTTTTGTCCTGAATACAACGTGTTTTGTGTTGGTTTTGCCCCAAACATTATTTAGCATCACTCTCCATATGGTCAAGCAGAATGGTAGCTGCACCATGTTATGGGTATGCTTGCAATCGTTAAGTACTTGGGAGTTTCAGTAAAAATAATTGGTTTATGGAATGGAGCTAAGCACAGGCAAAATCCTAGAGGAAAACCTGGTTCAGTCTGCATTCCACCAGACACTGGGAGATGAATTCACCTTTCAGCAGGCCAATAACCTATAACACAAGGCAAAATCTACACTGGAGATGTTTATCAAGAACACCGTGAATAGTCCAGAGTGGTCGAGTGACAGTTTTGCCTTAAATCTACTTGAAAGTCTACGGCAAGACCGGAAAATGGTTGTCTAGCAATGATCAACAACCAATTTCACAGAGTTTGAATTCTTTTTTAAATAATAAAATGCGCAAATGTTGCATAATCCAGGTGTGGAAAGCTCTTAGAGACAAACAAAGACTCACAGCTGTAGTCGCTGCCAAAGTTGCTTCTACAAAGAATTGACTCAGGGGTGTGAATACTTACAGTACCAGTCAAAAGTTTGGACACACCTACTCATTCCAGAGATTTTATTTTTACTATTTTCTACATTGTATAATAATAGTTTTGATGTCTTCACTATGAAAGAACACATGGAATCATGTAGTAACCAACAAAAAAAAAAAGTGTTAAACGAATTAAAATGTATTTTATATTTGAGATTCTTCAAAGTAGCCACACTTTGCCTTGACAGCTTCGCACACGCTTGGCATTCTCTCAACCAGCTTCATGAGGTAGTCAGTCACCTGGAAGGCATTTTAATTAACAGGTGTGCCTTGTTAAGTTAATTTGTGGAAGTTCTTTCCTTAATGCGTTTGAGCCAATCAGTTGTGTTGTGACAAGGTAGGGGTGGTATACAGAAAATAGCCCTATTTGGTAAAATACCAAATCCATATTATGGCAAGAACAGCTTAAATAAGCAAAGAGAAATGATAGTCCATCATTACTTTAAAGACATGAAAGTCAGTCTATCTGGAATTGCCCACACACGACAACTGCAATGAGTCGTTTTCACATCCTCAAAGGATATTGGGCAATGATATCCTGGCAGATCAAATTGCTTCATTTTAGATTAGATGATAGCAGCTAATATCGGGGAGGAAATTCTACATTTTAGAAATGGGGTTATAGAGAAGTAGCTTTTTCTATATGCCATGGATGTCATTTTGGTATAACTTATTGCTTATGAGATGCGGAAATGACTGCTATCAGGTTACATTGTAGCCCAGAGGCATTACCTCCATGAAGAGAAACAGAACTATCAATCCGCTTAAACTTCAAACAATTCCACATAAAATCAGCTAAGGGAGTGGATTATACAAGTTTTGAACAATGTGTAGCAATTTGAATCTGAACACTTATCCACTTGGCAGTCGGTCAAACAACAAGCATTCCACATTAGCTTATATGAGATTTAGTGCTAAAGAAATGCCTGTGACCATGGGTAACAAAGCCCTATGTTAACATGCGCACCTGTGTGTGTGTGTATATTGGTGTCCATGCATGATTGTTTGTCTGTAAATAATGATGTGCTCACAGGGAGTCTGTCAAATGACAGTCTTGGGGAAAGAAACGCAAAGCAAAAGCCACCAAAAGCTAAAACTAGAGGCCATTTTAAAGACTGGGATTTTCCTCTGTTCCGATTGATCTCTGGAAAAATCATTTATCCATTGGGACTGTCGTCAGTCCTATAAAAAGCGGTGTGAGCTTCTTTGGATCGTGGCGGACGATGAGCATCTGAGCATTGGAAGCGGTTTTACCTTGGTCACCAGATAGTATCCTAATGCTCAGATTATTTCCAATTGAAACTTTCTTGCTCTGCAACACAGCCAACTTCACTCTTCCTCAGTTCCAAAAGAAAAACAGCATACATACTGTATTTGCTAGCGGAAATAGTCGTTGTGGTGGTGTTTGCTTGACACGATACTAATGAGTATCGTGATACTGGTACCACCTCGGGCCCTAGCAAAAACATGAACATCAAACCAACAATATCAATAAACTAGTCTAAATAACAGATTAAAAGTCCTTACTGAAGCAGATTCACTCCTGCTTCCCGTCATTTCAATTACTGTTAATTAACAATTTCTTTGATGTGAGCTTGGGGTTATTGTTTTGCTGGAAGATCCACTTGCGGGCAAGTTTCAGCCCTCTGGCAGAAGCAACCAGGTTTTTGGCTAAAATGTCATTGAACCTGGTAAAGTTCATGATGCCGTCAAGTTATTTAATAAGGGCCGCAGGACCAGTAGAAGCAAAACAGCCACATAACATCAAAGATCCACCACCATATTTTACAGTAGGTATGAAGTTATATTCTGCTTATGCATCCTTATTTTGATGCCAAACCCACCACTGGTATATGGCCAAAGACCTTTATATTCATATAATCTCACCGGAGCACAGGTTCCAATCCAAGTAACCAAGGTTCCAATCCAAGTAAATGCAGTTTTGCAAACTCCAGGCATTTACATTTGTTGGTTGCTCTAGGGATGTAACGATTCACTGATACGCATTGATTGGTCCCAATTCAAATGTTTAAGATGCATTGGTCCATGGACCCCAAACCGATACAATTGTAGCATGCATCGTTCAGAAAAATCAATTGAAGCGGTACAAATCTCAGATTCACACATATATTACCGTCTGCCTTCCAAAAATAGCTCATATTTTCTGACAACTGATAAGCGCTGACCAAAGCAAGGTAGGCGACCTGTTCCTGATCTTGCACATTTGCGGACAGCTTCTGCATTAAAATGCTAAAATTGAACATGGTTGGTTAGCTCCCAGCACTGTGGGATTGTTGGCACTATTCATTGTTCTTTAACTAGCTAATGTTAGCTGGCTGACTCGTTAGCTAACGTTGTGAACTTGCACTTTGTTTACCTAGCTAGGTAACGTAAACTCTCCCCATTCCGTACAAATGTGTGCAACCGCAACATTCAAACGAGTCTACAAAGAAAACTAATGGGACTTTAGCGACTGTGGACTTCAAAATCAGGGGTGTGAACTAGGTTTCTATTCAAGCGTTGATCGACATGGTAATGGCTCTATAGTATTGGAGAAAAGTTGAGACATGTCATGTCGTAATGTACAGCACGCATAAAGCAACTATTTCTGTTTTACAATCTCTCCATCAGGACTATATAGCTAGGTGTCATCTAAAATAATCCTAATTTATAAAACAGTTCTTATTTGATTAATGGTGGTCGGACCCATCTATGTGAAGCTAGCCACAATAAGGATTAGCCACAATAGTGGACTTTGCGGTTAGCCTTCAAAATAAGTGTCATCGACAGTGATGCAAATTATTACAAATAGTAGAATTATGCCATAATTGAATAGCTCATGCTAAACGAGGTTGGAATGTTATATAAAATCTACAAAAGACAATGACAAATCTGTTGACATCACACTGGATGTATTATACATTAGAATTGCATTGGGGGCATACTTATTAAACTGTACAGCCTTACCTATGTATTGTGGCTCAATACACCCTGTGTATTGAACACTATTCCCGAGGAAAAACAAAACTGCGTGGGATGTTGGAGTCTCATAACTCTGAGGAGGACGTTGGGGAAAAAATATGATACCCCATTTCATTGATCCCCAATCCTTCGGTAAAGCTGTAGTGCAATAGGACTGTCAATACACACATTAGGCTGACTGAGGTGATTTCACACAGTCACAGTCCCGCGATAAGAGCTACAGTGCTAATATTTGCGTATCATAACTCAGAGGAGGACGTTGGGGAAAAAATATATTGGGTATGGAGTAGACTGATACCCCATTTCATTGATCCCCAATCCTTCGGTAAAGCTGTACAGTGCAATATGAATGTCAACACACACATTAGGCTAGGATAAGAGCTACGACGCTAATATTTGCGTAAACTCTTCACAGTTGTGATCTGTGGGTGTCACCGAGTAGACTGATACCCCATTTCATTGCTTCACATTCCAACCTTGTTTAACATGATCTAGTCTAAATATGGCATGATTCCACCAATTGTAACCTTCTGCATCACTTTCAAAGAGGTACTTTTATTTTGAAGGCAAACCGCAAGTGCCTCTGATCTTTTTTTTTTTTAACCTTTATTTAACTAGGCAAGTCAGTTAACCTCTCTAGGGTATGTGGGACGCTAGTGTCCCACCTGGCCAACATCCAGTGAGATTGCAGAGCGCCAAATTCAAATACAGAAATACGCATTATAAAAATTCAGAAAAATATACAACTATTAACCTTTCTCGGGCAGGCGTTCCGCTGAAAAGGCAGTGCGCAAAATTCAAAAATATTTTTTTGAAATATGTAACTTTCACACCTTAACAAGTCCAATACAGCAAATGAAAGATTAACAATGTTTATCTACCCATCGTGTCCGATTCAAAAATACTTTGCAGCGAAAGCACAACATACAGTGGGGCAAAAAAGTATTTAGTCAGCCACCAATTGTGCAAGTTCTCCCACTTAAAAAGATGAGGCCTGTAATTTATCATCATAGGTACACTTCAACTATGACAGACAAAATGAGAAAAAAAATCCAGAAAAATCACATTGTAGGATTTTTTATTAATTTATTTGCAAATTATGGTGGAAAATAAGTACCCAAACGGCGTTCCATACTTAGCTCCGGTGTCTACATAGTACAGTCAGTGGCAAGAATGTATGTGAACCCTTTGGAATTGCCTAGATTTCTGCATAAATTGGTCATCAAATTTGATCTGATCTTCATCTAAGTCACAACAATAGACAAACATAGCGTGCTTAAACTAATAACACACTATTGTATTTTTCTTGTCTATATTGAATACATTTTAAACATTCAGTGTTGGTTGGAAAAAGTAATGTGAACCCCTTAGCTAATGACTTCTCCAAAAGCTAATTGGAGTCAGTCAGTTAACCTAGAGTCCAATCAATGAGATAAGATTGGAGATTTTGGTTTTTGGGCAACTTCCCTGCCCTATTAAAAAAAATGTTTTGGAGTTTACTATTCACAACAAGCATTGCCTGATGTGGACTATGCCTCGAACAAAAGATCTCAGAAGACCTGAGATTAAGAATTGTTGACTTGCATAAAGCTAGAAAGGGTTACAAAAGTATCTCTAAAGCCTTGATGTTCATCAGTCCACAGTAAGACAAATTGTCTATAAATGGAGAAAGTTCAGCACTGTTGCTACTCTCCCTAAGAGTGGCCGTCCTGCAAAGACGACTGCAAGAGCACAGCGCAGAATGCACAATGAGGTTAAGAAGAATCCTAGAGTCAGCTAAAGACGTACAGAAATCTCTAGAACATGCTAAGATCTCCGTTGACGAGTCTACGATGCGTAAAACACTAAACAAGGATGGTGATCGGAGGACACCACGGAAGACGCCACTGCTGTCCAAAAAAAACATTGCTGCACGTCTTAAGTTTGCAAAAGTGCACCTGGATGTTTTTTTTTTTTTTTTTTTTTTTTTTTTTCCTTTATTTAACTAGGCAAGTCAGTTAAGAACAAATTCTTATTTTCAATGACGGCCTAGGAACAGTGGGTTAACTGCCTGTTCAGGGGCAGAACGACAGATTTGTACCTTGTCAGCTCGGGGGTTTGAACTTGCAACCTTCCGGTTAGTAGTCCAACGCTCTAACCACTAGGCTACCCTGCCGCTACCCCTGTTCCACAGCACTACTGGCAAAATATTCTGTGGACAGATGAAACTACAGTTGAGTTGTTTGGAAGGAACACCCAACACTATGTGTGGAGAAAAAAAAAGGCACCGCACACCAACATCAAAACCTCATCCCAACTGTAAAGTATGGTGGAGGAAGCATCATGGTTTGGGGCTGCTTTGCTGCCTCAGGGCCTGAATGTAAAAATGTATTCCCAAGTTTGAGGAGAATGTAAGGCTATCAGCCAATTGAAGCGCAACAGAAGTTGGGTGATGCAACAGGACCCAAAACACAGAAGTAAATCAACAACAGAATGGCTTCAACAGAAGAAAATAACACTTCTGGAGTGGCCCAGTCAGTGTCCTGACCGCAACCCGATTGAGATGCTGTGGCATGACCTCAAGAGAGCAGTTCACACCAGATATCCCAAGAATATTGCTGAACTGAAACAGTTAGGTAAAGAGGAATGGTCAAACTCCTCCTGACTGTTGTGCAGTTCTGTCTGATCCGCAACTACAGAAAACGTTTGGTTGAGGTTATTGCTGCCAAAGGAAGGTCAACCAGTTATTAAATACATTTTTTTCCACCCTGCACTGTGAATGTTTACACTGTGTTCAATAAAGACATGAAAATATTGTTATTAGTTTAAGCAGACTGTGTTTGTCTATTGTTGTGACCTAGATGAAGAGCAGATAATTAATTGTATGACCAATTTATGGAGAAATCCAGGAAATTCCAAAGGGTTCACATTTTTTCTTGCCACTGTACACTAGACATACATAACACACAGAAGTCCTTGTGTTTCTTGGCTACTTCAATCTCACAGGCACAAACATGACTCCAGTCACGTTGCCATGGTAACCTCCCACCGCAGTTGAACATTTGTCATCTGTGATATTTTGGTTAAAAGACTCCAGTTACAGCCTCCCGGGTGGCGCAGTGGTTAAGGGTGCTGTACTGCAGCGCCAGCTGTGCCACCAGTGACTCTGGGTTCGCGCCCAGTCTCTGTCGTAACCGGCCGCGACCGGGAGGTCCGTGGGGCGATGCACAATTGGCCTAGCGTTGTCCGGGTTAGGGAGGGCTTGGCAGGTAGGGATATCCTTGTTGCGCACCAGCGACTCCTGTGGTGGCCGGGCGCAGTGCGCACTAACCAAGGTTGCCAGGTGCTTCCTCTGACACATTGGTGCGGCTTGCTTCCGGGTTGGATGCTCGCTGTGTTAAGAAGCAGTGCGGCATGGTTGGGTTGTGTATCGGAGGACGCATGACTTTCAACCTTTGTCTCTCTCGAGTCCGTACGGGAGCGATGAGACAAGATAGTAGCTACTAAACAATTGGATACCACATTGTGGAGAGAAAAAAAAAGACTCCGGTTACAACAAATGTTTTATTCAATTAGTTACTTATTCAATTAGTTGCTTATGTTTTTTTGTGTTTTGTGGGTGTTATTTTAGCAGCAAGTGTTTTTGGGGGCTGTTCAAAATCTGAGTGGCTTGTAGATTTTTAAATGGCTTGTAGATTTCTAAATCTACTAGTGGCTGGTGAAACAAAGTTCATTTTATGCACTGATTACATTAGTTTAATTTGACTACAATTATTTCAATTGAAGTCATCTCATCTCTAAGACTTAATATTTATGACTGAATAACAACTGAATAACAATCACTTAGATCATGTATTTTCATGTAGAGATACCTCGAAGCAACTGCTCTCCATCCCTCTCAGTCGAGCAGTCTTCGGTCTCTTCTCTCCCTCTGTCTGCCCCACACTAACCTAACCTAGTAGGTGTAAAAGAAACACAGACCGAACAAATAGGCACGCAATGGACAATGGTTATTGTAGTTAATTACCCCATTTTCTGTTTTAAACTACATAGAATATTGGCCTGTTGGAAACTTCATCGCACAGTTTGTGCTTGATCTGATTCAACTCTAGAGAAACTGAGCGCACAGGAAAAAATGGAATACAAGTAGTTGAATCGACATTGGTCAATTAGTTGTTTAAAAGCAAATTACACTATTAGTTTGTCTGCAAACAGCTAGTTTGTCTTTTCTAAGGAAGTTGTGGCTAAAATACATTGTTAGCTACTAATGCTAAAATCACTAGGTAGCTGTAAAATCAGAACCAGCACAAATGTAGCTAGCTAAAATACAGCCTGATACCAGTGCAGGTGTAAGCCTAGATCAGTTTGTTTGTGCAATGGTATCTTCTAAATCAGAGAGGAAAAAGCAAAACATGAATATGCTAGCTAGCTAGAATATGCTAGCTAGCTAAATATAACATCATATACGGGGTTTATGACGGTCATAAATACCTCTTCCCCCCTTTTCTCTACCCGACTGAGGTAACATTTGCAAAACCCTTGGTTAACATAGAGATTCTGGGAACATCAGTAGGTGGGGGGGAAATGAACTATATTCTGGTAATCCGAACAATTGAACATATGCGGTGGTACTTAATGAATATGATGTCAGTTCGGTTGTCATCTGAGACATTCTCATCAATGACAAAATGACAAACTCTACAGTGGAAAGTCTACACATCAGAGTTATCGGATTCAAATGGAATTGTTGTTCAATTTAAATGTATGAATATTAAATTATTTGTGATTTTAGCTTCAAAAATGTGAGATGTGGGATTTCATAAGATAGGGCTGCTCACTCATTGGCCCACCCACGTGAAGAGAGGTTGTAAACTATGAAACACACCCCTTTTCTCCCTTCCTATATAAAGCCTTGACGACAATAGAACTTCCTGTTCAGTGGATATAGGACGACGGTCCTATGTCAGAATGGTTCAGATAATAACTACAGAACGAAGCCAACGTCAGCGTGAGCTTTGGTTGCGAATGGTATGAACTTTGAACTCTTATTCACTACAGAAGTGATACCTCCTAGCCGTTGAGTTAGCAACCGCAGCTGCAAACGCAGGTTAGGAAGGAACAGACAGAGTAACCCGTCTACCACACAACGACGTTACTACAACGTATCCAATTGACCACAAGAGACATTCTTCAAAGGACTCGGTTGGGCAACACGGCCTTCCATCTACCACCAACCTACCGAAGCGCAGCTCAGAGTAAATATTTATTGCATTTTTCTTTTCCAAATGGGCGGTAATTTAGAATGCATAAGATACTGTATTTACGATAGCACAGCTTCGCCTTTGTTCCTCAGTCTTCCCGCTCCTTCACTCAACCCAGCCCCTTTTCTTTTGTGTAACAAGCTGTCATATCTGTTCCGCCCGCTAGGGAAGTTTGCCTTTATGACATCATTTGTAATCAAGTTATGATTTAATTATGTGTAATTAGTTAGTGTTAATGTAATTTAATTATGCCAATGTGCTTTCATCAATTGAAAACCCTTAATCTATTTTATGAGAATTTCTAAGATTCTTGTTTGCATAAAATAGACGCAGACCAGTCTTTCAATAATAGGTAACAGAATTTATTCTCGGAGCGCGCTCCCACTTAATCACGAGCAACTGTTTATATACAGATCATGACGTCATTTCATTGCTTTAACAGAATCCCCTCTCGACCGGGACAAAGTGAGGTGAAAAGTTCATTCTAACTTACTAACACACTCCCAGATAACTTTTGACCCCTCAACATTATCGATCACCACTGAGCTGACAGTTCTAATTAACAGAAAACTTGATACGACTGATATGGACTGCTATTGATGTAAAATATTACTAGGTCTTTAAGAGTTTATTCGGAAGACAGCTCTATAAATATTAATTTGTGGTGCCCAACTCTAGTTAATTACATTTACATGATTAGCTCAATCAGGTAATAGTAATTACGGAGAAATTATTTCATAGAATAGCATGTCATATCACTTAATCCGGCAGAGCCCAAGACACGACAAGGCCTACATGGTTTAGGTACTAGTAATCGTTGTACACGAACGATCATGTTCTCTTCTGGCCATTACACACATCAGCAATGGCCACTATGAAGCCTAATCTCTCAGATCATGAACAATTTGCATTTGTATGGTTCAAGCTCTGGTCAGTGCTACAGCAGCTGTTGCATACCAATGTTTAGTCCTGAATACAGACCATACCGCTATACAAATGTCAGTGTGGATGACTCCTTGCTATGTTATTCAGTATATCCACTTAACCCTAGCGTAGTGCAGTGTTGTCATACCACAGGCACTGCCCCCTCAGATTTGTCTTGTTTTTACATTTTTCAGATGTTTAATTAATTACTAAACAATTAAGCCCATGTTTTATCATAATTACTTACAAACAACAACAAAAATCCATCATCTGTATTTTGCTGAGGGGGCACACTGACTGGTTCCTTCCAAGGTGCATAGAGCATAAGAGATGCCTAGGCAGGATGCTAGATACTCTAGTGGATGCAGTATCATCAGGGGAGGAGAGTGACACACTGCGGTTGATTTGATTTTAGCTGCCAGTGACAGGCAATAGGTATGTTTGTAAATGAATCTGATCAACCTATGTAGCCTATTGATTCCTTCTTGATGAATAAATCAAACAAATGTTTTTTTCCTCCGTAATACTAGCCACCTAGCAATTTTATGAAGTTGGCTTTAGCTAACCAGCTAGATTGGGAACCCATCTTACAACCTCATAAAACTAGATACAAAGCCATTTCAAGCTATCAATCAAGTTAGAGTAGCTTGTCTTATCGATCTTGGCATTGCCAAACTTTAGAAAGCAAGCAATTACTAAATGTACTGAATAAGACAACATTCCTTTCAATATTTCACCCGCACAGATGCAGAGAAGCATATTTAGTTTCTTAACTTTTTTTTAAAGAACCACCAGTCAGGAGGAAACAGACACCTCAAGGGTTTGCTTAGATATGCAGAAAAGTACTTGCTTTAAATGACAATTTAACAATTAAATGCTTAGATAACCTACGGAGAAGAATATATATATATTTATTTTTTTTACATAGTATTGGGAGTACACCGATTATTAATTTTCAACACCGATACAGATTGAGGACCCCCAAAAAAATCCGATATATATATATATATATATAAAAATCGGCCGATTTAATGAGTGTATATATATTGTGGCAAAGAAGGGGGTCGAGTGATAAATGGCAGATATGTGAGAGCAGAACTAATAAACGGGCTCTGCCCGATCAGTAAAATGGCCACCCGTCAGAACTACAGATCACAAAATGGCCGACCGCAAAAACTACAAGTCCCAGAAGCAAGGGGAACCCTCAGAAGGTGGAGCCGACACACAGATAAAGGGTCAAGAAAAACTAGGAAGAGAGAGAGAGAGTGCTGGAAGGATCTATGAACAATAGAGAAAGAGACAATAGAGATTGGCTGGATTTACCGTGTATGAGCTGGATTGTTTTGGACTTACCTGTTGGCGTTTGGACCTGGACCTACCGAGAACCCGATTTGTGTACCGAACCCTGCTATCCTTGACCTCGCCTACGGCCTGGGTGGACCAGGACGGAGAAACAAACACACAGGTACTGTCCTGTTCGAAATAACTAATTCTTGGGTGATTTGGTGACAGTTTACCACTTAATTTGTGACAAACGCTCCTAACCTTGAAGTTATGCCACACGAATGGCATATTTGAGAAGCCAACAACCCTGACCAAGCAGGAAGAAGCATGGGGCCTTCAACCAAAGCCAAGAAAAGAGGTTTCCCAGGGGACAACATCACAGGTGCTAGTAGGGGAGGAGGAGGATGAAGTGGCAAACCTCGCTGATAACGAACAGCCCGGTACTAGTGGGGCTGGGGTCGATCTGAATCCAGAGGACGACGATCTAGAACCAGCAGACCTGGCAGGGTCCTTGACTAATTTCGGGACGGCCCAAAACCAGGATCCAACCCTGCAGCAAGCCAGAGCAGATGTGCAGGTCGTAGATGGTACTCCCATAAATGTTGGGATGATGCCTAATAGTTTTCCCCACTTCATCATGAAAAGGGGTTTGGTGTACAGAGTCTCGAAAATAGGGGTTGATGTGGTGGAACAGTTGTTGGTTCCCACTCGGTACAGGAGGACAGTACTGGATCTAGCTCATGGGCACATTCTGGGTGGACACCTTGGTATTGATAAAACCCGAGACTGGATTGTAAGGAGGTTTTACTGGCCAGGAATTCAAGCTGAAGTGGCTCGGCATTGTGGAGAGTGCCCGGAGTGCCAGTTAACAGCTCCCCGACCAGCTGTTAGAAGCCCGTTAGTGCCACTCCCCATAATCGAAACGCCATTTGAGAGGATAGTGATGGATTTAGTGGGCCCACTACCCAGATCCGCCAGAGGGCACCAATACATTCTGGTCATTCTAGATTATGCCACTCGCTACCCAGAAGCCATTCCCCTTCGGACGATGGCTTCCAAAAATATCGCAAAGGAATTAGTGCTCTTGTTCACCAGGGTAGGGGTTCCAAAGGAGATCCTTACCGACCAGGGGACCCCCTTTATGTCCCGCCTTATGGCGGACCTTTGTAAACTGCGGCAGGTGAAACAGTTGAGGACATCGGTTTACCATCCTCAGACAGACGGGCTGGTTGAGAGATTCAACCGAACCCTGAAGTCAATGCTCAGGAAGGTAATCGATAAGGATGGGAAAAACTGGGATTGCATGTTGCCATATCTGATGTTTGCCATTAGAGAGGTTCCTCAAGCCTCGCTGGGGTTTTCTCCCTTTGAGCTGGTATATGGGAGGCATCCCGGGGAATCTTAGACATCGCCCGGGAAACCTGGGAGCACCAATCCACCCCGTATACTAGTGTCATAGAGCACGTCACGGCAATGCAAGACAGGATAGCCACAGTCATGCCCATTGTCAGAGAGCACATGAGACAAGCACAGGAGCACCAGCGGCACACTTATAACCGACAGGCTACCCTGAGGGAATTTCAACCGGGAGATAAGGTGTTAGTGCTGATCCCCACAGTAGAGTGTAAACTACTAGCCACATGGAAAGGACCATATGAAGTACTGGAGAGAACAGGAGAAGTCAATTATCGGATCCGACAGCCAGGTCGACGGCCACAGGAACAGATTTATCACATAAACCTGTTAAAAGCATGGAGAGAGAGAGAAACACTAATGGTCACATACCCCACACACACTCAGGAGACAGCCGAAGTAAATATTTCACCCACTCTGTCCCCAGCACAAGTACAGGAAGTAAAGACCCTGATCCAGAAAAACAGATGTGTTTTCAGAGGTACCTGGCCGAACTGAGGTTACGGCTCATGATATCGTTTCCCTACCAGGGAGAAAAGTGAGTATGAGGCCATATCGGGTACCCGAGGCTCGACAGGCCGCGATTAGAGCAGAGACAGAGAAAATGTTGACAGCTGGAGTGATCGAAGAGTCACATAGTGAGTGGTCTAGCCCAATTGTGATGGTCTCCAAGCCCGATGGGTCTTTGCGGTTCTGTAACGACTTTCGGAAGGTAAATGAAATCTCCAAGTTTGATGCCTACCCCATGCCCCGAGTAGATTAACTACTGGAGAAAATTGGTAATGCTCGGTACATTACGACCCTTGATCTGACAAAAGGGTACTGGCAAATTCCTCTGACCCCCAGGGCCAAAGAAAAGACAGCCTTTGCAACCCCTGCCGGTTTGTTTCAATACACTATCATGCCATTCGGCTTACACGGGGCCCCAGCCACCTTTCAACGGCTCATGGACAAAGTCCTAAAACCGCACAAAGCATATGCCGCAGCTTATTTAGATGACATGGGGATCTACAGCACAGATTGGGAATCCCACTTACCCCGGGTACAGGCAGTGTTAGACACCCTTAGAAAGGCAGGGCTCACGGCAAACCCTGCCAAGTGTTATGTGGGGTTAGAGGAAACAGAGTATCTGGGATATACTGTGGGAAGAGGGTTAATCAAACCCCAACGTAAGAAGGTGAAGGCAATTAGAGAATGGCCAAAACCAGTTACTACCGGAAGTTCATCCCAAGTTATGCCACAGTGGCCGCCCCACTTACCGACATGACTAGAGCCAGAGGGCCAAACATTGTCAAATGGGATGAAAGGGCCACCAAAGCATTTAGGACATTACAGGAGGCTCTCTGCTGTAATCCAGTGCTGGTGGTACCAGACTTTGAGAGAGAGTTTGTGGTTCAGACGGATGCCTCAGAGGTTGGCTTGGGAGCAGTGCTATCCCAAGAGGTAGAAGGGGTGGAACACCCCATCCTGTTTTTAAGCAGGAAGCTGGAACCACGGGAAACCAACTACTCAGTCGTTGAGAAAGAGGCGCTGGCAGTAAAGTGGGCTCTGGAAAGCCTGAAATACTACCTGCTGGGGCGCCACTTCACCCTCATCAGTGACCATGCCCCACTCACCTGGATGCATAGGGCTAAAGAGAAGAACGCTCGGTGATGCGGTGGTTTTTGAGTCTCCAACCGTTTCATTTTGACTTGAAACACAGAGCAGGGAAGGAAATGGGAAACGTGGATGGGTTATCCCGCATGCACGCATATTTTGCTGCGGTAGCCCGACCTAGGGGGTCGGATCTAGGGGGAGAGATGTGTGGCAAAGAAGGGGGTCGAGTGATAAATGGCAGATATGTGAGAGCAGAACTAATAAACGGGCTCTGCCCGATCACTAAAATGGCCACCCCTGTCAGAACTACAGATCACAAAATGGCCGACCGCAAAAACTACAAGTCCCAGAAGCAAGGGGAACCCTCAGAAGGTGGAGCCGACACACAGATAAAGGGTCAAGAAAAACCAGGAAAAGAGAGAGAGAGAAAGAGAGAAAGAGAGAAAGAGAGAAAGAGAGAAAGAGAGAAAGAGAGAAAGAGAGAAAGAGAGAAAGAGAGAGAGAGAGAGAGAGAGAGAGAGAGAGAGAGAGAGAGAGAGAGAGAGAGAGAGAGTGTGTGTGTGCTGGAAGGATCTATGAACAATAGAGAAAGAAACAATAGAGATTGGCTGGATTTACCGTGTATGAGCTGGATTGTTTTGGACTTACCTGTTGGCGTTTGGACCTGGACCTACCGAGAACCCGATTCGTGTACCGAACCCTGCTATCCTTGACCTCGCCTACGGCCTGGGTGGACCAGGACGGAGAAACAAACACACAGGTACTGTTCGAAATAACTAATTCTTGGGTGATTTGGTGACAGTTTACCACTTAATTTGTGACAAACGCTCCTAACCTTAAAGAAGTTATGCCACAATATATATATAAATATATATATATATATGAATATAAAATAATGACAATTACAACAATACTGAATGAACAATGAATACAATTATTTTAACTTAATATAATCAAAATCAATGTAGTCTCAAATAAATAATGAAACATGTTCTATTTGGTTTAAATAATGCAAAAACAAAGTGTCGGAGAAGAAAGTAAAAGTGCAATATGTGCCATGTAACAAAGCTAACGTTAAAGTTCCTTGTTCAGAACATGAGAACATATGAAAGCTGGTGGTTCCTTTTAACATGAGTCTTTAATATTCCCAAGTAAGAAGTTTTAGGTTATAATTATAGGACTATTTCTCTCTATACCATTTGTATGTCTTATACCTTTGACTATTGGATGTTCTAATAGGTACTTTAGTATTGCCAGCCTAATCTCGGGAGTTGATAGGCTTGAAGTCATAAACAGCGCTGTGCTTGAAGCATTGCGAAGAGCTGCAGGCAAACGCAGGAAAGTGCTGTTTGAATGAATGCTTACGAGCCTGCTGGTGCCTACCATCGCTCAGTCAGACTGCTCTATCAAATCATAGACTTAATTATAATATAATAACACAAATACGAGCCTTAGGTTATTAATATGATCAAAACTATCATTTCGAAAACAAAACGTTTATTATTTCAGTGAAATACGGAACCGTTCCGTATTTTATCTAACGGGTGGCATCCATAAGTCTAAATATTGCTGTTACATTTCACAACCTTCAATGTTCTGTCATAATTATGTAAAATTCTGTCAAATCAGTACGCAACGAGCCAGGCGGCCCAAACTGTTGCATATACCCTGACTCTGCATGCAATGAACGCAAGAGAAGTGACACAATTTGCCTAGTTAATATTGCCTGCTAACATGAATCGTTTAACTAAATATGCAGGTTTAAAATATATACTTCTGTGTATTGATTTTAGGTACATTCGTGCAACGGTTGTGCATTTTTCGCAAATGCGCTTTTGTTAAATCATCCCCCGTTTGGCAAAGTTGGCTGTCTTTGTTGGGAAGAAATGGTCTTCACACAGTTCGCAACGAGCCAGGTGGCCCAAACTGCTGCATATACCCTGACTCTGTTGCACAGAAAGCAAGAGAAGTGACAATTCCCCTAGTCAAAATAAATTAACGTTAGCAGGCAATATTAACTAAATATGCAGGTTTAAAAATATATACTTGTGTATTGATTTTAAGGCGTTGATGTTTATGGTTAGGTACACATTGGTGCAACAAAAGTGCTTTTTTTGCAAATACGCTTGTTAAATCACCCGTTTGGCGAAGTAGGCTGTGATTCAATGATAAAGTAACAGGTACCGCATCGATTATATGCAACGCAGGACAAGCTAGATAATCACTACTAGTTTGTTAACATTGATTGTTTTTCACAAGATAAGTTCAATGCTAGCTAGCATCTTACCTTGGCACTCGCATAAAAGGTAGTCAGCCTGCCACGCAGTCTCCTCGTGGAGTGCAATGTAATAATCAGTGTCCAAAAATGCTGATTACTGATTGTTATGAAAACGTGAAATCGGCCCTAATTCAAATCAGCCATTCCGATTAATCGGTCGACCTCCAATTTGGAGTAATGATTATGTCTCTAGATTACAGGTGTTTATGGCTCGGTTTCAGGTGTTTGAAAAATGCACAATTCTCCAACCACCCCACATCCATCCTTACGTACTTTGTGCCCCCTCTAAAATAATGGGCGCATGACGCCCCTGGTACTGTAGGTAAAATTCTAATCATTAGCGAACAAAATGATCAAAACAGTTGTGCCAAAATTTTGTGGATCCAGCCAGCATAAATGCTCAGCGAGCTAAGGTGTCAATGTTGGTCCACTGGAGAACATCAC
Organism: Oncorhynchus mykiss; assembly: GCF_013265735.2. Lineage (NCBI taxonomy): Eukaryota > Metazoa > Chordata > Actinopteri > Salmoniformes > Salmonidae > Oncorhynchus > Oncorhynchus mykiss. The sequence goes on along the minus strand of NC_048575.1, from coordinate 37,128,945 downwards.
AGGTTGCACTGGTACTATAAAAAGGTCAATGTTCTCACGAGATAATGGTAAATGTGAAGCTTTTTGATCTACACAAAATAGTCCATGTCAAAGTGAAAATATATTTTTTTACTAATAAATAGAAATTCAATAACTAAAATAATAGTTGAATATGCATGAATATTCACCCCCATTTGTTTAGGCAAGCCTAAATTAGTTCAGGACTAAAATTTGGCAAAACAAATCACATAAGTTACATGGAGGTGTTTACATTATTATTATTTTATGACTACTCCTTCCTCTGTCAAATACTGAATTGGTAGATGGGTAACAATAACAAATGAGACATTGGACAGGTTAATAATTATACTATGGATTTATTTAACCACCCAGACAGATCAAAGATGCAGTTGTCCTTCTGAACTGAGCTGCAGGACTGGAAGGAAACTGCTTAGGAATGTCACCATGAGGCCATTTGTGATTTTAAAATAGCTACAGAGTCCAATAGCTGTGATGGGAGGAAACTGATGCTGGATCAACAACACTGTAGTGACTCCATAATAACCTAAATGACAGCATGAAAGTAACTATAAATATATACAGAATCAAAATATTCCAAAACATGCATAAGGCACTAAAGTAATACTGCAAAAAAACAGCTAAGGAATATACTTTTTGGCCTAAATGCAAAGCCTTATGTTTAAGGCAAATCCAACAACACATCACAGAGTAATGGTCTAATTTTCATGCCTGGTGGTGGCTGCATCATATTATGGGTATGTTTGACATCGGCAAAGACTGGGGAATTTTTCGGAATGGGCTAAGCACAGGGAAAATACTTGGATGTTTCAGACTGCTTTATACCAGACACTGGGAGAGGAATTCACCTTTCAGCAGGACAATAACCTACAAAACAAAATTCCAAATCTACACTGGAGTTGCTTACCAAGAGATTCAATGTTCGAGTGGCCAAGTTACAGTTTTGACTGAAATCTGCTAAAACTTATGGCAAAACTTGAAAATTGCGGTCTAGCCATGATCCACAACACCTTGACAGAGCTTGAATAAGTTAAGAATAATGGGCAAATATTGCACAATACAGGTGTGCAAAGTACTTATGTGACATACCCAAAAAAGACAGTAATCGCTGCCAAAGGTCTTTCTAAAAATGTATTGACTCGGGGGAAAGTAGTAAGGGTGCTAAACAGTATGTGGTTATATATATATATAATTAGACGCCCCAATGGGGTTTAAAGCAATGACTGTTGGCCAAAGAGTAGGCTATCCAAAGAGTTAAGCCAAAGTAATTGTAACACTGCTTATTTGATGCCTGCTGAGTAGAGAGCAGTTTCAGCTATTTTGAGTGATTAGAAATGAAAAACAGCATTGATATCACATTTGTTATGGATATGATACACCTTTTTTAAAATGGTTTCTCAAACCCTTTGGAGAAGTAAAAGAGATGTGTTTATCTTTACAGATAAAATACTGAGCCAATTCATTTGTGAAGGAAAGCTGAAAGGAAAATAAACAAATAGTGACAAGAACTCGTGATAAGAACGCAGGAGGGAGGTGTTCTCCCGCCTTTCCTTCTGGATGATGAAGCAATACACAATAACATAGCCTATGTGAAGTGCTCCAATAAGCCCCGTTGGTGGTGCATTTACATTGTTACACAAAGTCCAGTGTTAACTGATCATTTCACAAATGGAGCTGCTTGATTTCCTCCAGTGAAGCCAGAGAAAAACTAACCACAGCTCTGAGATCACGACCGCAGAGAGATATGTTCCTACAGCATCCTGGTGTGTTCTTGGATCAGTGGATGACGACCATTCAGCTAATGATTTTCTAGCTCCTAAACAGACATACTTTTTCTTAAAATCAAACGTTCCGTTTCCGACACCTGGAGTAGACTTTCTCAGCTGGACTGTGAATCAAATATGACAGAGTACGTGCTAGTGGGTGGGGTGGGTAGGTGAGAGGAAAACTCATCTTTTTAAAAAGGTCAACTGCCTTTTAGGCAGGCCTTAATACTTTTGCATAACTCTGAAGATTTAAACAGATGCAAACAACTCAATTAGATTGTTCAGATCCTAAATTAGCTGCCTAGTGCCTACACTCGAATGTCACTGACATTTAAAAAAAATGTTTAGGCCTATCACGTGGCAATACGTCAGGCATCAGAATCGATTGGGCCTCTGCGATAAACCTCAACGTTTTTTGGTCATCTCAAGTCCGATTAAAATTACATTTTAAGATATACAGTTGAAGTCGGAAGTTTACATACACTTATGTTGGAGTCATTAAAACTAGTTTTTCAACCACTCCACAAATTTCTTGTTAAACTATAGTTTTGGCAAGTCGGTTAGGACATCTACTTTGTGCATGACACGTAATTTTTCCAACAATTGTTTACAGACAGATTATATCACAATTCCAAGCAAAAAGGCACTGAATTTGAAGGTAGGCCTTGAAATACATTCACAAGAAACACCTCCAATTGACCCAAATGATGTGAATTAGAAGCTTCTGAAGCCATGACATCATTTTCTGGAATTTTTCAAGCTGTTTAAAGGCACAGTCAATTTAGTGTATGTAAACTTCTGACCCACTGGAATTGTGGTACAGTGAATTATAAGTGAAATAATCTGTCTGTAAACAATTGTTGGAAAAATTACTTGTCATGCACAAAGTAGATGTCCTAACCGACTTGCCAAAACTATAGTTTGTTAAACCAGAAATTTGTTGAGTGGTTAGAAAACAAGTTAATGACTCCAACCTAAGTGATAGATATCTAATATATATTATATATATATATTAGATATCTATCTAATATATATATTAGATATCTATCTATCTCTATATCTATATATATATAGTTTTTCGCTACAATAACTGCTACCATAGCGCAGACTGAGATCTGTGTGAATTTATATTGGTGCCCACACTTGGTCTTAGGTGGATGAGCCTCAATCTCCTTAATTCATTTTCATAGGTATAAATGATTAATCTATAGAGTGGTTATGCAGACTTAAGAGTCTACATTGGAGAGTTGAAATCACCTGCATGTTAACTAGTGGGGAAACCCCCTTTTGGAACTTTACATGTCTATTTTTCAGGTGTAGAATAGTTTGGGTTCATATAGTTTGTTTAGGCTCAGTGAGAATGAGGAGAGTTCAACCCATGGGGAAAGGTACCAACCACCCTGTCTTTACAGTAGGATTCAGTCTGCATATTGGTTGGTCAAAGTGCAATGGCAGGTAAGACTGTCATTTACACCCAGAAGTAAAGGTGTGGCAATTCTTGAGAAAAAAAAAACCACCCACTTAAGGTGTTGAATTGTGTGAAAGATAAAATGTGGTTGTTTTGTTATAATTAAAAAGCACTTTACATGGGCAGGGCCTTTTTCACCACCCTGATTTCCTCACTAAGGTATTTCTAGACTTGTTAGAATTAAAAGCAGATACACTGCAGTGGTTAAAGTAGATTTTACTTGTTTGTTGAACACCCTTATTTGACAAGTTTCCCTGTAGCATAGTTTCACCCTCTCCTCAAGCTAGGTTGCCTTTAAATCTATTTGTGATCATCTGGGGTATGCTGATGTCTGGAGTACCTTTCATCCCTCAAACAGAAAGTTCACCTTTTTCTCTGTACCTCAGATGTCAGACTAGAAAATATTACTTTTTTTATGCCCAGGACATGTTTTCAGTTGGTTTTATCTGCTAATATAGGAAGCAGTCATATCTGTTCATGGGGAGGTGATCCTAGACATAAAACTCAACTTTAAAAAGTTAAGGATTTCTCTCAATCAACAGATAACCCCTCGCTCCTTCTGTAAAGCATCAGACCCCTGGCATATTATGTCATACTTAGCCACTAAGAGGCGGGAAAAAACGTGAAAAGCAATAAACGTTAGAGGGTGAATTGGCAACTAAAGAGAAGGACTAAATTCCCACTCCTGCATGCCCTATCAAAGTAAATATCAGTACTTAGACCAACGTTTGACTCCTAACACAGGACGCTGAAAATAACATTTGTCAGGCAAAAGCTTTACGAACATGGCGATATAATATTTGGCATACCTAGCTTGAGAGCGCAGACTCCCAGTCAATTGCTACTATTACTGATTCTGATGGCAACCATGTGAAAATGGCTTAACGAGTCATTTAGGACATTTTATGCAAATCTGTATGCCTCAGAAATGACAAATGACGCACCCAAATTAACAGAGGACTTCTTTTCTAAGATTGAGCTCCCTACTATTTCCAAAGAACTGAGTATGTTCCATGTGTTGGACCTAATTCCTATATTTAAACTGAGCTTTTGTGCTTAATTTCTGTCTATGTTCGTAAAATAACAAAAACATTTTTTTCTTTGTTACTGTATCTCTTAATACGGGAGAAAATGTACATTTCAATAAAAAAAAAACGTTTAAAAAAAACCTATTACAACAAGTGCCCAAGGACCAGTGGAAGCAAAATAACCCCATAATATCAAAGATCCATCACCATACTTTTCTGACCATAGCACTGCCTGGAGTTTGCTAAACAGCATTGGCACATGGATTGGAATAGGTGCCATGGTCAGATGACATGAAAATAGATCTCTTTGGCCATATACCAGTGGTAGGTTTGGTGATGAAAGAAGAATATATGCAGAAAAGAACCTTGCAAGGGGAGGGCGCTGAAGTACAGTGCCTTGCGAAAGTATTCGGCCCCCTTGAACTTTGCGACCTTTTGCCACATTTCAGGCTTCAAATATAAAGATATAAAACTGTATTTTTTTGTGAAGAATCAACAACAAGTGGGACACAATCATGAAGTGGAACGACATTTATTGGATATTTCAAACTTTTTTAACAAATCAAAAACTGAAAAATTGGGCGTGCAAAATTATTCAGCCCCCTTAAGTTAATACTTTGTAGCGCCACCTTTTGCTGCGATTACAGCTGTAAGTCGCTTGGGGTTATGTCTCTATCAGTTTTGCACATCGAGAGACTGACATTTTTTCCCATTCCTCCTTGCAAAACAGCTCGAGCTCAGTGAGGTTGGATGGAGAGCATTTGTGAACAGCAGTTTTCAGTTCTTTCCACAGATTCTCGATTGGATTCAGGTCTGGACTTTGACTTGGCCATTCTAACACCTGGATATGTTTATTTTTGAACCATTCCATTGTAGATTTTGCTTTATGTTTTGGATCATTGTCTTGTTGGAAGACAAATCTCCGTCCCAGTCTCAGGTCTTTTGCAGACTCCATCAGGTTTTCTTCCAGAATGGTCCTGTATTTGGCTCCATCCATCTTCCCATCAATTTTAACCATCTTCCCTGTCCCTGCTGAAGAAAAGCAGGCCCAAACCATGATGCTGCCACCACCATGTTTGACAGTGGGGATGGTGTGTTCAGCTGTGTTGCTTTTACGCCAAACATAACGTTTTGCATTGTTGCCAAAAAGTTCAATTTTGGTTTCATCTGACCAGAGCACCTTCTTCCACATGTTTGGTGTGTCTCCCAGGTGGCTTGTGGCAAACTTTAAACAACACTTTTTATGGATATCTTTAAGAAATGGCTTTCTTGCCACTCTTCCATAAAGGCCAGATTTGTGCAATATACGACTGATTGTTGTCCTATGGACAGAGTCTCCCACCTCAGCTGTAGATCTCTGCAGTTCATCCAGAGTGATCATGGGCCTCTTGGCTGCATCTCTGATCAGTCTTCTCCTTGTATGAGCTGAAAGTTTAGAGGGACGGCCAGGTCTTGGTAGATTTGCAGTGGTCTGATACTCCTTCCATTTCAATATTATCGCTTGCACAGTGCTCCTTGGGATGTTTAAAGCTTGGGAAATATTTTTGTATCCAAATCCAGCTTTAAACTTCTTCACAACAGTATCTCGGACCTGCCTTGTGTGTTCCTTGTTCTTCATGATGCTCTCTGCGCTTTTAACGGACCTCCGAGACTCTCTCAGTGCAGGTGCATTTATACGGAGACTTGATTACACACAGGTGGATTGTATTTATCATCATTAGTCATTTAGGTCAACATTGGATCATTCAGAGATCCTCACTGAACTTCTGGAGAGAGTTTGCTGCACTGAAAGTAAAGGGGCTGAATAATTTTGCACGCCCAACTTTTCAGTTTTTGATTTGTTAAAATAGTTTGAAATATCCAATAAATGTCGTTCCACTTCATGATTGTGTCCCACTTGTTGATTCTTCACAAAAAAAATACAGTTTTATATCTTTATGTTTGAAGCCTGAAATGTGGCAAAAGGTCGCAAAGTTCAAGGGGGCCGAATACTTTCGCAAGGCACTGTATTGAAAACAGGGGTGGCAATAATTGACCCTTTGTAAATAAATTGTATTTATTTATTATCTCAATCTTTCTCTGAACAATTAGATTGGAATATATATATATATATATATATATATATATATATATATATATATATATATATATATATATATTAATTAGGAGCATAAAATAGATATTTATTTTATATACAGTATTTTTTGCTCATCTTTATCAAGGGTGCCAATAATTTGACTTGACTGTACATGCCTAGAATCATATCTCATGATTAAATGAATTCAACATTGGGCCCCCACTATGACATGTTTATGGATGGATGTGTGTGTGCCGGTAGATCGACTGTCTTGGTGTACTAGCAGGGCAGGGTCTTTCAAAAGGAAATGTTATTTGATATAAGACAACATATTGTGGGCTAATAGGAACGCTATCAGAAAGGGCTCTTACTCTATGCCAATCCCATTTGATCAGGAGACTGTCATGAAGCTGCAATGTTGTGAGTGTGTCAGCAGCTATGGATGACAGACGTAAACCTACATGGGATAATGTACAGTTATGACTATAACTGCTGTTCCCTAAGTAAACCCATCGAACAATCAGAGGCTGTGTGTGGGGGTGTGTGGTCAGGGGTACGAGGCGTGCTCTTTCATTTGTGGAAACATGTCCATTCTGTTGTAAACCAGTTATTGCCTCATACTGCCATAATGACTCAGAAATTACTCTTGCAGCAAAACTACACACCCCAGATTCTAAAGGCTAATGGCAGGAAGCATGTCTCCTTAGTTCCCATTAACACCATGCCCCACCTTCCACAGGTGATTAATTAAAGGCACAGATTCAGACCTCTCAGAGTTCCAACCCCACAGGACAACCTGCGGTACCCGGGTTTGCCTAATGACCCTCTCCTGTCCCAGCTACACTGGGGCCAGAGACATCCAAGCAATAAAACATCAGTGTGTGGTGATGCTCACCACAGCACAAATATCTCCTCGTCTTCAAGAGTCCAAAAGGTTGGACCAGTTCCAAAAAAAAAATGGACATGGGGCTTTCCCACCCAGACGAGAGATGACTGAATCAAATCAATTAAAAAGACCCATTCCGAACTGAGAAATAGACCTGTTCCATATAGACCTCCCTGGATCCAGACCTAGTCCGATCTGAATGAGGAAAGCGGCAGTCATTTAAGTTACTTTATTAACCGGAGCTGATAAAGCGTGACAGGAGGGAGAGAGGTGCCCATCTAGCAGGCGAGGAGCAGCCATACTGTGAGTGACTGACAAGGGGAGAAAGAGACAGCAACCAACCAAGCCGACTCACACTATTGTAGACTAATAGCTGCCATAGCTAGGTTCTTTCACCAAATAGAATTACATATTACCTGTCTTGACTGCATCAAACCAGGAGAAGCTAGATACACTAGCTAACGTTTGCTAGCTAGGTTAATTGAGGCACAGTGCATGTACTTTCTAATCCTAGTTACAACTAAAAACAACTCCATTCAGAATATTAAGTAGCAGCCTACCTGTTGTCTCTTGGTCATTGTAGCCTATCCTTCTCCTTTAACTTTTAATTCCGTAATTTAAATTCCATCTTCCAATGATTAGATATTCCCTAACTTTTGCCACACACAAAGCGAGGCTCTATGGCTGTAGCCTATTGGCTCTTTGACTCAACAAGCTACAAGTGCCACGGACCAAAAGCAAGAGCAGCATAAAATAATAAATGATTCTCTCTCGCTGTCCAGATATGTCAGTTAAAATTACACATACTTGAGACCAGTGACAATCATATCAGACCCAGACCATTATTGAGAATTCTGGATCCGGACCCGGCTCTCGGGTACAGGTGGCTCTGTGAAGACCTCTACTACAAACAACTCTTTAAAACAACACCCAAGATGCCGCCAGACCCCTAGTGTGTGGGCAAATACACCATTAGGTCATTCCTGCCTTTTGCTGTCATAGGCCAGAGCAATAGCCTCCACAATCCATGAGATGGATAAGCAAAACAGACAAAGCTGGTCACACAAACAAACAGACACCCCTGGTCCACTAAATGTATATGCTTAACGCTTGCACAGGACACAGGACACCTCAAGCAAACGAAGGAGGCGAAAAGCTCAAAAGCTAGAGACCTGTAGGACTTAGTCAAATACAATCCTCCAGGACTGCCGTTCAGAAGAAAAACCATGCCGCGCAGAGACAAGAGATTCAACTTCACTGAGTTCGCCCCATTAGGTTTGCACTATATACAGTACATTCGGAAAGTATTCAGACCCCTTGACCTTTTCTACTTTGTTGTTACAGCCTTGTTCTAAAATTGAATAAATTGTTTATCAATCTACACACAATACCCCATAATGACAAAGTGAAAACAGGTTTAGAAATGTTTGCAAATGTATGAAAAATAAAAAACAAATCATATTTAAATAAGTATTCAGACTCTTACTTAGTACTTTTTGAAGGACCTTTGGCAGCGAGTACAGCCTTGAGTCTTCTTGGGTATGAGGCTACAAGCTTGGCACACCTGTATTCTCCTATCCTTCTCTGCAGATCCTCGCAAGGTTGGATGGGGACAACGACCCTAAGCACACAGCCAAGGGACAACAACCCACAGCACACAGCTAAGACAATGCAGGAGTGGTTTCAGGACAAGTCTCAATGTCCTTGAGTGGCCTAGACAGAACTTGAACCCGAGCGAACATCTCTGGAGAGACCTGAAAATAGCTGTGCAGCGACGCTCCCCATCCAACCTGACAGAGCTTGAGAGGATCTGCAGAGAAGAATGAGAGAAACTCCCCAAATACAGGTGTGCCAAGCTTGTAGCGTTATACCCATGAAGACTTGGGGCTGTCAAATATGCCTCAAGTCCTCAACTGTCAGCTTCATTAAATAGTACCCGCAAAACACCAGTCTCAACGTCAACAGTGAAGAGGCGACTCCGGGATGCTGCCCTTCTAAGCAGAGTTCCTCTGTCCATTGTGTGTTCTTTTGCCCGTCTTAATCTTTTCTTCTTATTGGCCAGTCTGAGATATGGATTTTTCTTTGCAATTCTGCCTAGGCCAGCATCCCGGAGTCACCTCTTCACTGTTGACGTTGAGACTGTTGTTTTGCGGGTACTATTTAATGAAGCTGCCAGTTGAGGACTTGTGAGGCGTCTGTTTCTCAAACTAGACACTAATGTACTTGTCCTCTTGCTCAGTTGTGCTCAGAGGCCTCCCAGTCCTCTTTCTATTCTGGTTAGAGACAGTTTGCGCTGTTCTGTGAAGGGAGTAGTATTCAGCGTTGTACGATATCTTCAGTTTCTTGGCAATTTCGCACATGGAATAGCCTTAATTTCTCAGAACAAGAATAGGCTGACGAGTTTAAGAAGAAAGTTATTTGTTTCTGGCCATTTTGAGCCTGTAATTGAACCCACAAATACTGATGCTCCAGATACTCAACTAGTCTAAAGGACAGTTTTATTGCTTCTTTAAATCAGGACAACAGTTTTCAGCTGTGCTAACAATTACAAAAGGGTTTTCGAATGATCAATTAGCCTTTTAAAATTATAAATTTGGGTTAGCTAACAACGTGCCATTACAACACAGGAGTGATGGTTGCTGGTAATGGGCCTTTATTTACACGGTGCACATTATATATATATATATATAAAAAGCTTTCCAGCTACAATAGTAATTTACAACATTAACAATGTCGACACTGTATTTCTGATCAATTTGATGTTATTATTTCAATGGACAAAAAAAGTGATTTTTCTTCCGAAAACAAGGACATTTCTAAGTGACCCCAAACCTATGAACGGTACTGTACATGATTTTGTTTACAAGCTAGGTTGTCTTTCCATGTTTGAGTTTCAACTGCTAGGGAAGAGAAGACAACGTGTCTACTAGACAGAATCAATCTGAAAAGGCACAAACCTGTTGAGTCGCAATGCCACGTTAACCTTTTTTCCTCATCTGTCATATTTTGGTTCAGACTCAGGTCACAAAATCAAATCATTAAACAATATACTACTTACTAGTAATACTTTTATTGTTTTAGAAACATTATACAGAATACACATGTTTTTGTTGTTGGTGTAATTTTTGCAGAAAAAAATATATAGTTAAAAAAAACACACAAAAAAAATCTGCTTGCCACAGTGGCTGGTGGACCAAAAAGTAAAAATGTATGCCCTGGTGGTGGAGATGTTGCCTACCCTCACCACCTGGGGTCACCCCTCAGGAATTCCAGGATCCAGTTGCAGAAGGTGTTCAGTACCAGGGTCCAAAGCTTGGTGACGAGCTTGGAGGGGCCAATGGTGTTGAACACTGAGCTGTAGGCAATGAACAGCATTCTCACATGAGGTATTCTTATCTAGGTGGGTGAGGGAAGTGTCAAGTGCAAAATAGATTGCGTCATCTATGGATCTTTTGGAGCGGTATGCAAATTATAATGGTTCTCGGGTATCTGGGATGATGGAGTTGATGTGTGCCATAACCATTCCTCGAGTTATTTTAGATTATTTCTGACTGTTCTGAGAAAGGTCTTATGGGATTATGCGAGCACACTCGTTCGGTATACCTGAATTTGGTGAGGCGCCAGCCGAACTGAAGCATGCTGACGCCTTTAGAGTTCTTGGGAATAGGAATGATGGTGGTCAGCTTGAGACGTGGGGATTACAGACTGGGACAAGAAGCGGCTGTTCTACAAATGCTCTGAGAACGCACCCTGGAATAAGGTCCGGCCCCACGGCTTTACGAGTGTTGACCAGATTAAAGACCATACTCGCGTCTGCCTCGGAGAGCGAGATCACCCAGTCCACTGTGTCAGCGGGGACCCTCATGCACGCCACTGTATTATTTTTGTCAAAGCGTGCATATGTAACGGATGTGAAACGGCTAGCTTAGTTAGCGGTGCGCGCTAAATAGCGTTTCAATCGGTGACGTCACTTGCTCTGAGACCTTGAAGTAGTAGTTCCCCTTGCACTGCAAAGGCCGCGGCTTTTGTGGAGCGATGGGTAACAATGCTTCGTGGGTGACTGTTGTTGATGTGTGCAGAGGGTCCCTGGTTCACGCCCGGGTATTGGCGAAGGGACGGTTACACATAAAATGCTGAGTTCGTCTGGTAGAGGCATCGTTGGGCAGATCACTGCTGAGGCTTCCTTTGTAATCCGTAATGGATTAAGTGCGGCCCTACGGCCACATGCCATAGGTCCGCACTTAAAACGCATAATTTTTCCTTGCAGTCAAAATAAGCTCCCTGACAGTCTAGCCTTCGTTTCGATAAAGCAAGCTGGACAGAGTGAAAAGGCTATAAAATATAGTTCCATGATCATTTCTCCAGTTTCGATTTGAATATAGTTTTTTTTTGTTTAGTTTAGTTTATTAATTCAACCATTTTAAAAACAAGCGCACACAAAAGTTGAAAAAGTTGAAAAAGACATACATGCATTCAATCAATCTGACCAACATGGAGGGGATTTTTTTTATTTTTTTATAATAAAAAATAAAATAAAAATCGACATTGAAATGACTAGCTTCTGAAGGGGAAGCTCCAGATAGCCAAGAATAAGCTGATCAGGGTAGTAATGAAGGTGACTGTTCGATAAGTTTGACGATAAGCTAACAGTACACCTAAAATGTACAGTTGATAGGATGCGTGTAATCAAATGAAAAATCTTCAGAACAAATTTGGCTGAGTGAGCTTCCGACATACCTCTCCTTCTAAGGGGATTTCCACAAAACACTATAATTAGTATAGCCATTGTAGCTTCACCCTCAGATTGGGTGCTAGCAAGCCGTCTAGGTAGTGCTAGGTATCAACAGCCAATTCAGTAGGGGCTGGAAGCTAATAGTGAGCTTTGATTGGTCAATAACATTGCAATATCGCAGAGTATTTGCATAAAGTTCAGCTTTCCCCAACTTTGGTCACGCCCTGTTCACGCCTTGTCGCCCGTGCTCGCCCCGCCCACTTCAAATCCCTCCATTGAAAATGAATGAGCCACCGGTGTTTCATCGCCCCCATCGTTGTTATGTGAAAATGCACTGTTACTTTCCCCAAAAGCCAAATATGGTGTAATTGCAGACCACAATTCGGGGTGTTTCTTGATATTAGGAAAAGCCCACCGTCATTGGACAGTCTCAGTGTTATGAGATTGATGGTTTCTTGCCACAGATTTGTTTACGTGGCAAGTTAGGTGAATAAGCGTGGCAAGTTAAGAAAAGAGTTAGGGTTAAGCTTAGCTACAATTATTGTCAACATCTGTTGTCCCCGACTGAAAAAAAGCGGCCATGGACCAATGGGTGTAACTTGATATCAAGAAACGCCTATATCAGAAAATGCCCCTAATTGCGGTCCGCAAATTACACCCTAATCCAAAAGTTGACTTGTCACATGGCTTTAACTATCATATATATTATTTATTTTTTACTCTAAAGCTAATTCACATCTGTAGTTAAATGTATGCAATAACGTGCCGAAATTTATATTTTACCAACGTTTTAAATTGATAACTTTATCGACAATACCATTCAGTCATCCCCATTATTATCTGGCTAGCATTGATAGCTAAACGTTTCCGTTACAACCATGCCAAGTGACAGCATAGCTTGCTGCTAGCTAGCATTGCCTGTCAAATCCCAACGTGTCTGAGTGTTTTAGAAGATAACGCGCTAACAAAAACTTTCTCAGCATAACAAGGTCATTTTTACAGATTTACAAACAGTACATGTCATTTATCTAGTTCCTGCTTAGTTTAGTAGACTTACCCAACTCCGCCTCGCCTCCCGCTGCCTTGTGTGGACGTGCTGAGGTAGCTATGGATGCACTAACAAGCCGACTAAAACAACTCCACGATTTACAATGGAGTTGAGCAGCAGCGACTAGTGTAGGCGGACTGGAGTTCAGACGTCACATAAAGTTACGTTTTTACCTTTATTTATCAGGGAGTCAAACTGAGACAGAGCTCTCTTTTACAGATGAGACCTAAATTACACGCATCAAAATATAAATATAAACTGCAAGCAGGAAAAAAACACGGTCATAAAAAGCAAACACGTTCATCAGTAATAATTTCCTCAATCTGCTAACTTTCTGAATTGCCCTAGATGCACCAAAACATCAAATGTAATCACATTTAGAAAATTGTTCCACAAATACGGTGAAAGAAAGACAAATCAGCTTTCAGTTAACTCCGTAAAGACCAAAGGAATTTCCAGAGTTAGCCATCACTGAGACCGGGTGTAGCAAGTCATTTGTCTAAAGTTGAGTAATGATGTTAGGTACGGTGGGACTATTTTGTCAAATGACTTCCTTTTATAAATGAAAAAATAGCAATGTATCAACCGAACTAAGTCACATCAAAGAGAGCCAACCAACTTTCTGGTAGAGAATGCAGTGATGAGTACCATAACTGTCACCCATAATAATGCGTAGTGAGCTACGAAGTGGCAGCTGCGTTCATATAGATGATGTCGCGATAGCTAAAACTGATAGGAACGTGGACTGAATCATCTCCTAATAGTAGGGTGCTAGGAGGTAACTATCATAAATCACAAATAAAGCTATCCCCAGTCAAATTGGACCACAACTCACGAGCCCACCTCCTGCACTGCTCACACCTAATCCAGTCCACACCTGTGACTGAAAATAGGGGGAGAGATGCCAATTGAAATGCTCTCTCTCTCTTAAAAACGTAGCTAGCTATCTAGCTTAATGACAAAGTGCTTGGTAAAATAGCTAAACGGCTATAAAGTAACATTAACTAAAGTTATCAGTCACTAGTGGTAACATCTACAACTGCAATTAAGTTACGTTATCTTTTTAATGCATTTTACCTCAGACGATCTGGTAGTAAGGTTGCTAGCTAAAACTCCTAGCAGTTTATTACGCTAACTAGCTAGCTGGCAAGCATTTACTGCTGGTGAAGTTGCTAGCTAGAAAGTTAGCATTAACTAGCGCTAACTGGGCTAGTCATTGTCTAAATAAGAGGAAGAAACACAAGGGGTAACTAGCCCCTGGGGGATTGCCCCCAACACACTCACCCAACATATTACTACTTTACTCAAGAATTACTACATTCTTCTCTTTAAACAAGTGGATTACTTATGTTAACGCTTTCCTATTTTAAAAAAACAACATAATTATAGATCTATCTTCATTGGAATATATCTACAACTTTTTCAAAATTATCAAAAATTTGATAAACGTACCACAAAATCGTTTTATTGAAGTATCTCAAAGTTGTGACGACAGAGTACATTTTTTTTTGTTGAGCACAAGCAGTGGCGGCCAGGGAAAGTGTTTGGAAAATCATTTGAAATCTTGAGGTCTTAATGTGAATTACAGGGGGGCTAGTTACCCTAATATCCTAATAATAATATTATGTTTGGGGGGGGGGATTATATTTCTCCTGTTGCATATCCCGACTACCCCTGAGACACACGCAGTTTAGCGAGAGGCATGACCTATTTCTGTAGAAGAAGCCCATTTTTATTCTCAGCTTCTTAACTCAGAAATAAAACAAATTAAAGACCACTTTTCATCTGTCCAGGTGCCCATATATTTGTAAGCAGGGACACAATCAATATGGACACCATCCAAGTACATATGCTTAAATCATTAGAGTTATTTTTATACGCTCTAGAAAACAACATGCTTAGTTTTACCTGCATTCCTTACTAATTTCAGGTCAAAAAAGTATTTATGCAATACAATGAAGGCAGACTGAAGTTCAGATAGAGCCTGCTCAATCATGGGTGCAATAGCATACACAGCAGTATCATTGGCATACAAGTGCAGGGTACAATTTTTTACAAGCAAGTCAATATTGTTAATGTAAACAGTAAAGAGTACAGGACCCAGAATCGACCCCTGCGGGACCCCACTCGTAATATCCAGGAAACCTGATTTAACAAACATCAGTAGATAGAACTACATTTGTATCTGTAAAGTCATTGTTAAACCAGTTACATGCAGCCTGGTCTAGGGCCAATTGAGGAAAGACTAATTGTATGGATAAAAAGCAACATTGAGCTGCCCTCTTCATTGACCTTTCAAAGGCCTTCGATGCTATTGATCACTCACTCCTAATTCAACCACATCATTTAAAAATAGGGATGGAGCAGAGATAGTACTATAGCATTGTCTAAAACCCGACTGATGTACATGTAGAATACCTTTCAAAGAAAATAAAGATCTTAGCTGAGAATGAATCAATGATTATATACTGAACAAAAATATAAACACAACATATTGTAGCGACCATGGGTTTATAAGCGTGGAAATCGACTCTGCCGCTTGAGCATGCTTTTGTGGCACAGTCGATAGCGCGCTGGACTTCGGGCTAGAAGGTCGAGGGTTTGAGACCTGCTCCCTGCCTGTTTCAATACATTGGTGTCAGAAGTGGGATGTGGTCAACAAGGTGTTGGTCCAATATGTATCATGAGCTGAAATAAAACATAATATAAATTTTCCATGCGCACAAAAAGCTTTTCTCTCAAATTCTGTGCACAATTTTGTTTGCATTCGGCATTTGGCATGCTGACTGCAGGAATGTCCACCAGAGCTGTTGCCAGAGAATGTAATGTTCATCTCTACCATAAGCCGCCTCCAATGTCGATTTAGAGAATTTGTCAGTACGTCCAACCGGCCTCACAACCGCAGACCATGTGTACCCACGCCAGCCCAGGACATTAACATCTGGCTTCTTCACCTGTGGGATCGTCTGAGACCAGCCAGCCGGACAGCAGATGAAACTGTGGGTTTGCACAACAAAATAATTTCTGCAAAAACTGTCAAACCTTCTCAGGGAATCTCATCTGCGTGCTTGTCGTCCTCAACAGGATCTTGACCTGACTGCAGTTTTATCGATGGCAATTTGAATACACAGAGATACCGTGACGAGATCCTGAGGCCCATTATTGGGCCATTCATCCACCTCCATCACCTCATGTTTCAGCATGATAATGCATGGCCCCATGTTGCAAGGATCTGTGCACAATTCCTGGAAGCTGAAAATAGCCCAGTTTTTCCAATGCCTGCATACTCACCAGACGTCACCCATTGGGCATGTTTGGGATGCTCTGGATCGAAGTGTACGACAGCGTTCCAGTTCCCGCCAATATCCAGCAACTTCTCACAGCCATTGACGAGTGGGACAACATTCCACAGGCCACAATCAACAGTCTGATCAACTCTATGCGAAGGAGATGAGGGAAATGATGGTCACACCAGATACTAACTGGTTTTCTGATCCACGCCCATACATTTTTTTAAGGAACCTGTGACAAACAGATGCATATCTGTATTCCCTATCATGTGAAATCAACATATTATGGCCTAATTTATTTATTTTAATTGACTGATTTCCTTATATGAACTGTAACTCAGTAAAATCTTTGAAATTGTTACATGTTCCGTTTATATTTTTGTTGAGTGTAATATTTTAGCTCCTCAAGAAAGTTTAGAAATAGGGCAATAATTATTTAGGCCACAAGGGTCATCACCTTTGTGAAGGGGGAGTACATGGACCGCCTTCCAAACCTTGCCAGATGCCAGAGAGAAAGAACTTGCTTAGGAATTTGTATGCTTCAGTGCATTTAATGTTTTCCCAAATTTTGAAGGATCACCAGCAGAGTCAAAGATGGAGCTTAGTAAGTATTTTGATTTAGCTTTCTTAATCGAGATACATCTGTTTCTGGCTGAAAGATAAAGATTTCATCACCCAAATATAGCCTGCATTTACATATTTTTTTGTGATGGCCCTACCACTGGTGTCTTTTTTCCTCCCATTAAACGTGAATTACGTGATCATCCCAAAACAAAACTGGATATTTATAATTATATATCATGAATACATTAGCCAAGACATCAGAGGCTTATATTTCACGATTTGAGTTGAATTGTCTGTAGTAGTGTATATGTCATCATAGATCAAGTCCACTGTTATTGTTTTTGTGACAAGTAACAGTTATTCATACAGGAGACACTGCACTAACTAATAATATTTTCTTCCAGTCAGCGCTGTGCTGTGCAAAAACTATGGTAACAGGAGAATAAAAGTGACACATTCTTTTTTTAAGAATCATAAGCTAGCTGCTGTTTATTGTAAATTATCATTTTCTGACTGTCTTGTCTTCTTACATTGCTACAGTTACAGTATAATAACACTGGTGGTTTAGGGTTGATTGATATTTGGGAGTGTTTCCCACGGCTATCAGCAGTTTCGATAGGTTCATATCATGTTCTATAACATAGCCGTTTTCCGGTTACTAATCTTTCCTTGACCGGCAAGTCAACAACAGGTTTAGCACAAGATAGCGAGTATGCCCGAATGGTTTCCAGACTTGGAGATGGAGTTAGGGGAACCTATTGAGGTCAGTAAGAACGTAGACAGGAAAAAAATGGAAGAAAGTGGACATATTAAGAGTAAATATGGAGTGCTGCAGAAGGAAATTGAACATGATAAGTGTGAGGATGAATGAATTGCGGTGGCAGGTGTGGTGAAGACCGCAGAGTTTGAGCCTCGTCCCGATGGTGATAAAGATGTTTTTTTGTCCTGTGGGAGTGTGATTTTTGGAGAGAATGGATTCTTGCATTCTGGCTGATCCATATGTGGTGTCAGGTTGGGTCGGTGAAAGTGACTCAAAGTGGAATCGTGTGGATTTTTGTCTTTCTTCGGTCCAAAGGGAGCATGCACTCCGCACCACGACTGGGGACAAGAACCGTGACTTGCTTTCCTCTCCGGAGCAGGGAGCAGTTGAAAGGAGTGATAAATGGAATGTTGTTAAGGGGGGCCAATTGAAGTTGAAGGTTGTTGGTGTGTCTGATGCCTGCCGTTTGATGTGACGCAGACCCAGTGGAGAGCGTGGTGAAACAGAGAAGACATGGTCTGCACTACTGTGTTTTGATGCAGAGTTTTTACCAGATAAAATCAAGTTAGGATGTGTCAGTTATCCCGTGAGAGCTTCCCGAATCCATTACAGTGTTTTAGGTGTCAAGCTTATTTGTCATGTGGCAGCCGGCTTGTAGGAGGGAGATGTGAGAAGTGTGCCGGAGGACATGAGACAAAGGAATGTGTAGTATATCTGAAAAAAGTTGTGTATGTAAACTGTAGGGGTGCCCATGGTGCTGGAGATCAGAGGTGTCTGGTGAAAGAAAGGCAGGTTGAGGTTGCCAGGATAAGAGTAGTGCAGAAGATGTCATATGCTGAGCCGGTGAAGAGAGTAGTAGAGGACGATGGGTCCAGGGTGAGAGATCCTAAGAGGAGCCCTGTGAGTAGGCTGAGACCAATAGAGAGTGATAGGAATAAAATGTGCTTAAGGTTGCTTTTTTGGGTGTTCATGGCCATGGTTGTCATTTGTACCGCAGGATATGGAACGTAAATCACAGAGGATAGATGTTGTGGTGGCAGCTGGAGAGAAGTACTTGGTTGTACGAGATCGCAGAAGAGTTCCAAGATGTTTTGAATGATAGTGTCCCGTCCTCCTTAGGCTGCTGGCCTGGCAACTAGCTCTTGCAGTCTCACATCAGAATTAGACGTTCATCCATGTTTCTTAAACATCACATTTAGAAGTTATTGCAAACGTCACATTACGAAGTGTATAAGGTTAAGTTAAGGCACTAACTCCAAATGTTTTATGTTAGGGTTAAGTTTGGCATTAACTCAGAATGGTTAAGGTAAGTTTTAAGATTTGGGATCTATAAAACAACATTCTATTGCTGGATTCAAACGTTAGAATCAGAGGCAGATACTTACGCCATCTCCATTGCCCCTAGTGTCGGTTTTCCCAGATCATCTCCTAACGTCCTCACACATGGATGGATGCCGACTTGTATCACGTGTGACCTGGCTGGACCTGGAGTAGGATTGGATAGTGGTGAGGTTTTAATGGGTGTAGGGTTAGTTGGTAGGGCAATTTTTTAATAAAGTGTAATGAATTCATACTACAGAATAGTAGGCTGACACACAGCAGTAGGTGGCGGTAGGGCAGAACGTCGGCAACAACAGGGCCTAGTATACACTAGCTTGGGTAAAAAGGGTCAGGGCTATACAGCGGGTATCCTACACGGAGGCATGTGAAATTGTTGAAGGGGCGAGGGTAGCTGAAGATATGGCAGAGGATGCTCTGCAGACTGGAGATTCTGAGTGTTGTTCAACAGTTGAGGAACACTGGACATAATAGTATCTGCGGCTGAAAGGTTTTTGTGATTCCAGGAATTCACTGCCAAAACATTGCAAAGAATGCTGTCCAAAGATGCTCTTCCTTCTCGGGCCCCAGAGTTTGTAGGGATGGGCGTTGGCAGTTGAATCTGAATAAAGGAGTACATTGAGTTTTTTTATTTTGTTTATTTTGTTAATTATTTGGTCTGATATACAGCCAAAACAGTAGGTGGCAGCATGCCCATAAGCATTTGCTTGTGGATCGCAGTCATATCGAAGAAGACCCGTACAGTAGGTGGCGGCATTACAATAATACGTGTAGTCTTCGATAAAACTTTAAAGAAGAAGAAGCTAGGGCAAAAATAATAACAGTGAGGTTCATTAGAGACCCGACGAATCACTGAAACGGAAAGTATGGATTCCACTCCGGTAAGACTCAGCTAGACAATTCTAAAGAATAACAATTATGACTTGACAACTATAAGATAACAGTTGGTACAGTAAGTAGAAGCTAGCTGGCTGGCTGATACATCAGACTGTTAACATTGTCTTCCACTCCGATTCTAAAAGGGACGACTAGGTACCTAAAGTTAGCTTGCTTCGTTAGCACACCCTCCATTGTAAATTCCCGTAGCAGAAGTTAGCTTGCTAGCATGACTGTAAGCTAGCTAGTTGGTTATCTACAGCAGTGGTTCCAAAAACTGTGGGTCGTTCCCCCAGGGGTTGGCACACACCAAAAAAAACATGTAACTTTGTTATTTTAAAGGAACTCAGTCCGGCTTTGAAGTTACTCTTGAAAGTTATGTATAGTAGAATTTCATCATCAGTTCCTCTTGCCTTTTTAGTCATTGCCTAACGTTATATTAGAGCAATTGTCCAGATCAGCTAGCCCAAGTCATCTAACGTTTTTTAGCCCATAGATATGTTTTTTTTTTTGTCGCTCAAATATCACATGAATCCACATTAGACATGGCAAAATGTTTAGAATGGCAAGAAAATTAGCTTTCAAACTGCTAAATTCTGTACACCAACAGGAGGGGTGTGAACAGTTTGTCATGAGCAGCGCTTTTGTGTCCATAAAAATAGGCGTGCACCGAAAGTTCCGCAGTAGGGGGCTCCGAGTGAAGGAGTTTGGGAACCCCTGAAGATACAAAGCCAAAGAGCCCTGTTTAGTTTATTTAACTAGGCAAACCAGTTAAGAATAGATTATTATTTTACAATGAAGGCCTACCAAATCCTAACCCGGACGACGCTGGGCCAATTGTGCGCTGTTCTATGTGACTCCCAATCACGGCTGGTTGTGATACAGCCTGGAATCGAACGAGGGTCTGTAGTGGCGCTTCAGAGATGCAGTGCCTTAGACCGCTGCGCCACTCGGGAGCCTGAGGTTAGAGTGAAATAAAATACCCAGACTTTTATAATTTCCCTGAAGAAGGGGAGTATAGACCGAGTGATTGACTGTCATCATGCCACTTTGAAGTTTCTAATCTAGAGAGATAACTAGCTAACGTTAGTGCTAACCAGAACCACATGACTGGTGCTAACTACCAGTGCTGTGTAATGTAATCAAGTAAGAATCTAGCTAGCTATCTATTTGTTTAGCTAAGTTCAAGAGCTCTTAGCTAACTCATGGGCATTGGAAGTAAACAATACAGCTAGATGCCAATTAAACTAGCTAACTAGTTGAAAATACATGGGAAACTGTTGCGCTTCATCAGACCTAGAAAACAAGCTTGTCTGACAGCACAGCATTTCCCCATCATATCTAACGTTAGGCTAGATAGCTTCAATCAGCTGCTGTCTTTGGTCTTACTTGCGAAAAAATCAGAGACACTCCTCATCAGTCACACTTCACTTCCTTGAGGCATCAGTGACACTGTTAAGTTGTTACCTACTGCTTTGTCTTTGTAGGGCATCTTCTCCTGATTTATCTGCTCAAATACACCAGGGGCACACTTTGCAGGGCAAGAGTCTGTGCATACTGTACATGTATGCTCGCCTTTTCTTAGGACTGTTTCCTGTTTCTCACACCCTATGGCATTGTTGTGTTGCAGACTATTGGGGAGTTGTTCCGTACCCTGTGTGAGATGGGCTTCAGTGAGGAGCAGATCCAGTCTGCCTTGCAGGCAGGACACTTCTCTGTGCCTGATGCAGCTGAATGGTGAGTCCTCCCAACCCATAACCCTGTTTTAATGGACAGGCAAGGAACTATGTTTTCCAATGTCAAACAGGATTGGTAACTGACACATGTTGTCAATAACTGAATGTCAAATATTGAACGTTGTTTTTCTATATTTTCTCAATGTGTTTATGGAAGGCTCTTACAAGGTGAAAATCTGAGGCACAAGCTGGTCAAAAATCCATCCCAGCCAGTTGCAACACCTTTTGCTGCATTCAACCCTCCCAAAGATGTAGGGAGCTCTTGCACATCACAGGCACAGACATCGCCCGCTGACAGTAGAGGTATGACACACCATTAAGAGTCATTAGACATTTGTTTTCCATGGTTGATTGCATACTGTAATGTAATAGTCCTGTGTTTATTGTGCACAATTGACCCCTGCTCAGTCATTTACCCCTTTTTTCAAATACCTATCTTGTACAACTTATAGCAGCAGACTGGCTTTGCCTTGTTTGTAGCCTAATTTATCAGACTGTGGTAGCAGGTACAGTGCCTTGCGAAAGTATTCGGCCCCCTTGAACTTTGTGACCTTTTGCCACATTTCAGGCTTCAAACATAAAGATATAACATTTTATTTGTTTGTGAAGAATCAACAACAAGTGGGACACAATCATGAAGTGGAACGACATTTATTGGATATTTCAAACTTTTTTAACAAATCAAAAACTGAAAAATTGGGTGTGCAAAATTATTCAGCCCTCTTAAGTTAATACTTAGTAGCGCCACCTTTTGCTGCGATTACAGCTGTAAGTCGCTTGGGGTATGTCTCTTATCAGTTTTGCACATCGAGAGACTGACATTTTTTCCCATTCCTCCTTGCAAAACAGCTCGAGCTCAGTGAGGTTGGATGGAGAGCATTTGTGAACAGCAGTTTTCAGTTCTTTCCACAGATTCTCGATTGGATTCATGTCTGGACTTTGACTTGGCCATTCTAACACCTGGATATGTTTATTTTTGAACCATTCCATTGTAGATTTTGCTTTGTTTTGGATCATTGTCTTGTTGGAAGACACATCTCCGTCCCAGTCTTAGGTCTTTTGCAGACTCCATCAGGTTTTCTTCCAGAATGGTCCTGTATTTGGCTCCATCCATCTTCCCATCAATTTTAACCATCTTCCCTGTCCCTGCTGAAGAAAAGCAGGCCCAAACCATGATGCTGCCACCACCATGTTTGACAGTGGGGATGGTGTGTTCAGCTGTGTTGCTTTTACGCCAAACATAACGTTTTGCATTGTTGCCAAAAAGTTCCATTTTGGTTTCATCTGACCAGAGCACCTTCTTCCACATGTTTGGTGTGTCTCCCAGGTGGCTTGTGGCAAACTTTAAACGACACTTTTTATGGATATCTTTAATAAATGGCTTTCTTCTTGCCACTCTTCCATAAAGGCCAGATTTGTGCAATATACGACTGATTGTTGTCCTATGGACAGAGTCTCCCACCTCAGCTGTAGATCTCTGCAGTTCATCCAGAGTGATCATGGGCCTCTTGGCTGCATCTCTGATCAGTCTTCTCCTTGTATGAGCTGAAAGTTTAGAGGGACGGCCAGGTCTTGGTAGATTTGCAGTGGTCTGATACTCCTTCCATTTCAATATTATCGCTTGCACAGTGCTCCTTGGGATGTTTAAAGCTTGGGAAATCTTTTTGTATCCAAATCCGGCTTTAAACTTCTTCACAACAGTATCTCGGACCTGCCTGGTGTGTTCCTTGTTCTTCATGATGCTCTCTGCGCTTTTAACGGACCTCTGAGACTACCACAGTGCAGGTGCATTTATACGGAGACTTGATTACACACAGGTGGATTGTATTTATCATCATTAGTCATTTAGGTCAACATTGGATCATTCAGAGATCCTCACTGAACTTCTGGAGAGAGTTTGCTGCACTGAAAGTAAAGGGGCTGAATAATTTTGCACGCCCAATTTTTCAGTTTTTGATTTGTTAAAAAAGTTTGAAATATCCAATAAATGTCGTTCCACTTCATGATTGTGTCCCACTTGTTGTTGATTCTTCACAAAAAAAATACAATTTTATATCTTTATGTTTGAAGCCTGAAATGTGGCAAAAGGTCGCAAAGTTCAAGGGGGCCGAATACTTTCGCAAGGCACTGTATTAGTCTGAGACAATGCTATACAAGCCAGAATGCAAAATACTCTACTTGTTGTCTGTGCGGTTGGTCCTTATGACTCTAGAAATGTATATTATTAATCAAACTTTTCAAAACACTTGTACTGCCGTTGAGATTTCATCACCTGGTACATGCGCAAATCCATGTAGAAGCCTGCAAGACTTTGGTTAGTATGCATGCATCGTGTGCGTGTACTTAACTCTTGTGCGCGTGCCTCGGCTGATGAACAAACGATCGTGGGAGCAGCACACAGAAACCTGTGTTTTTGAAGTCAGTTTAATGATACTTTCCATTGGTTATTTTGTTGAAACTTTCCAACAACGATGGGATCAGCGGACAACCGGTAGAGTAAGTCCAAAT
The DNA here is from genome assembly GCF_013265735.2 of Oncorhynchus mykiss. Classification (NCBI taxonomy): domain Eukaryota; kingdom Metazoa; phylum Chordata; class Actinopteri; order Salmoniformes; family Salmonidae; genus Oncorhynchus; species Oncorhynchus mykiss. Next base: position 37,104,850 of record NC_048575.1, on the reverse strand, counting down.
GAAATGTATTCAGCATTCTGACTTGTGAAGGGACTGTTCAGAATTTTACAGACAAGAATGGACTCTTCAGTCCACACTCTGGAATTTGGGGGATGCTACCTTGTTTCCAGCTGCAGATATAAGGGAACTTTCTACAGGACAAGCCATTCTGTATAATTTGCAGGAATTAGCCAAGCTTTTTGTTTCCAAACTAATCTCTCTCCCTCATCTTTCCAAGAATGCTTATTTGTTATATAGTGATTCCATTTTAGTACACCCCAGACACATTTTTGTCTTATAAATTGTAGCCTTGAATGTATTACTTTACTGACGCTTGAGGCTAAACACCCCCTACTCTGTGCATAGCAGCTAGGTATTTCACCCTTTATTTCAGGACAGTTCTTTCTGTTTCCAATGTTTTTTTTAAAGTATTTTGTAAGTTTATTGGATAGATCGAGGTGAAAGGAGAGCGTGCTGAAAGAGAATTGAGATGGATTTGAACCCGTCCTGGCAGCGGTACAACATACAGTACATGTGCTTCAGAGGCAGCGGCTGAGACCACTAGGGCCACTCTGTTTCTTATGTGTGCCTGAAGGCCCCGTTTCAGTCCTGGGACCCCCACAGCCCTCCAGTCCATCCACAGACACCCCGCCATTGGAGTCCCGTATCAGGCAGGACAAGAGTGACTTCCAGGAGCAGCTGAGGATGCGTGTGGCCAACGAGGCCAGGAATGAGAGGAGGCAGAAGAAACAGGTCAGCAGCACCTGCCTGATTTGATCAGCTGAGACACACTGAGCGCACACACACATAAACACACTCAGCATAGCCACAGGGTGGTACTTGCTAGTGTTACATACTTCAGTGCACACAATTGATACAGAATATTGGTTTATTCAAATCATTGAGACTATATCTTCAGCCTTTTTGCAAACAAGTCACACTCAGATATGACATGTTACCTGACGTACAGTACAGTACCAGTCAAAAATTTGGACACACCTACTCATTCCAGGGTTTTTCTTTATTTTTACTATTTTCTACATTGTAGAATAATAGTTTTGATGTCTTCACTATGAAATAACACATGGAATCATGTAGAAACCAAAAAAGTCGTAAACAAATCAAAATGTATTTTATATTTCAGATTCTTCAAAGTAGCCACCCTTTTCCTTGATGATAGCTTTGCACACGCTTAGCATTCTCTCAACCAGCTTCATGAGGTATTCACCTGGACTGAATTTCAATCAACAGGTCTACCTTGTTAAGTTAATTTGTGGAATTTCTTTCCTTCTTAATGCATTTGAGCCAATCAGCTGTGTTTGACAAGGTAGGGGGGTATACAGAAGATGGCCCTATTTGGTAAAAGACCAAGTTCATATTATGGCAAGAACAGCTCAAATAAGCAAAGAGAAATGACAGACCATCATTACTTTTAAGACATGAAGGTCAGTCAGTAAGGAACATTTCAATAACTTTGAAAGTTTCTTCAAGTACAGTTGCAAAAACCATGAAGCGCTATGATGAAACGAGCTCTCACGAGGACCGCCACAGGAAAGGAAGACCAAGTTACCTCTGCTGAAGAGAGTTCATGAGAGTTAACTGCACCTCATATTGCATCCCAAATAAATGCTTCAGAGTTCAAGTAACGGACTCCTCTAAACATCAACTGTTCAGAGGAGACTGCGTGAATCAGGCCTTCATGGTCGAGTTACTGAAAAGAATCCTCTACTAAAGAAAACCAATAAGAAAGTCAAGTGAACCAGTGTAGAAATCCATTGGAACTAACCTTCCATGGCTGAGGTGATGGTGTGAGGGTGCTTTGCTGGTGACACTGTCGAATTCAAGGCAGACTTAACCAGCATGGCTACCACTGCATTCTGCAGCGGTACTCCATCCCATCTGGTTTTGCTTAGTGGGACTATGTCCCAAAACACACCTCCAGGCTGTGTAAGGGCTGTTTGACCAAGAAGGAGAGTGATGGAGTGCTGCATCAGATGACCTGGCCACTGCAATCACCCAACCTCAACCCAATTGAGAGGGTTTGGGATGAGTTGGACCGAAGAGTGAAGGAAAGGCAGTTCTTAGCATAAGTGGGAACTCCTTCAAGACTGTTGGCTAAGCATTCCTCATGAAGCTGGTTGAGAGACTGCCAAGAGTGCAAAGCTGTCATCAAGGCAAAGGGTGGCTACTTTGAGGAATCTCAAATATATAATTTGATTTAACACTTTTCTTTTTGGTTACTAGATGACTCCATATGTGTTATTTCATAGTTTTGATGTCTTCACAATTATTCTACAATGTAGAAAATAGTGAAACTAAAGAAAAACCCTTGAATGAGTAGGTGTGTCTAAACTTTTGACTGTCGCTGTATGTGTTGTTCCCTCAGGAGCGTGAGCTGGTACTGAAGCGTATTGCAGAGGACCGGATAAGCTTGCAGAAGAAGAAGACCCAGCCGAGCACCCCCACTGAAACCATGTCCCCTCCAGGCAGCAGCCAAGGCCAGAGGCTGGGGGGTACTGTCCAGACCAGTGTGGAACACAACTGCATCCTCATGGTGAGGCTATACCCTCCTCCTCTGGCAATGTTTACATATGCCTAGCTGCGTAGGTAGACTTCCGTCTTGATTGTTGACTTGAGAGCATCCCTATTGGTTTATTGTAGAGGCGTGCATGAATTGTGTAGCCTAGCGTAGATGGAGATTGAGGTGGTATGATATAATGGAGGTTTCACCCTCTGTGTCCCTGTAGATCCGGCTGCCCTCTGGGGAGTCCATGAGGGAGCGCTTCCCGGCCGACGCCCCTCTGCGCAGTGTGGTGGAGCACATCTCTGGGCGCCACCCCTCCCTGGCTTCCTTCTCTCTCCTCCAGGGGTTTCCGCGGAAACGCTTTGGGGAGGCGGAGTTGGCCTGCTCCCTGCGCTCCCTGGGCCTCATGCCCAATGCTGCCCTCTGCATCCAGACCACGCCCCCAGAGACACCCCAGGACCCACCCAGCCCAGCTGCACGCCTCTTATTGGGCCAGGAGGAGGTGGTGGTTCCACCTCCTGCGCCTCCCCAGCCACAGATACCAGTGCTGGAGGAGGGAGGGATGGAGGATCCCACTCGGCCCCCACCTCTGCCTCACCTGTTGTGGGAAGAAGCAGTGGGCTACGCAGGCATCCCCGGTGTTGGTCCCCCAGTGACCGGACCTTCTCACTCCTGGGGTAAGATTTGCGCGTGGCATATGGAGATCCCATTCAGAATGTAATTTATCCACTCACAGCCATCTTCAATATCCTAGTTGATGACTTTGTCAGATATTTTTCTACCTTCAGAAATGTATATTCTTGGAGTATCCTTACTTGCGCAGGCAATTACATTATGGACCCACTAGTTAGAGGCATCACTTTGTGATGATACCATTACAGGCACTGAGTTTCTTTCAGGCGTTCTCTGGGTTAGCTGAATGTGCAGTTTCCCATAGGTTCAGATCTAGGATCAGCGTCCTGTTTCCCAATCCTAACCTTAACCATGAGTGGGGAAAATGTGAAACTGACCCAAGATCAGCATCTAGCGGCAACTTCACTCCACACAAGTTTTGATGCTGTTTTTTTTTTTTACTGACAGGACGTGGCCAGAAGCTGAATCCTGGTGATGCAGAGGAGGCTGCCAGCTCAGAAGATGAAGAGCTGCCAGAGGGGGGGAGAGAGCCACCCTTCCCCTTCAATGGTACTGCCCCCTCTGTTTGGAATTGACTCGTGCCCTGCCCCTGACTCTTAGCCCTTCCTCTCTTTCTTTTCTCTTTCCTCTGAACTATGTGTCCTTTGCAGTCTAAAACAGATGACCCCTCTTACTCTCTGCAACAGTTGTTGCACAAATGACCATGGCTTTGAACTTGATGACCACTGCAGCCCCATTTGCAGTAGGATTTAATCTACTGTCCCTTGGGAATCTTTTTTTTTTATTTTTATTTTTTATTTTTTTTACAGCAGATCAAGTGAACCAGTGTGTAGAAATCCATTGAACTAACCTTCCATGGCTGCGGTCATGATAGTGAGCCAACTGGGCAGTTAATGATGTGAGATCTCCTTTCTATCTACTGTACCACTTTCGCCGGTTGGCGCTGCACTCATCAACAACAACAAAAAGCTGTCTCTCTGAGGTATTCTGACAGACAGTAATCCGTGTGTGACACTTGAGTTTGTGAAGTTCGTTGCCGGGGATTTCTTTTTACAGTCACAGAGGAAGATTGTGACTGTTGAGAAGATGTTGGTGAGAGGCACGTGATCGCCTATGTCTTGAAGACATTCATTCAGATTGTTAAATAGCTTTGATATTTTTCTGAAGTAATTCAACCTGTATGGCTGTTAGAATTAATAGATTTTTTGATGTGAGTGTTGAGTGTTTCTGTATTATAAAGGCCTTAAGTAATAACTGTGGTTAAAGGCACAGACAATTTTTTTTTATTTTTGTCTGTTTTTATATTTCTACACCATGAGGTGTACTGTGACAATTATGATAATGCACTTTTAGTGTAAGTGTTGTTTGAAAAGCTTTATCCCACTGTTTTAGTGGTGACATCACCAGGTGGTAAATTGACCTATAATAACGAGTTCATAACCTCTCTGGCAATAACAGCTAGTTTTCCCCTCCCTACTCAGACCACGCCCAGACAATCCCAGCAAAATTCTTGCTTGAGAAATTGTTCTTTGCTAAGAATCTTGTTGTTTTTGACCATTTTAAATGAACACCAATCACAGTAAGGTACTTAATTGTTACCCAGAAATGGTTTGATATTAAGATAAACATTTCTGCATTGGACCTTCAACTCCAGCAGGTATGCCCCGGTTACCATTCTTCCCAGAGAACCGGATGGAGCCCAGACACCACTGGCCAGACCAGGGGAACAGACTCCGGTGAGTGCCCAGCCTAAACCTACCCTATATCATAGCCATGCTATCGCCTCCACAGGAAACTCAAAGTTAGTCACGCGCAGTCATTATATACTTCTTACACAAAGAACTGCTTGCCTCTCCTAAGGGATTCTCACAGCCTACATGTCTAACTGAGGGAAGTGATGAGTGCTTTAAAGCCTATTCAGCTGCAAGAAGATTTCAACCTTGCGCAGGCCTCTGGTGCTCGAAGAGATAAGGAGCAGCAAATCACTCCTTTGTGCTCTGTGAGAAGAGGAAAACTAGACAGTCATGGAAAATTACCAGGTGAATAGCACTATACAACTCAACCATTTTTACATAGCATTTAGACTATAACAAAACCATTTTTACATAGAATTTAGACTATAACTATGTCCTAGCCGTGTCTGAATCCTGGCTTAGGAAGGCCACCAAAAATCCTGAAATTTCCATCCCTAACTATAAAATTCTCCAGCAAGATAGAACTGCCAAAGGGGGCGAAGTTAGCCTGCAGAGTTCTGTCATATTATCCAGGTCTGTGCCCAAACAATTCGAGCTTCTTCTTTTTTGTTTCCAGAAACAAGTCTCTCACCGTTGCCGCTTGTTATAGACCCCCTTCACTCCCCAGCTATGCCCTGGACACCATATGTGAATTGATCACCCCCCATTTATCTTCAGAGTTGGTACTGTTAGGTGACCTAAACTGGGACTTGCTTAACACCCCGGGCGTCCTACAATCTAAGCTAGATGCCCTCAATGTCACACAAATTATCAAGGAACCTACCAGGTACAACCCCAAATCTGTAACCATGTGCACCCTCTTAGATATCATCCTGACCAACTTGCCTTCTAAATACACCTCTGTTGTCTTCAACCAGGAGCTCAGCGATCACTGCCTCATTGCCTGCGTGTGTAATGGGTCCAGATAGAGTTCAGTGTGTCAAATCGGAGGGCCTGTTGTCCGGATCTCTGGCAGTCTCTATGGGGGTGCCACAGGGCTCAATTCTCGGGCCGACTCTTTTCTCTGTATATATCAATGATGTCGCTCTTGCTGCTGGTGATTCTCTGATCCACCTCTACGCAGACGACGCCATTCTGTATACATCTTGCCCTTTGGACGCTAACAAGCCTCCAAACAAGCTTCAACGCCATATAACACTCCTTCCGTGGCCTCCAACTGCTTTTAAATGCTAGTAAAACTAAGTGCATGCTCTTCAACCGATTGCTGCCTGCACCCTCCTGCTCGACTAGCATCACTACCCTGGACGGTTCTGACCTAGAATATGTGGACCACTACAAATACCTAGGTGTCTGGCTAGACTGTAAACTCTCCTTCCAGACTCACATTAAGCATCTCCAATCCAAAATGTAATCTATAAACGGCTACCTGTTTCGCAACAAAGCATCCTTCACTCATGCCGCCAAACATACCCTCGTAAAACTGACTATCCTACCGATCCTTGACTTCGGCGATGTCATTTACAAAATAGCCCCAACACTCTACTCAGCAAACTGGATGTAGTCTATCACAGTGCCATCTGTTTTGTCACCAAAGCCCCATATACTACCCACCACTGCGACCTGTATGCTCTCTTTGGCTGGCCCTCACTACATATCCGTTGCCAAACCCACTTGCTCCAGGTCATTTATAAGTCTTTGCTAGGTAAAGCCCCGCCTTATCTCAGCTCACTGGTCACCATAGCAGCACCCACCCGCAGCACGTGCTCCAGCAGGTATATTTCACTGGCCATCCCCAAAGCCAACACTTACTTTGGCTGCCTTTCCTTCCAGTTCTCTGCTTCAAATGACTGGAATGAATTGCAAAAATCTCTGAAGCTAGAGTCTTTTTTTTTCTCCCTCTCTAACTTTAAGCATCAGCTGTCAGAACAGCTTACTTATCACTCTACCTGTACATAGCCAATCTGTAAATAGCACACCCAACTACCACATCCCCATATTATTACTTACCCTCTAGCTCTTTTGCACCCCAGTATCTCTACTTGCACATCATCTGCACATATATCACTCCAGTATTAATGCTAAATTGTAATTATTTTTGCCTCTATGGCCTATTTATTGCCTACCTCCCACTCTTCTGTATTTGCACAAACTGTACATAGATCTTTCTACTTTTCTTTTGTGTTATTGACTGTACATTTGTTTGAAACTTTGTTGTTTTTGTCGCACTGCTATGCTTTATCTTGGCCAGATCGCAGTTGTAAATGAGAACTTGTTCTCAACTGGCCTACCTGGGTAAATAAAGGTGAAATAAAAAAATAACAAAGCCATTTTTACATGCATTTAGACTGTAACAAAAGCATTTTTTGCCCCAAGAAAATGTAATGGGTAACTATAGAAAGTGGATTTTTTTTTTGGTCAACGTGGAGTTTTGATCAGCACTGCAACGCCTTGTTATAAACTTGCTTGTTGAACACGTAGACGTGTGCCGAAGGTCAACCGTAAGAGTTGATTTGATGTGTTGGCATGCAGACTTCAAATTTGGCATGTAGGTTTGATGGCATGCTGCCTGAGGAAGGTCCCAGGACCAAAACATTGCTACTATGGACCTGCTCTGTAAATACGAGAGTTTTGTCACATTTTAGCCAGTGTGCACTTGCACATTACCCGTCATGGATTTAAAGCATTGGATTGGTGTAAGGATTGGCTTGAGGAATTTTCCACCGTTGTTAAATCCATGAGTGGGAGTGTGCAAGTGTACACAAGGGTGGAGAATCTTGATGCAGCCTTGTGCCCTTTTGTTGAATTAGTTGACTTGATGTGAACATACAAATGTGTGTGTGTGTCTCTCTCAGGGAGGGTGTGGTAGGTGACCCAGCAGTGGAGCCAGAGGAGGCTGCAGGTCGCATGGTGCCGGGAGCAGCGGGCCAGGCTGCAGTAGAGCGCCTCCAGAGAGCCGCCCAGGATGACCCTCAGGCCTCCCAAGGCTACCCGTCACCGCCCAAGAGACCCTTCAGAACGCCCAGTGTCCCCTCCCTTTGTGTCATGGCCACCCGGGCCACCGTCAACCTCATGACAGGTCAGAGAACAACTTTAAAGTCCAACACTGTTATTTGCACTCAAACATTGTTAAAGGGGCCTCACTGCTAGCCAAGACAATGACCTAGCCAAAAGACTGTTGTCCCAACCATCTCACCTCAGAAATGGTCAGAATTGTACATACAATGATATTGGTTGTGGTTCATTGCAGTTGTGTAAAAATTCCTGAGCAAGATCACAGAAAAATGTCATGGCAGGAAAGCTGCATAGAAAATGCATTTCCTTTTCTCTCAGCTCCCAGCATGCAGTACAGCAGCAGTCTGTCATGTCTGACCCCTGAGCTGGCAGAGCTCCTGCTCAGTCACATGTCCCGTGAGAGGCTCCTTCGCCCACGCACCCTGGAGCTCTTCTTTGGCTGCCCAATGCAGAAATTTGTCCTCAACTGCTACCCGTACTCTACCAATGAGCTACTCCGGCAGCTACGGGCCTTCACAGCATTGAAGCACCTGAGCCTGGTCAACTCTCCTCTCATCACAGGTACACCTTTTACCTTGACAGCATTGGTACTGACTGAGTATGCATTCCAAATGGCACCCTATTCTGTATATAGTGCACTACTTTTGCTATATGGCAACACTATTGTCAATGCCACATGAATGTCAAGTTAAGGAATACAGATGGGTCGGGTCGTACCACCAATTAGTTGCCTTTTTGAGAAGTGTAAAAAAAACATTTTGATTTCACCTAATTTGAACATTCTGTCAAAGAGCACATGTTCCACTTAATAAAAACACATGTTTTCCCATCTCGAGGCTAAATACAAAAATGACTATAGTAAGTGCCTATTGAAGATGCACTATGCAGAAATCGCTCCGCAATTTCCTGGTAGCAAAAATTATATTTAGTTGGCTTAATTTCAGTTTGTGACAAAACAAGTAAGTATAGTGTAGAGAATAATTTTACCATCTAAACCGCTATTAAATATATTTTCCATTTTATTTTCAGCTGTTTCAAGCTGTGTACAAAACCGAAAGTAAATGCCGCAAAACAAAATTTAAGAATGGGAAGCATAGAAGAGACTTCTTAGACTTGCCCAAAATGTCACATATTGCAACTTCAAGTGCCAAATCAAGTAACAAGGTTGACTGTACAAGGGTTGACGTTTTCATCTTAAATCAGCTGTAAATCCCCTCATGTGTGAGTGCAACAGGGATTGGCAATTGAATACAAGCTTCATCCTCCAAAAAAGTGTCTACCTTGTTTATCTATGAGTAAAAGGGCTGCCGTGTTCTGCTCGGCCAGCTCAGTTTTTTTCTTATTTTTTTGACTATACTGATAACGCAGTAAGAACAGGTAGAGGGCAGAACACACATGGATCCCCTACCAAATCAACCCCCCCCCCCCCCCTCCCAATGCTCTAACAGAGCCCCACTCCAAAAACAGACTTTGAAGCAGGCATGGTAAAAAAAAAAATACAAGGCTATTGTAAAACAAACTTAAAAAAATAGTAAAATAATGATCCAGTGGAGTTGTGAAATTAGCTGGGTTCATGTCTTCTACATGTTTCTAGGATAGGAAAGGTTGCCAGATATTATAAAATGGAATTGCAGAACCCTTAACGGAGTAGTGTATTTTCTCAAGCTTGAGATGTTGCATAACTTCCTATATCCAATGGTTAAGAGTAGGAGGAAATCGATCCTTCCACTTAAATAGTATGAGACGTCTAGCTTGAAGAGTAGTAAATGCCAGCATTTTCCCCATAGAACTGTTTAGAGGAGCCTCCTGTGGTGCCCCTCTGAATAATGCAATAAAGGCAGAAGGTTCTATAGGTGTCTCCAGTATCTTAGAAATCTCAAAAATGGATATCCAGAAACATGTCCAAAACATGTGCAAAAAGTAGCAAGAGCCTGCTTACATCAGTCACAGGTGGGATCTAAATCTGGTGTAATCTTGGATAATTTGACTTTTTTTTTTAAAACAATTTTAAATGGAATTACAGCATATAGATGAAGAATGTATTCTCTTATGTATACTCTGCCAAGTTTCATCTGAAAGTTCACATTAATCCTCTTCCCATTGGTTCTTAAAAATTCAGAGACTCCAGATTGTGTGAGTTTAATAACGTATAGATCATGCTTATGCCCCCTTTGATATTAGGGTTCACTTTAAAAATAGAATCCAGAAGGGTGTTAGGTGGGCGTGGTGGGAAGTGACTAGAATATGAAGATGCTAAACTACACAATTTCAGGTATCTAAAGAAATGGGATCTAGGAATATTAAACTTTTGTACTAAATGTTCAAATGGATGCAAAATCCATATCAATATACAAGTTGTTCAGTGAGGAGATCCCTTTCCAGAGCAGAAATGAGATGCCTGGTCTAATAATGATGGAGAGAATGTATGGTTCTTTAATAATGTGGCAGAAGTTAAATTCACTGAGACCAAACGATCGCCTGAACTGTTTCCAGATTTTTACAGAATGTTTCACAATCGGGTTTTTAGTGTATTTGAAACAGGCTCAGCTAATGCAAGTTGAGCAGAGTAAGGCATTTTAAGTCGGTGGGGCCAAAGTCAACCATTTCTGGCCTTTAACATTGGGGATTTCAGTCATCCAATATAGATTGATTATTTTATTAGCTGCCCAGTAATAATATTTTAAGTTCGGAAGTGCTAGACCACCCTGGGAGCGAGATCTCTCAAATATTTCCATTTCTGTGTATTCATTCTGAAGGGCACATGACTAAAATAAGTTTGCATGGCAGAAGGATTAATAATGATAAACTTTTTAGTGGAACCTGGATCTCTCGAAGACCAGTTACAGGGTCAGACGTATAATAGCATGTCATCCGCATAGAGTGAAACTATATGAAACTATATGCTCTTAAGCCCCCTCTTCGAATACCTTTTGATAGTGGTGTTATTACGTATTGCTATGGCTAAAGGTTCAGTTGCGATGGCAAACAGCTGAGGGGATGGAGGTCAACCCTATCTTGCCCCACGTTGACGTTGGAAATGGGATGAAAGGTTATTTGTGCACACTGCAGCCATAGGGGAGGAGTAAAGGACTTTGATCCAGGACATAAAATTGGGAGTGTGAACTAGATAATCCCACTCCACCCGATCAAATGCCTTCTCGGTGATAACAATATCTCTGGCGTGTCAGATGAATAGGAATTATAAAGACATCTGATGTTGAAAAAAAGAATGACGATTTTTAATGAAACCAGTTCAATCTGTAGAGATAATGGAGGGAAGGACTGGCTCAAAACGGCAGGCAATCATCTTAGAAAGTACATTTACATCGCAATTCAGTAAAGAAATTGGCCTATTATGAACCACGCAATATTTAGTTTTTTTCCTATTCAGAATAAGTAACATGCATGCTTGTCTCATTGTCAAAGGTAAAGAGTTTGAGGAGAATGATTCCTCAAATACGGAAAGCAAGAGAGGAGAGAGTTGATCTGAGAATTATTTTAAAGGATTCGCTCAGAAATCCGTTGGGTCCGGGCGATTTACCACACTGCATAGATTTAATCACCAACACAATCTCTTCTACAGCTGCTGAGTTAAAATAACAGCTCTATCTCAGGTTCACCTGTAGGAATATCTACGTTCTCAAGGAAGGTGCCGAGTAAGGTAGCATTACCAGCGCATTCTGAAATGTATAAATGTGAGTAAAAGTTCCGAAAGCATGAATTGACCTCTAAATGATCAATACATTTGTTACCCGGCTTGTTAGTTTTCAGGTATTGTTTTAATTTGCTGTTCTCTGATGCAGCTGGTGTGCTTAATTTTTTTTCTTCTTCTTTCGAGATTTACTTATTAGATTTTCAGCTTATCGAGTTGGAAGAAGACCAAACTGTCTGAAGTGTCAAACGTTGTTTTAGTAAATCTGAGTGTGAAAATGCCATATCCAATATTTTATTTGTAAGTTCCCCTAGGTGTTGAATATTGCACTTCCTTAATCTTGTGCTGTGCAAAATAATTTGGCCCCTTCGATAAGCCTTCATTGATTCCTATACTGTTGGAGGAGACATTCCAGGGGTTTGATTAAGATCGAGAAATGGCTCTATTTGAGATTATATAAAAGCATCAAAGGTTTCTTCTGATAGCAGTAGTGAGTTAAGCTGCCAAGGGCGATTTAATTAGGCTGTGTATTTGGTATAAATTAATTCATAGTAAGAGGAGAATGATCTGAGATGACTATAGCTTGGTAAAGACACTGATAAGTGGCAGAAATCAATTGTCTAGGAAAAAATAGTCTATACGTGAGAAGGTCTTATGAACTGGCGAGATAAATTTTTAAAAAAACTCAGTCTGGGTTTTGACTGACAGCCGTTAATAAACTTGAGCACCGCTCGTGACAAGGAGATGCCCCGAGCCCTCCCGCTGTTTGGGATACACAGTGAAGGAAATGCTGTAAATCAAGAGGAATCAATGTGTTCTGAAAGATGAGAGGATTAGTCATACAAGCAAAGACTCCATTCTATGCTCATCAAAATTTACAATCTGTTTATCTGATGTGCCTTTTTGAAAGCCTAACACTGTACAATTGTATTTTATAACTTAGCTCGCCATGTTGGCAATCAAATACGCTTTCAAATGATGCCCACCTGACCCAGATGGCAAATTATAATGGAACATGTTTGGATTGAGTAAACAACAACAGTAATTGCGTATTGGTGGGGACGCAGGGCTGTGTTCCAAACACAAAAAAATACAATTGTACTTGCTTCAGTTCCTCAATGGCAAAGCTAGGAAAGCAACAACAAAAAACATTTTAGTGGAAGGCTCTTTCCTTGAGTGCATTGAAATGACTTAGAAACACCGTTTGGAGAGGTGTGTGTGTGTGTGTGTAGGGGCCACTTGAAAACACCAGTTAGGCCTCTCACTCAAACTCTCGTAATTGTTTTTTCTTATCTTGTGTACTCAAATGTAAATTAATATTCTTATTATGTTACTGAATGTATCCAGAGTGCTTTCGGATTTCGTTCTTGACAAATGCTGTGAAAAGAACACTGAATGTAAAATGCACGTCAAATGAACAGTTTAGTGTTTGGATTCAGTCTTGTGTCAGGTGTCAGGTGAACTGTTGTGTCCTCATCTTTGGTCGGATAATTTCCTCATCTCCAAAAGTGTTCTCTTTCAATTGCAACCATGGTCATGCAAATGCTTTTCATAGTTCCTTTGTTAGAAACATAAAAATGTGGCCCTATCCAGATAGGCCAATTTCCACGAGAGTATAGGGTTAAAGCGCTCTTCATTTAATATAACAGGCTTTCAATATTGGTACACATTTTCTACTTCAAATATCAAAAGGCACTTTTTTTTTTGTGGAATGACCCAAATATCGTGGTGAGCTATCACTTTAAGAACCATATGGCCTGTTATCTTTGCAGCATGGTTGCTATGATACTGAAGGTTCTCTCTCTTTGTCTTCCTGTTTTCCAGACACGGGCCTCTCTGTGTTGTGCAGCTTACTGAAACTGCAGCACCTGAACCTGACCTCATGTAGCAAGCTAACTGACTCCTGTCTGCAACACATCACAGGTGAGGCTCTTCTCTAACCCTGGGTTGTATTCACTAGGCACCAAACTGAAGAAAACAGACTGAAACTGGGAGGGGCTATGCCTGCACTTGTCCAATATGAAACGTTTGTGAACTAATGAATAAGACCCTGGCTACAGCATGGAATGCCTGTGGATGAATGAGGTTTTTAATGTGGAATAGAGGTCAAGGGAGAAGGAAAGGGCAAGCTTTGTAACGCTGAAATTATTTAAGCCCCCCCTTAATAACCTAGTAGCCTGCTATGACCCCATGCAAGAACACTAGATCAAAGCATAAGCTGTATTTTAAACTGATTTAAAGTCATCCAAAGTAAACAAAAATATTAAAAAAATGTATGAATAAATGAATTTGGGGAGCATAGTATGGCATGATTGGGGTTTCAACTTAAATGATTGAATTCATAATTATAGGTAAGTGTCAACCATTTTAAATTCCCAATAGTTCAACTCCTGTATAAAGTAATGAACAATTGAGGAGGACTAAGTGTTTTTTTTTATCTCACCCTGTACCCTTTGTCTCCAAGGACTGAAGAGCCTGTCTTTCCTGTCACTGGACCAGACCAAAGTAAGTGACGTAGGGATGGTGCTCTACCTGCAGTCTGCTCCTTCGTCACTCACCCAGCTCAGTCTGAACCAGACCTCGGTCACAGAGGCCACCTTGGCAGCACTGCCCGCCTGTGTGCCACAGCTACGACTGCTCAGCGTCAAACACACCAAGGTAGCTCTCTCACTCTCATTCTCGCGTTCGTACACATTCACTCTCACACACACACACACACACACACACACACAGCCACAATAGCTCTGCATTTCAACACACAAACATACACTCATACAGACAGAACAATTAGGCATCAACAACCAACACTGGTATAAGTTGTTTCACTCAGCATAATGATATCTCCTCCTCCTCCCGTCAGGTGAGAGATGTGTCGGCCCTAGCGGCCCTCCCCAGCCTGCAGACCCTGTACCTGGACGGCACGGGGGTGAGGGAGGGCTCTCTGGAGTGCCTGGCTGTCCACTCCACCCTCTCTGCCCTTAGCCTGGCAGGCATCTCTGTCGCAGACGGCAACCACGCCCTCCAGATCATTTCAGGTGAGCTGTGTGTGTGTGTACTGCAATTGGTCATATATTTGTATTTTTTATTTACATTTGCATCGTCTGTCGATGATGTCTGACAGCCATCGTGATGTCACAACAATGGTTTAGCATACTTGAATTTGACTGCTCCACCGGAGTCTTGCAGCGCACGTCAGCGCAGCGAGCATTCAGCAGAGCAACATGCCATGGGACCTATTCCCTAATTGCCATAGCCTGAATGTTCAACACATACAGTGCCTTGCTAAAGAATGCAGGCCCCTTGGATATCTTCACATTTGATTGTTACAAAGTGGGATTAAAATCAATTAATTGTTATTCGTTTGTCAACAATCTACACAAAATAATCTGTCAAAGTGGAAGAAAAATAAGATAAATAAAACATTTGTGACTAAAATATAGTCGTTGTATAAGTATTCAGCCCCTTTGTTTAGGCAAGCCTAAATTAGTTCAGGAGGGAAATTTGGCTTAACAAATCACATACTGAATTGATAATTTTTTTGATTTGTTTGTTTTTGTGGCTAACTCTTCCTCTCTCCCCCATACATACACTACCGTTCAAAAGTTTGGGGTCACTTAGACATTTTTGAGAGAAAAGCAACAAAAAAAAGTCAATTTTTAAAATAACATCAAATTGATCAGAAATACAGTGTATACATCGTTAATGTTGTAAATGACAATTGTAGCTGGAAACGGCAGATTTTTTTGTCTGTGTAATATCTATATGGGCGTACAGAGGCCCATTATCAGCCACCATCACTCCTGTGTTCCAATGACATGTTGTGTTAGCTCATCCAAGTTTATCATTTTAAAAGGCCAATTGATCATTAGAAAACCCTTTTGCAATTATGTTAGCACAGTTGAAAACTGTTGTTCTGCTTTAAAGAAGCAATAAAACTGGCCTTCTTTAGACTAGTTGAGTATCTGGAGCATCAGCATTTGTGGGTTCGATGTCAGGCTCAAAGTGGCCAGAAACAAATAACTTTCTTCTGAAACTCATCAGTCTAATCTTGTTCTGAGAAATGAAGGCTATTCCATGCGAGAAATTGCCAAGAAACTGAAGATATCGTACAACGCTGAATACTACTCCCTTCACAGAACAGCGCAAACTGTCTCTAACCAGAATAGAAAGAGGAGTGGGAGGCCTCTGAGCACAACTGAGCAAGAGGACAAGTACATTAGTGTCTAGTTTGAGAAACAGATGCCTCACAAGTCCTCAACTGGCAGCTTCATTAAATTGTACCCGCAAAACACCAGTCTCAACGTCAGAGGTGACTCCGGGATGCAAAGAAAAAGTCATAGTTGCAAAGAAAAAGCCATATCTCAGACTGGCCAATAAAAATAAAAGATTAAGATGGCCAAAAGAACACAAACACTGGACAGAGGAGCTCAGCACATCAGTTTCTTGATATGGCACACATGTCAGGTGGCTGGATTATCTTGGCAAATGAGAAATGCTCACTAACAGGGATGTAAACAACATTTGAGAGAAATTAAACATGAAAACATGAAACATGGGACCAACACTTTACATGCTGCGTTTCTATTTCTGTTCAGTGTGTCTATAGTTACTTCGTGAAATCCCGTCACTTCCTTTTTGTTGTCTGAAACTGTCAAAGTAGCCTAATGGAAGAAAGAATGTTGCAAATGCATTTACCCAGATGATCAGGATGAAATAACAATAGCCTACAAGGCTATAATATTTATTTTTAAAAGGTAGGCTAATACAACTGATATCTGTGTACTTTTATGAGCAACAGAAACACAGCCCTACCAATTCTGCAGCCTAGACTATATTTAAAAAAATTGAAAAATCTAACAGTTTAAATAAAACAATGATTTGTAACAATTTAACAACAATTTAAATAAAAAGGACATTATTAACAAATCACAGTTCTGGTATAACCAATGTGTCCTTCAAATTGCATTGTTACCGCCTATTGACCCCTCCATGATGTTTGAACATGACCATCACCAAACCCTAGCATGTACAGCAGGACTATTCAAATCAGGGCCTCAAGGTTTGCAGTCCTGCTTTTGATTAAAAATCAATCAATGTTATTGATTTAATGTCATTAATTGGCCAAAGTCCAGTCTCCTGTTTCCCGCGGTCTAGTACCTGATTTAGAGGGGAATATTGCGGCAGATGTTAGTGTTTTGTATGACCGGCACTATATCATTTTTATGTACTGTATTTACTAAACTATTATCTCTCTTTCTGTCTGTACCCCCCCCCCCCCCCCCCCCCCCAGGTCTCCGGCTGACCCAGCTGACCCTGCCTGGACGCCACTCGGTGACGGACACTGGCCTGACCTTCCTCTCCAGACTGTCCCTGCTGTCCGAGTTGGACCTGACCGACTACACACACGTCACTGACCACGGGGTCACCCAGCTGGCCACCATGACCAGGTCAGATCACTCTCATTACATTTTCTGCTTCCCAAATGGAACCCTATTCCTTTTGTACTATTGTAGTACACTACGTAGGACAGCGTTTCCCACGTTTTGGTTGTGCACATTTTGGTTTTTCCCAAGTTTTGATTATTTGAATCAGCTGTGTAGTGCCGGGGCAAAAACCAAAACGTGCATCTATGGCGGGCCCCAGGACCGAGTTTGGGAAACGCCGATATAGGGATTATGGTGCCATTTGGGATGCACACATTATCCGCTTTAGGTGTCTATGAGACTAATCGTTACCACAGCCAGAGGCAGTAATTAATCCCCCAATTTTGGGGGGGACTAACCAGCTATGTTAGTGCTGAGATGGAACAAGAACTTGTACACTATTGCTCACAAGGACTAGGATCACTTCTCTAGCTGATTCACCAGCATCGCCTACAGTTGCCTCTAACATTGTTGTAAATGAAGGAGTGCTGGGTCGTATTCATTAGGAACCAAACACAAGAAAACAGGGTGTAACTCCCTGTCCAATAAAAAAAAATGCTTGGTTTTCTTTCCGTTGCAAAAAGGTTTTGTTACAGTGAGCATTAATGAATAAGACCCTGATAGAAATGCTCCTGTCTCCAGACTGAAGAGGCTGTCTCTCAGTAACACCCAGGTGACAGACATGGGGCTGCCTTCCCTGTGCAGTCTGCAGGAGCTGCTGGAGCTGTGTCTGGACCGCACAGCCGTCACCAGCCGAGGAGTGGCTGCCCTCGTCACCTGTCTGCCGCACCTGCAGGTACGGAGCACACATGTAACCCTATAGACAACTATTGTATCAGTCGATAAAACTCTACAAATAAGGTAATAGAGCTAACAGAGCTCCGTTATAAAACTTTTGAAACTACATACTATGATTAGTGGCATTGATGTTTTCTTTATGTTCCAGGTATTAAGCTTGGCCAGTACTCAGGTGGGTGACACGGTGATGAGGAGAGGTCTGGTCCACTGTGCTCAGCTGTTCAAGCTCAACCTCAGCCGCACACGCATCACTGACCACGGTAAGGTCCTGCTCATTATCCACAATTACTACCATTGAATTCCAGCATTAATACTCATGAAGTAAGGGAATCCCTATTGTGACCATGGTCTCTTTTTCAATGATGCCCTGTGAATCCCAATTGAGGTTTAGAGATGGAATACCAGCATTTAGAGCTGGAAGGAATTTGACATACGTTCTTGTTGTGTGTTATGTTTCCTTCAGGACTGAAGTTCCTGAAGCGCATGCGTCTGAGCCAGGTAAATCTGGAAGGCTCAGGTGTGACCCCCTCGGGCATCTCCAACCTCATCGCCTCCTGTCCCCACATCACCAGCATTCGGGCCAGCCACACGCGGGCCATCCCACCTGACCAGGTCTCAGACGACGACAATCAGTAGAGAGACTAAGTATTGAGGTGACCCTCCAGCCCTTTCTGCTGAGGCTCGGGACCGCTAGCTAGTAGCTACGACTGTGCTCGGTGGTCTTAGTCCCAAGTGTCACGCTGCACCTAGCTGACTGGCTCAGCATAGTCTGGGTGACGATTATCCCAGCTCTGTCTAGATGCACTGCTTCAACTGCAGCTAGTGGCACTAATCGCTCAATCACAAGCCCACTGTTATTGCTTTTGAAACCTTAGAAGGGTGCCTTCTTATACTTCTAAAACGAGAGCCTCTAAAGCAGTGTTTCCCAAATTCAATCCCGTTTATTTTCTCTAGCACTACACAGGTAACTAAGATTGGGGCTAAATCAGGGATAACACCTAAAATCCAAGATTTTTCTGCCTGAATTATCGAATGAATCAGTTAACACTACGAAGGTACATCCATGTGATTTGCTACTAAAGAGGGCTATGATGATGATCCAGTTCCAACAGTTACCTCCCGTTCTGTAATGTTGTTAAATTACATTTTTTGGTGGTTTAAGCCAAGGCAGCATTTGGCTAACCAGCAACTGGAAGGCTTAGCATTATGCTAGTGGTTGTAGAGGTTGGCTTCTCACATTTAGCAGTGGGCTATGATGTGTGTTGCATATTGAGTGTTTGGGTTCAACAGCAAGAATCCAAAGCAGCGATCAGTTCATAAATAGTTTTGCTTCTCATTTTGTTTACACAATGTAAAATACTGTTTATTTTCTTAATGTAAATGGTTTTGGATAATAGCACTGTATTCCCTACATTCTCAAAGGAAAATACTAAATTAATAAAAAACGGCATTTTGAATGTGTTTTATTTATTTAAAGAACTCCCACTATGGTAAATATTCAATTGTCAATTCATCAATTTATTCAGACACTGTTTGCCATATAACGTTTGATAAAAATAAGACATCCTTAAGGCTCTTGCACTTTGACATGCTTCTGGTGAAATCAGCCATTTGGAGTGCAGACTGAGCTGGAAGCAGGTGTGTGAAATTGCCCTTAGACGCTGTTCTTGGGTCAGTTTAGCATTTTCCCCACTAATGGTTAGGATTGGGGAAAGAGGAATCTTCTCCTAGAGCTGTACCTAGGGGAAACGTCACCCCGGCGCGGGTGAGGAATATTGTTCCACCACACATGCACTTGGAGGCCAAGTCCATGATGGAGATTGGGTTTACTAGCTCAGATTGCAGGGGCTCTAGATGTACTTGGTTGTCAATCTTTGATTTCAAATATTTGTTGTTCGGGGGGGGGGGGGGGGGGGGGGGGGGAACAAACAGTTGGTGTCACAGCTCTATATCAGAATGATAGGAAATGAACAAACTTCATTTGAAAACGTGTCCCTTTTCTCCCCAATTCTATTGACCTGGCAGGGTTTTAAATTGTGTTGCACATTAGGCTAAGGGATGTGAAGTACAAATAAGTGCCCGGTCATGGAGTACATAATGGCGGTACCTGCTGGATGAGTCGTGGCTGACCAGCCCCATGCCGCCCTCGTAGTCATTGATGGTGTCAACCAGGGCGTCAATGGTCTTGATGTCCAGGAAAGGCATGTGTGGGTTCTGCCAGGCGAAGCACACCCAACACTTCTGCCCGTTCGACAGGTTTCTTATCGGACTCACCTAGCGGAGTGGACAGAGGTAAGGCACAAGAACGTGTAAGAGTACACATGTTTCTATGCTCTAGAATAACTATTTCATCAATCCAACTTTTTTTCAATATTTATTTTTTCTGGAGAGGTATCTAATTCCATCATGAAGTGCCCATCAGAATACACCACAGGTTAAGGCTTCAATGATTGTGGAGGATTGGATTTTTTTTGTTGTTGCAAGATACAGGGTTTGACAGGAACAGGTATTCCAAAAAACACGGGAAATGCTACAAATTCCTGTACAACAATCATGCCATAGACACTTTTGATATAGGGTTCACTTCAAAACAGTGTTTCTGTACCAGGTGAACAATCTGATTCGGTCTATGCTTCTCTGGTGGTTCATGGGCCCAGACTGAGCTCTTCGATCTCTCCTGTTATTTTCCAGTGTGGCCATAATGGCCGATTTATCTTCCGCATCTCCTTGATCTCTGGGTAGTACTTCATGTACTCCAGAGGAAATAGGTCCAGCTGCTCTGTCATATATCAAATACATTCATATACACATTAACAAGCATAAGTGCTGACCCAGAATAGGTGAAGTACAAAGGCCTTTAGGACTTTGGCTGCAGAGTTGCAACATTCATGCATAAAAGCAGTTTTTTTTGTATGCCTGTCAATCAAAACCCAGTGACCGGCAGGGGATGGCTATCTTTGGGAACACCAGGCAACTTTTAATGTTTCTAGCTGGTGATTTCGGCCAATCTTCACGTAAGAATGTTTCCTAATCATGCCGTCAGTGGGGAGAAGCTGGAGAGCCAAACAAAGAACGAGGGGTATTACCATGTATGCACTACTGTCATTACAATATGGTAAAACAAGAGTTGACTGAAATGGTGCCATCTCCCTCTCCTATCAGGAGTTTGAGTAGTGTAGACTTCCTGCTCCGTTAGGCCCCACCAGAGCCACTCGTGGGTCCAGGTCAACCCCGAACTCCAGGTTCTTGTATACAGTGCCTTACGAAAATATTCGGCCCCCTTGAACTTTGCGACCTTTTGCCACATTTCAGGCTTCAAACATAAAGATATAAAACTGTATTTTTTTGTGAAGAATCAACAACAAGTGGGACACAATCATGAAGTGGAACGACATTTATTGGATATTTCAAACTTTAACAAATCAAAAACTGAAAAATTGGGCATGCAAAATTATTCAGCCCCTTAAGTTAATACTTTGTAGCGCCACCTTTTGCTGCGATTACAGCTGTAAGTCGCTTGGGGTATGTCTCTATCAGTTTTGCACATCGAGAGACTGAATTTTTTTTCCCATTCCTCCTTGCAAAACAGCTTGAGCTCAGTGAGGTTGGATGGAGAGCATTTGTGAACAGCAGTTTTCAGTTCTTTCCACAGATTCTCGATTGGATTCAGGTCTGGACTTTGACTTGGCCATTCTAACACCTGGATATGTTTATTTTTGAACCATTCCATTGTAGATTTTGCTTTATGTTTTGGATCATTGTCTTGTTGGAAGACAAATCTCCGTCCCAGTCTCAGGTCTTTTGCAGACTCCATCAGGTTTTCTTCCAGAATGGTCCTGTATTTGGCTCCATCCATCTTCCCATCAATTTTAACCATCTTCCCTGTCCCTGCTGAAGAAAAGCAGGCCCAAACCATGATGCTGCCACCACCATGTTTGACAGTGGAGATGGTGTGTTCAGGGTGATGAGCTGTGTTGCTTTTACGCCAAACATAACATTTTGCATTGTTGCCAAAAAGTTCAATTTTGGTTTCATCTGACCAGAGCACCTTCTTCCACGTGTCTCCCAGGTGGCTTGTGGCAAACTTTAAACGACACTTTCTATGGATATCTTTAAGAAATGGCTTTCTTCTTGCCACTCTTCCATAAAGGCCAGATTTGTGCAATATACGACTGATTGTTGTCCTATGGACAGAGTCTCCCACCTCAGCTGTAGATCTCTGCAGTTCATCCAGAGTGATCATGGGCCTCTTGGCTGCATCTCTGATCAGTCTTCTCCTTGTATGAGCTGAAAGTTTAGAGGGACGGCCAGGTCTTGGTAGATTTGCAGTGGTCTGATACTCCTTCCATTTCAATATTATCGCTTGCACAGTGCTCCTTGGGATGTTTAAAGCTTGGGAAATCTTTTTGTATCCAAATCCGGCTTTAAACTTCTTCACAACAGTATCTCGGACCTGCCTGGTGTGTTCCTTGTTCTTCATGATGTTCTCTGCGCTTTTAACGGACCTCTGAGACTACCACAGTGCAGGTGCATTTATACGGAGACTTGATTACACACAGGTGGATTGTATTTATCATCATTAGTCATTTAGGTCAACATTGGATCATTCAGAGATCCTCACTGAACTTCTGGAGAGAGTTTGCTGCACTGAAAGTAAAGGGGCTGAATAATTTTGCACGCCCAATTTCAGTTTTTGATTTGTTAAAAAAGTTTGAAATATCCAATAAATGTCGTTCCACTTCATGATTGTGTCCCACTTGTTGTTGATTCTTCACAAAAAAAATACAGTTTTATATCTTTATGTTTGAAGCCTGAAATGTGGTAAAAGTTCGCAAAGTTCAAGGGGGCCGAATACTTTCGCAAGGCACTGTATGTGTGACTGGAGGAGGAAGAGACAGTTGAGTGAATAAGAAAGGAACACAAGAAATGAGAGCTCAAACTCCAATAAAAACAGACTCATTGTTTCAGACTGACCTGGTTGTCACTATTTGAAGCTAACATTCTGAACCATGATAACAAGGAGGGGGGGATATTTCCACAGGAAGGAAAATAAAAAGACAGTGTCTATGAGAGAGGGAGCTGATTTCCACCACTGCAACACTAAAACGAGCCATAGTGTGAATAACCTCTGATTTCTTCATAAGAAAATACAGTATTTGTTCAAGAGGAAATTGTGAAAGCCTCTAGAAAGGTTCAATGCATATGAGCAGTTCATTATACGCAACTGCATGATATATTTGTACTTTTAATTAACGATATATAGCCTTTGATTCTTGAATATTATAATTTATAAATGCATCATGGGCTTAGTTCAACTGTTGTTCCCCATCAGAACCAAGACCTCACAAAATGACTACATGCCAAACCAGTTATCATTTTTAAAGATAAAGACATTAATCGCGTTCTAATTAACACATTTATGACCATTTTAAAAACTTCTGTGAAAATCGATATACAGTTGGACTGATCCTACAGCCTTCTTAGACCCTCAAACACTCAAAAATAAATATTAGACATTGTTAAAACATTTGCACGGAAAAAATGACCAGGAAGGGAACGCTTTCCCATAGAATTATATTTAACATTTTGTGAGAAAGTAGCGCCACAATTTACACAAATGACAACACACATGTCACTCAGTTCAGTGCTTCCTAGTTCCATGTATCAAACAGTTATTTCAGTTATATTAAAATCAGGACAATCTGTTGAGTACAGACCCATAAGTTTAATAAATTGTTACAATAACGTAATAACAAAGCTCATAAGCAATAGAATGGCAAAAGTCTTACCAGCCTTGATACATATCAATCAAACACGGTTTATAAAAATAGACACAAATAAATACAAGAACATGTTGCAGTTTAGTACAATAAGCTACACATTTATGACAGGCCTTTTCTATTCAAAACGTTGGAAGCTTTCAACTTTCCAGCTGAAATAATGCAAAAATAATACATTGATGAAATTGCTTTAGAGAGGGACACAGGACGGGGCTATCCCCTCTCCCCCCTCCTGTTTTCACTGGGAACTGAACCGCTTGCAGAAAGAATTAGACAGGACGCAAACGTAACAGATATCAGTATTGATAAAGAGGAATATAAATTCAAGTTATTTGCAGATCATCTCCTGATATACCTGACCAATATTGAAAACTCAGAAACTCAAAACATTAACTCAGAAATTGCTCCAAAAAAATTGCAGATTCATCTAAAATCTCAGCATATAAAATGAACGTGGGAAAAAAAACTAAATAATTGCGTTAAAGAAAATCTCATGATCTACAGAAATCCTTTAAGTGGACCAAAAAAATCTATGGTTTAGGATGTTTAATAAGTGACAACAAACATATAAAGATAACTATCCTGTTACTGAACAATATGAAAGGAGACCTAATTAAAGGGGGAAATATTCCCATAAATCTTACAGGTAAAATAAACCTCTTTAGAATGGCAATACCAATCACCCCTCTTAAGACATTCTTTAAAAAAAGTATACTTGGTCACAAGACTTTACATGGCCAAATAAAACTCATAGAATAATAAGGAAAAAGTGTAACATCTTCCTATAAGTCAGAGGCTGCTTTTAACCTTCTAGACATGGAATTGTTTCAACTTGGCTTTTACTTGCGACATATACACTTACACTACCAGTCAAAAGTTTGGACACACCTACTCATTCAAAGGTTTTTCTTCTTCTTTTTTTACATCAAAACTATTAAATAACACATGGAATCATGTAGTAACCAAAAAAGTGTTAATCAAATCTAAATATGTTTTATATTTGAGATTCTTCAAAGTAACCACCCTTTGCCTTGCTGACAGCTTTGCACACTTGGCATTCTCTCAACCAGCTTCACCTGGAATGCTTTTCCAACTGTCTTGAAGGAGTTCACACATATTCTGAGCACTTGAGACCTGAAAATAACTGTGCAGCAACGCTCCCCATCCAACCTGACAGAGCTTGAGAGAATCTGCAGAGAAGAATGGGAGAAACTCTCCAAATACAGGTGTGCCAAGCTTGTAGCGTCATACCCAAGAAGACTCAAGGCTGTAATAGCTGCCAAACGTGCTTTTTATTGTATTATTTTTTATTTAACCTTTATTTAACTAGGCAAGTCAGTTAAGAACAAAGAAATAGAGGAAGGACTAAAAACAAACAAAATATAACTATTGTAAAATAGATTGTGTCTGTAAAATGTGTATAATATGTATAAACTGAAGGTAGAAGCCTAAGTGTTATTGTTTATTAGTTTACTCCAATTGGGGGAAGGGTGGTAGGGTTTGCTGGGAATAATAAAGGTATATTCTAAAAAAAATGTATGCATATGTATGTGTATGTATATATGGTTATATGTATGAATGTTTATGTATGTATATGTATTGGTATGTACGTGTATGTACAGTGGGGCAAAAAAGTCAGCCACCAATTTAGTCAGCCACCAATTGTGCAAGTTCTCCCACTTAAAAAGATGAGAGAGGCCTGTAATTTTCATCATAGGTACACTTCAACTATGACAGACAAAATGAGAAAAAAAATCCAGAAAATCACATTGTAGGATTTTTAATGAATTTATTTGCATATTATGGTGGAAAATAAGTATTTGGTCAATAACAAAAGTTTATCTCAATACTTTGTTATATACCCTTTGTTGGCAATGACAGAGGTCAAACGTTTTCTGTATGTCTTCACAAGGTTTTCACACACTGTTGCTGGTATTTTGGCCCATTCCTCCATGCAGATCTCCTCTAGAGCAGTGATGTTTTGGGGCTGTTGCTGGGCAACACGGACTTTCAACTCCCTCCAAAGATTTTCTATGGGGTTGAGATCTGGAGACTGGCTAGGCCACTCCAGGACTTTGAAATGCTTCTTATGAAGCCACTCCTTCGTTGCCCGGGCGGTGTGTTTGGGATCATTGTCATGCTGAAAGACCCAGC
Source organism: Oncorhynchus mykiss (assembly GCF_013265735.2). Lineage (NCBI taxonomy): Eukaryota > Metazoa > Chordata > Actinopteri > Salmoniformes > Salmonidae > Oncorhynchus > Oncorhynchus mykiss. Next base: position 37,079,201 of record NC_048575.1, on the reverse strand, counting down.
CACGTTTCATCTTCAATGCCCGTGCTGATGGAAGGAGGTTTTCACTCAAAATCTCACGATACATGGCCCCATTCATTCTATCCTTTACACGGATCAGTCGTCCTGGTCCCTTTGCAGCAAAACAGCCCCAAAGCATGATGTTTCCACCCCCATGCTTCACAGTAGGTATGGTGTTCTTTGGATGCAACTCAGCATTCATTGTCCTCTAAACACGCCGAGTTGAGTTTTTACCAAAAAGTTATATTTTGGTTTAATCTGACCATATGACATTCTCCCAATCTTCTTCTGGATCATCCAAATGCTCTCTAGCAAACTTCAGACGGGCCTGGACATGTACGGGCTTAAGCAGGGGGACACGTCTGGCACTGCAGGATTTGAGTCCCTGGCGGCGTAGTGTGTTACTGATGGTAGGCTTTGTTACTTTGGTCCCGGCTCTCTGCAGGTCATTCACTAGGTCCCCCCCGTGTGGTTCTGGGATTTTTGCTCACCGTTCTTGTGATCATTTTGACCCCACAGGGTGAGATCTTGCGTGGAGCCCCAGATCGAGGGAGATTATCAGTGGTCTTGTAGGTCTTCCATTTCCTAATAGTTGATTTCTTCAAACCAAGCTGATTACCTATTGCAGATTCAGTCTTCCCAGCCTGGTGCAGGTCTACAATTTTGTTTCTGGTGTCCTTTGACAGCTCTTTAGTCTTGGCCATAGTGGAGTTTGGAGTGTGACTGTTTGAGGTTGTGGACAGGTGTCTTTTATACTGATAACAAGTTCAAACAGGTGCCATTAATACAGGTAACGAGTGGAGGACAGAGGAGCCTCTTAAAGAAGAAGTTACAGGTCTGTGAGAGCCAGAAATCTTGCTAGTTTATAGGTGACCAAATACTTATTTTCCACCATAATTTGCAAATAAATTCATCAAAAATCCTACAATGTGATTTTCTGGATTTTTTTTCTTCTCATTTTGTCTGTCATAGTTTAAGTGTACCTATGATGAACATTACAGGCCTCTCATCTTTTTAAGTGGGAGAACTTGCACAATTGGTGCCTGACTAAATACTTTTTTGTCCCACTGTATATGGATATATATATTTACCAAAAATATATGGGGGATTGGAAATGATGCAGACAATTACATTGATGGAAGCAACAATCTTTCCGCAATATTAAGCTGATCCACCCCTAAAAAAAACTAAAACATTATTGGGCACAGACAACAGCACAAAGGGCAAGCAGGTAGAGACAACACATCACGCAAAGCAGCCACAACTGTCAGTAAGAGTGTCCATGATTGAGTCTTTGAATGAAGCGATTGAGTTAAAACAGTCAGTCCCGTTTGAGTGTTTGTTGCAGCTCGTTACAGTCGCTAGCTGCAGCGAACTGAAAAGAGCAGCGACCCAGGGATGTAGGTACTTTGGGGACTGTAATATTTGTGTTGTGGAGAAATGACCAGGCAGGAGACGGGAGTACAGTTAGTTTTCGCTCTACAGTTCCCGGCACCCTAGTGCGCATGTGCATTTTCTATTAGGTGTAGTAACGTAACACTGCCGCAATACATTACTGCTTAGTAACAGCATAGTAACTAATATAAACAGATGTAGATCCCAGAAACTACAGGGACCTTTAGCAGAATGTCACTGGCAGAACGGGTGTTGTATGTGGAGGATGAGGGCTGCATTAGGCATCTCAGATAGGGGGGAGTGAGGCCTAAGAGGGTTTTATAAATAAGCATGGGTGGGTCTTGCGACGGGTACAAAGAAATGACCAGTTTACAGAAGAGTACAGTGATGTGTTCTATCAGGAGCATTGGTGGCAAATCTGATGGCCGAATGGTAAAGAACATCTAGCTGCTCGAGAGCACCCTTACCTGACGATCTATAAATTATGTCTCAGTAATCTAGCATGGGTAGGATGGTCATCTGAATCAGGGTTAGTTTCAGATTATGGAATGTTGAAAGGATGGATAATAAAGTAATAAGGTAGATATTAAATCAAATGTATTGGTCCATGTTTCAGTTGCATAAGTAATCAGACTATGATTTACAAAATAAAGTAATGATTTGGATATGTGCCCAATGAGTGTTGCCAGCACAACAATCTTTGAAATCAAGTTTGAGTTGAGTCACATAAAAGGAATGATTAGATTCTCTACCCCCTTCAAATGAGATTTTAGCAAAATATTTTCCTCACTACTGTTATGGATGCATACAATGTATCTTTTTGAATGCAAGAAAATGAAGGGAAAAAAATAGAATGAAGCATTCCAAATACGGGGTGGTATTGAACTTGACGGGCATCAGAGACCCCCTCTACAGACGTCTGATGACGACGTGTCTGACAGCATTTTGCCCCACAAGCGCAGTGCAGAATGGATGCAGAATGAGAAGCAATATTTTCAGATAGTACCTTATCCAGTGCACGACACGCTTTCCAGAAGGTTTCTCTCTGACAAGTAGCATTTTTTAAAATTAATTCATGAAGATTTGAAAGAGATGCTTTACTTGGAGGCGGTGAATTATTCACTTTGAGGAAGTGAGAGGAAAAAAAGTCGACTTGGTCAACTACTGTAGCTACATCATTAGCCTGACATAATTTGAAGAAAATACAGCATGCATGCTGTGTTTCTGTGGATCACGCTGACATGGAATTTCATCGTTTTCTGACCACCTACAGACAAAATATGGATAACTGCGCCTGCATCAACAAAAATGGAGAGGAAAACACACTTTGTTTTGGGGAGAGAACGAAGGACAAACACCGTTAACTAGGTAGCTTGCTACCCGATACCGAGGCTTGGATGTTGTCGTTTTGTCAGGATAGTTATCTAAAACATGAACAACGTTACAGCAGTGTAAAGCCCTGGCTTCATTGTATGTCGCTAGCTAGCTGGGGACACTAGCCAGCCACCTCACTAGCTAGTTAACTCGTAGCAAGCCAATTGCAAATTGTTATTTCAGCTGGCTAGCGTACTTGTTAGCCTACTAGCTAGCTAGATGGTTTATTATTGGACAGAAGCCTATTACAGTAGCTAGGTATTGACTGCTGAAGAGTGGCAGTCAATACAGCTGTCTGTTCAGTGTGCCAAGTTATTCTATAGTAAATACCTTATAGTACCTTATCCTTAAATGGCACTGATAATGATGTAGTGAGCTATCTACTCCATGGTGCAGCACAGCCATAATTGTGCCAATTTATCAGATTTGACTGAACCTAGCTTGAAAGTGGTTGGCACTTCACCAGAAGGGCGATTACATGGTTTTAAACAGCATTCTACAAATGTTTGTGGAGAATTTCAGAGGAACATAACATAAAACTTGATTGACAGCACTGAAGTCCACCTCTTCGTTATGCGTCTTTCCTCCTTCCTGGCCGTGTTCAGGCCTGCTTTCCCCCTTATCCTGGGGCTCTCTTTGGGATGCAGCCTGAGCCTGCTGATGGTCTCCTGGACCCAGGGAGACACATTTGACTCGTGTGGAGATGAACTGGGCAATAGGGGTCTCTTCCTGGGCAGCAACAGGGGAGACCCCCATGGGGACCAGAGAGGTGGTCCTGGGAATGAGGACTTCCAGCCACGCGTCATACCATACCACAAGGACCCCAACAAACCACACAAGAAGGTCCTCAGGTGAGCATTTTGGGATGGATGCACAGAGGAATAACACACCCTAGCCTAACACTAGGTTTCACAGATAAGAGTTTGCAAATGGGCAGGTTTTTCACGTAAAATGGATACCAAACAAAATCCATTGATTTCAAAGTTTAACAAAGCATACAACTCTATGCACAATGATTACTTTTAACAATTTACACAGAGAATTCTACAAGCACATTTATTGGAAGAAAGGTGCAGATGCAAAGTTTTGTAACAGAATTTAGGTAAAATCTTCCTCTGTTTTTAATGTGACCACGTTATCCAAAAATTCATAAATATCTTCTCCAAATTAAGATATAAAGTTGTCTGCAGAAGGAATGGGGTGTCAGCTATGACTTGACACCTTGAGTTTGAAAATATCTCTTTAGGTTATTGAACTACAATAAGTGAAGTGGATTTACACCCAGTAACATAATTGCCGTAACATCATTTTATCATGTGTCCCTGATCTATACTACACAGAAATGCATAATTATGGATATGAATGTCATTCCCTTCACGGTGATGTATCCTGAATAGGTACACACAGGTAGAAATATGCAATATCCTCCTTTATGCATATTTGAGTATTATTCTACACACTGGCTATTATTTTAATGAGCTCCGCCAACAAACAAGACCAAATTTGGTTGGTCTGGACCCGACCAATCATAGATGTTTATGTTTCACAAGTTTGGACATCAAAGTACAGCCGAGTATATAAGTCGAGTATAGTTCAGAAGAGTATAGTTCAGTACAGTGTACTCAACTCTAGTGTTCTCTACTTTGTACTGTACTCTACTCTCCTGACAATCTACTCTACTCAACTGTGCTGTACTTTGGAACTGTGTGGCGCAGTGGTTTAAGGCACTACATCGCAGTGCTAGAGGCGTCACTACAGACCCGGGTTTGATCCCGGGATGTATCACAACTGGCTGTGATTGGGAGTCCCATAGGGCGGCATACTATTGTCCCAGCGTCGTCTCGGTTAGAGGAGGGTTTGGCCGGGGTAGGCGCTGAAATCCAGGGCAGACTGACCGATTTGATAACAGAATTTAGATTTTGAAAGACTTAATAATTCATATACAAAATTGGTATCAGTAAAAAAACTAACTAATTGATAGGTCTACCTTGATAGTTCTGTGAACTTTCATTGTCCTCCCTTCACATGAGGGAAAGAAATTAGACAATATCTTAAAAGATCTGTGGGTTTTTGGTAAAGGAATTTCAAGGCACAAGGCAACGTTTCTTATACTTACAGAAGGCAGAAAAAAGTGTGTATATTAGTTGCCAGGGGTATTTACTTCAATATTATTGTTTTTGTAATACCTTTTAAGACTTTCTGGTAGATGTTTTCTAAGACCCCTTTTATCTGTTTGACAAATCAAAGAATTTAGCTTATTGCATATATATATATATATATATACAGTGCCTTGCGAAAGTATTCGGCCCCCTTGAACTTTGCGACCTTTTGCCACATTTCAGGCTTCAAACATAAAGATATAAAACTGTATTTTTTTGTGAAGAATCAACAACAAGTGGGACACAATCATGAAGTGGAACGACATTTATTGGATATTTCAAACTTTTTTAACAAATCAAAAACTGAAAAATTGGGCGTGCAAAATTATTCAGCCCCTTTACTTTCAGTGCAGCAAACTCTCTCCAGAAGTTCAGTGAGGATCTCTGAATGATCCAATGTTGACCTAAATGACTAATGGGGATAAATACAATCCACCTGTGTGTAATCAAGTCTGCGTATAAATGCACCTGCACTGTGATAGTCTCAGAGGTCCGTTAAAAGCGCAGAGAGCATCATGAAGAACAAGGAACACACCAGGCAGGTCCGAGATACTGTTGTGAAGAAGTTTAAAGCCAGATTTGGATACAAAAAGATTTCCCAAGCTTTAAACATCCCAAGGAGCACTGTGCAAGCGATAATATTGAAATGGAAGGAGTATCAGACCACTGCAAATCTACCAAGACCTGGCCGTCCCTCTAAACTTTCAGCTCATACAAGGAGAAGACTGATCAGAGATGCAGCCAAGAGGCCCATGATCACTCTGGATGAACTGCAGAGATCTACAGCTGAGGTGGGAGACTCTGTCCATAGGACAACAATCAGTCGTATATTGCACAAATCTGGCCTTTATGGAAGAGTGGCAAGAAGAAAGCCATTTCTTAAAGATATCCATAAAAAGTGTTGTTTAAAGTTTGCCACAAGCCACCTGGGAGACACACCAAACATGTGGAAGAAGGTGCTCTGGTCAGGTGAAACCAAAATTGAACTTTTTGGCAACAATGCAAAATGTTATGTTTGGCGTAAAAGCAACACAGCTGAACACACCATCCCCACTGTCAAACATGGTGGTGGCAGCATCATGGTTTTGGCCTGCTTTTCTTCAGCAGGGACAGGGAAGATGGTTAAAATTGATGGGAAGATGGATGGAGCCAAATACAGGACCATTCTGGAAGAAAACCTGATGGAGTCTGCAAAAGACCTGAGACTGGGACGGAGATTTGTCTTCCAACAAGACAATGATCCAAAACATAAAGCAAAATCTACAATGGAATGGTTCAAAAATAAACATATCCAGGTGTTAGAATGGCCAAGTCAAAGTCCAGACCTGAATCCAATCGAGAATCTGTGGAAAGAACTGAAAACTGCTGTTCACAAATGCTCTCTATCCAACCTCACTGAGCTCGAGCTGTTTTGCAAGGAGGAATGGGAAAAAATTTCAGTCTCTCGATGTGAAAAACTGATAGAGACATACCCCAAGCGACTTACAGCTGTAATCGCAGCAAAAGGTGGCGCTACAAAGTATTAACTTAAGCGGGCTGTATAATTTTGCACGCCCAATTTTTCAGTTTTTGATTTGTTAAAAAAGTTTGAAATATCCAATAAATGTCGTTCCACTTCATGATTGTGTCCCACTTGTTGTTGATTCTTCACAAAAAAATACAGTTTTATATCTTTATGTTTGAAGCCTGAAATGTGGCAAAAGGTCGCAAAGTTCAAGGGGGCCGAATACTTTCGCAAGGCACTGTATGTATATTTTTAAAAATATTTTTTTGTTGTGCCCTTTCATTTGACATGCTCCTATGAACTTGACATGTTTGTACTCATGGATACTTCTACATGGAAATGACCAAAAGGAAGACACTGCTTAAAAATATATGCAGAGCTATTGGATCTCTTTTATGAAATCCTCTTTAATAACTGTTATAAAAAATAATGCACCCCAGTGCGAGGCATATGAATGGTGTTTTCTGGGAACTAACGCTTATGTAACCCGCTAACATTGCCAAATTCGTCATCGATATGTGAATGACGCAAATCATGACTTTCGCTGCAGATGCATCACACGTTGTTTCAAAAGGAAGGCCTTTATAGGCCACTGTCTGTTTGATTCTCACAAATTTACGTTGTTTGTTCACCCATTTTTAAACGTCTTTTATCTGTTCGTACTGGGTCTAAACCACTCTGATTCATATGACGTAGAATATGTCGGCCTACACTTTTAGGGAACATTTCTTAGGCTATATGAAAGTTGTTAAAAAAGGAAGGAGAAGAAAGAGATGGCCAATGCTATTAGACCTCTACTGACATTTCACCCCTTGATAAAGATTTGTTTAAAAAGCCCATGGGCAATTCCATGTAAAGAACCCTGGCTTGAGTACTAACGTGAAGTTCATAGGAGCCCATCAAATTTGGTGTCAAATGAAAGCTAAGAGTCTATATTTGTTTAGATGTAAAGTCCTCTGTTTTTGGGACCTGAGTGTTTCTGGTGCCGGTTCCGACCGACATTTTCATATATAAATCGATATGTGGACACCATAGATCGAAATGGCTTGCATTGAGCGGTAGCCCTGATTCTCACAGACACAGGAGTATGTCTCTTCTGCCTGTGTGAAGCAGGATGTGAAATCCGATACCACTTGAAGCGGGGATGTCCCTCCTACCATTTCATTCTCTCTTCCTACTGTCCATCAGAACTCTACATCACAGCCACTAGCAAAGCATATGTCTGGAATCCTTACATTGTAATGCAGCAGGAGGGAGTGGTTTTGTCGCTGTAGCACATTCAAACAGCGATTTATAGCCAGTCATTTAAATAGTAGATTAATATGAGATGAAAGGCAAGTTCCTAACGAGTTCAGGAAGCCAAGCTATAGCTCAGTGAGACGTTCACTATGATAGGGGCAGACGTTTTGATCAAGACAGATCTTTAGAAAATATGCACCTTATCTCTAACACTAAATATACGTACAGTACCAGTCAAAGGTTTGGACACACCTACTCATTCAAGGGTTTTTCTTATTTGATTTGTTTTACTATTTTCTACATTGTAGAATAATATTGAAGACATCACAACTATGAAATAACAATCATGTATAAAACAAATATTATGGAATAATGTAGTAACCAGAAAAGTGTTAAACAAATCCAAATATTTTTTATATTTGAGATTCTTCAAAGTAGCCACCCTTTGTCTTGATGACAGCTTCGCACACTCTTGGCATTCTCTCAACCAGCTTCATGAGGTAGTCACCTGGAATGCATTTCAATTAACAGATGTGCCTTGTTAAGTTAATTTGTGGAATTTCTTTCCTGCTTATTGCGTTTGAGCCAATCAGTTGTGTTGTGACAAGGTAGGGCTGGTATACAGACGATAGCCCTATTTGGTAAAAGACCAAGTCCATATTATGGCAAGAACAGTTTAAATAAGCATAGAGAAACAACAGTCTAAACCACTATTAAAGGACACCAATAAGAAGAAAAGACTTGCTTTGTCCAAGAAACACGAGCAATCGACATCAGACAGGTGGAAATCTGTCATTTCGTCTGATGAGTCCAAATTTGAGATTTTATGGTTCCAACCGCCGTGTCTTTGTGAGACGCAGAGTAGGTGAACGGATGATCTCCGCATGTGTGGTTCCCACCATGAAGCATGGAGGAGGTGGTGTGGGGGGTGTTTTACTGGTGACACTGTCAGTGATTTATTTAGAATTCAAGGCATACTTAACCATCATGGCAACCACAGCATTCTGCAGTGATACGCCATCCCATCTTGTTTGCACTTAGTGGGACTATCATTTGTTTTTCAACAGGACAATGACCCAAAATACACCTCCAGGCTGTGTAAGGGCTATTTTACCAAGGAGGGTGATGGAGTGATGCATCAGATGACCTGGCCTCCACAGCCACCCAACCTCAACCCAATTGAGAAGGTTTGGGATGAGTTGGAACGCAGAGGGAAGGAAAAGCAGCCAACCACATATGTGGGAACTCCTTAAAGACTGTTGGAAAAGCATTCTTCATGAAGCTGGTTGAGAGAATGCCAAGAGTGTGCAAAGCTGTCATCAAGGCAAAGGGTGGCTACTTTGAAGAATCTCAAATATAAAATAATTTTGATTTAACACTTTTTTTGGTTACTACATGATTCCATATGTGTTATTTCATAGTTTGGATGTCTTCACTATTATTCTACAATGTAGAAAATAGTACAAATAAAGAAAAGCCCTTGAATGGCGCAGCGGTCTAAGAAACTGCATCTCAGTGCAAGAGGTGTCACTACAGTCCCTGGTTCGAATCCAGACTATCACATCTGGCCGTGATTGGGAGTTCCATGGCGTCATTGTAAATAAGAATTTGTTCTTAACTGGCTTGCCTAGTTAAATAAAGGTTAACTAAAAAATATATATAATAATAAAATATACAAATTGAAAAATGAGTAGGTGTCCACACTTTTGACTGGTATTGTATATATTAAAATATCGTCTATGTCTCTCAATCATTGTAATGTGGTTGACCTTAATCTAAATGACAATTATAAAAAGTTCAAATTCACCCAGAGCCCTTAGATTGTGTGAAAAAGCCGCACTTAACCGTTGCACTTGAATCATTCCCACGGTGAATGGCTAAGCCCGCTATGCTATGAAACCATACACTATTGCAGAGACTTTGATATTACTAGCCACAATTGATATGGTGAAAACAATGTGTGGGGAGGCAGAGGCATAGACACTCACATCAATACCTTTGTCAGATAACACTGTGAAACTAATAATTGATGCTATACAGTGCCTTGCGAAAGTATTCGGCCCCCTTGAACTTTGCGACCTTTTGCCACATTTCAGGCTTCAAACATAAAGATATAAAACTGTATTTTTTTGTGAAGAATCAACAACAAGTGGGACACAATCATGAAGTGGAACGACATTTATTGGATATTTCAAACTTTTTTAACAAATCAAAAACTGAAAAATTGGGCGTGCAAAATTATTCAGCCCCTTTACTTTCAGTGCAGCAAACTCTCTCCAGAAGTTCAGTGAGGATCTCTGAATGATCCAATGTTGACCTAAATGACTAATGATGATAAATACAATCCACCTGTGTGTAATCAAGTCTCCGTATAAATGCACCTGCACTGTGGTAGTCTCAGAGGTCCGTTAAAAGCGCAGAGAACATCATGAAGAACAAGGAACACACCAGGCAGGTCCGAGATACTGTTGTGAAGAAGTTTAAAGCCGGATTTGGATACAAAAAGATTTCCCAAGCTTTAAACATCCCAAGGAGCACTGTGCAAGCGATAATATTGAAATGGAAGGAGTATCAGACCACTGCAAATCTACCAAGACCTGGCCGTCCCTCTAAACTTTCAGCTCATACAAGGAGAAGACTGATCAGAGATGCAGCCAAGAGGCCCATGATCACTCTGGATGAACTGCAGAGATCTACAGCTGAGGTGGGAGACTCTGTCCATAGGACAACAATCAGTCGTATATTGCACAAATCTGGCCTTTATGGAAGAGTGGCAAGAAGAAAGCCATTTCTTAAAGATATCCATAGAAAGTGTCGTTTAAAGTTTGCCACAAGCCACCTGGGAGACACGTGGAAGAAGGTGCTCTGGTCAGATGAAACCAAAATTGAACTTTTTGGCAACAATGCAAAATGTTATGTTTGGCGTAAAAGCAACACAGCTCATCACCCTGAACACACCATCTCCACTGTCAAACATGGTGGTGGCAGCATCATGGTTTGGGCCTGCTTTTCTTCAGCAGGGACAGGGAAGATGGTTAAAATTGATGGGAAGATGGATGGAGCCAAATACAGGACCATTCTGGAAGAAAACCTGATGGAGTCTGCAAAAGACCTGAGACTGGGACGGAGATTTGTCTTCCAACAAGACAATGATCTAAAACATAAAGCAAAATCTACAATGGAATGGTTCAAAAATAAGCATATCCAGGTTTTAGAATGGCCAAGTCAAAGTCCAGACCTGAATCCAATCGAGAATCTGTGGAAAGAACTGAAAACTGCTGTTCACAAATGCTCTCCATCCAACCTCACTGAGCTCGAGCTGTTTTGCAAGGAGGAATGGGAAAAAATGTCAGTCTCTCGATGTGCAAAACTGATAGAGACATAACCCCAAGCGACTTACAGCTGTAATCGCAGCAAAAGGTGGCGCTACAAAGTATTAACTTAAGGGGGATGAATAATTTTGCACGCCCAATTTTTCAGTTTTTGATTTGTTAAAAAAGTTTGAAATATCCAATAAATGTCGTTCCACTTCATGATTGTGTCCCACTTGTTGTTGATTCTTCACAAAAAAATACAGTTTTATATCTTTATGTTTGAAGCCTGAAATGTGGCAAAAGGTCGCAAAGTTCAAGGGGGCCGAATACTTTCGCAAGGCACTGTAGCTAGAAATCAAGTGAAAACTCTGAGTGAACGACTCAAACTCCCCACTTCATGCTCTCCAAATGGATATTAGCTGTTAGGGCTGAGATGCATTGACCTTTGTTCGCTACATGTCATGGGATGCTATTCAGGAGGACATATTTTTTGGGGGGGCTCACAATTCCCGAGCATGAAATGGCACATGGGATGTTCAGGGTGCTGCATGGCTATATTAACGAATAACAGATTCCATGGGATTGAATGGTGGGCTTTTGCACATATGGGGCTCCATCTATCACGGGATGGCGGGCAGGCCTCTGCACGCGAGTTATGAATGCGTCTCCCTCTGCTATATGGACGCATTGTATGATGCACACACTGAGCTATAATGGAGATACACCGAGAGCAACTGGCGGAAAAAGAGCTGAGCGCAGAACTGATATACGCCCCAGGTAACTTCTATTGTAAACTACTTCGTGCACACCTGTTCGCAAAACTAGGTGGAGATATGGGATCAGAGCAGGACAATGTTCTATTTCACACCGAGGCTTGGTGGTTATCGAGGAGAAGTGTTGGAAAGATCTTTTGAATTGAGAGGGGAACTGTCATTCGTAATGGATGTAAAAAATATATATATATAAAAAAAAGACTGACTCTGTGTAAACAAATAAAATGTCTCATTGCCTATGTAACAGACATTTGGGAAACTGACTGAACTGAACGCAAGCATGCAAGGGAAAAACAAAAATTCTACAGATGAGTGACTGAATCGGCTAAATCCATTTGACTGTGATCCTGGCTCCGTGAGCTTGCCGGGAAGTGAAATCGAACAGCTGATCGAGCTGTCATGTGGCCGCATTCACGGGTCACTATGGAGGAGTTTTGGATCGGACTCAAAGGGAATACTTTGAGTCCACCCCTCATCACTGTCAAACGCTCCTTCTGCGAGCAGGCCTTTCTAATCGACCTGGCCCGGGTATCCTGGAAGGATATTGACCTCATCCCGTCAGTTGAGGATGCCTGGTCATTCTTTAAAAGTAACTTCCTCACCATCTTAGATAAGCATGCTCCGTTCAAAAAATGCAGAACTAAGAACAGATATAGCCCTTGGTTCACTCCAGACCTGACTGCCCTCGACCAGCACAAAAACATCCTGTGGCGGACTGCAATAGCATCAAATAGCCCCCGCGATATGCAACTGTTCAGGGAAGTCAGGAACCAATACACGCAGGCCAGCTTTTTCAAGCAGAAATTTGCATCCTGTAGCTCTAACTCCAAAAAGTTCTGGGACACTAAAGTCCATGGAGAACAAGAGCACCTCCTCCCAGCTGCCCACTGCACTAAGGCTAGGTAACACGGTCACCACCCATAAATCCATGATAATCGAAAACTTCAAGAAGCATTTCTCAACGGCTGGCCATGCCTTCCTCCTGGCTACTCCAACCTCGGCCAACAGCTCCACCCCCCCCCCGCAGCTACTCACCCAAGCCTCCCCAGCTTCTCCTTTACCCAAATCCAGATAGCAGATGTCCTGAAAGAGCTGCAAAACCTGGACCCATACAAATCAGCTGGGCTTGACAATCTGGACCCTCTATTTCTGAAATTATCCGCCACCATTGTCGCAACCCCTATTACCAGCCTGTTCAACCTCTCCTTCGTATCATCTGAGATCCCCCAAGGATTGGAAAACTGCCGCGATCATCCCCCTCTTCAAAGGGGGAAACACCCTGGACCCAAACTGTTACAGACCTATATCCATCCTGCCCTGCCTATCTAAGGTCTTCGAAAGCCAAGTTAACAAACAGATCAGCGACCATCTCGAATCCCACCGTACCTTCTCCGCTGTGCAATCCGGTTTCCGACCCGGTCACGGGTGCACCTCAGCCACGCTCAAGGTACTAAACAATATCATAACCACCATCGATAAAAGACAGTACTGTGCAGCCGTCTTCATTGACCTGGCCAAGGCTTTTGACTCTGTCAATCATCATATTCTTATCGGCAAACTCAGTAGCCTCGGTTTTTTTAATGACTGCCTTGCCTGGTTCACCAACTACTTTGCAGACAGAGTTCAGTGTGTCAAATCGGAGGGCATGTTGTCTGGTTCTCAGGCAGTCTCTATGGGGGTGCCACAGGGTTAAATTCTCGGGCTGACTCTTTTCTCTGTATATATCAAGATGTTGCTCTTGCTGCGGGCGATTCCCCGATCCACCTCTACGCAGACGACACCATTCTGTATACTTCTGGCCCTTCCTTGGACACTGTGCTATCTAACCTCCAAACGAGCTTCAATGCCATACAACACTCCTTCCGTGGCCTCCAACTGCTCTTAAACGCTAGTAAAACCAAATGCATGCTTTTCAACCATTCGCTGCCTGCACCCGCACGCCCGACTAGCATCACCACCCTGGATGGTTCCGACCTAGAATATGTGGACATCTATAAGTACCTAGGTGTCTGGCTAGACTGTAAACTCTCCTTCCAGACTCATATCAAACATCTCCAATCTAAAATCAAATCTAGAGTCGGCTTTCTATTTCGCAACAAAGCCTCCTTCACTCACGCCGCCAAACTTACCCTAGTAAAACTGACTATCCTACCGATCCTCGACTTCGGCGATGTCATCTACAAAATAGCTTCCAATACTCTACTCAGCAAGCTGGATGCAGTTTATCACAGTGCCATCCGTTTTGTCACTAAAGCACCTTAGACCACCCACCACTGCGACCTGTATGCTCTAGTCGGCTTGCCCTCGCTACATACAGTGCCTTGCGAAAGTATTCGGCCCCCTTGAACTTTGCGACCTTTTGCCACATTTCAGTCTTCAAACATAAAGATATAAAACTGTATTTTTTTGTGAAGAATCAACAACAAGTGGGACACAATCATGAAGTGGAACGACATTTATTGGATATTTCAAACTTTTTTAACAAATCAAAAACTGAAAAATTGGGCGTGCAAAATTATTCAGCCCCCTTAAGTTAATACTTTGTAGCGCCACCTTTTGCTGCGATTACAGCTGTAAGTCGCTTGGGGTATGTCTCTATCAGTTTTGCACATCGAGAGACTGACATTTTTGCCCATTCCTCCTTGCAAAACAGCTCGAGCTCAGTGAGGTTGGATGGAGAGCATTTGTGAACAGCAGTTTTCAGTTCTTTCCACAGATTCTCGATTGGATTCAGGTCTGGACTTTGACTTGGCCATTCTAACACCTGGATATGTTTATTTTTGAACCATTCCATTGTAGATTTTGCTTTATGTTTTGGATCATTGTCTTGTTGGAAGACAAATCTCCGTCCCAGTCTCAGGTCTTTTGCAGACTCCATCAGGTTTTCTTCCAGAATGGTCCTGTATTTGGCTCCATCCATCTTCCCATCAATTTTAACCATCTTCCCTGTCCCTGCTGAAGAAAAGCAGGCCCAAACCATGATGCTGCCGCCACCATGTTTGACAGTGGGGATGGTGTGTTCAGCTGTTGCTTTTACACCAAACATAATGTTTTGCATTGTTGCCAAAAAGTTCAATTTTGGTTTCATCTGACCAGAGCACCTTCTTCCACATGTTTGGTGTGTCTCCCAGGTGGCTTGTGGCAAACTTTAAACAACACTTTTTATGGATATCTTTAAGAAATGGCTTTCTTCTTGCCACTCTTCCATAAAGGCCAGATTTGTGCAATATACGACTGATTGTTGTCCTATGGACAGAGTCTCCCACCTCAGCTGTAGATCTCTGCAGTTCATCCAGAGTAATCATGGGGATCTTGGCTGCATCTCTGATCAGTCTTCTCCTTGTATGAGCTGAAAGTTTAGAGGGACGGCCAGGTCTTGGTAGATTTGCAGTGGTCTGATACTCCTTCCATTTCAATATTATTGCTTGCACAGTGCTCCTTGGGATGTTTAAAGCTTGGGAAATCTTTTTGTATCCAAATCCGGCTGTAAACTTCTTCACAACAGTATCTCGGACCTGCCTGGTGTGTTCCTTGTTCTTCATGATGCTCTCTGCGCTTTTAACGGACCTCTGAGACTACCACAGTGCAGGTGCATTTATACGGAGACTTGATTACACACAGGTGGATTGTATTTATCATCATTAGTCATTTAGGTCAACATTGGATCATTCAGAGATCCTCACTGAACTTCTGGAGAGAGTTTGCTGCACTGAAAGTAAAGGGGCTGAATAATTTTGCACGCCCAATTTTTCAGTTTTTGATTTGTTAAAAAAGTTTGAAATATCCAATAAATGTCGTTCCACTTCATGATTGTGTCCCACTTGTTGTTGATTCTTCACAAAAAAATACAGTTTTATATCTTTATGTTTGAAGCCTGAAATGTGGCAAAAGGTCGCAAAGTTCAAGGGGGCCGAATACTTTCGCAAGGCACTGTATTCGTCACCAGACCCACTGGCTCCAGGTCATCTACAAGTCCATGCTAGGCAAAGCTCCGCCCTATCTCAGTTCACTGGTCACGATGGTAACACGTGCTCCAGCAGGTGTATCTCACTGATCAACTCTAAAGCCAACACCTCATTTGGCTGCCTTTCCTTCCAGTTCTCTGCTGCCTGTGACTGGAACGAATTGCAAAAATCGCTGAAGTTGGAGACTTTTATTTCCCTCACCAACTTTAAACATCTGCTATCTAAGCAGCTAACCGATCGCTGCAGCTGTACATAGTCCATGGCTGAATAGCCCACCCAGTTTACCTACCTCATCCCCATACTGTTTTTATTTATTTACTTTTCTGCTCTTTTGCACACAAGTATCTCTACCTGCACATGATCATCTGATCATTTATCACTCCAGTGTTAATCTGCTAAATTGTAATTATTCACTCCTATGGCCTATTTATTGCCTACCTCCTCATGCCTTTTGCACACAATGTATATAGACTCTTTTTTTTCTCTTTTTTTCCTTCTACTGTGTTATTGACTTGTTTATTGTTTACTCCATGTGTAACTCTGTGTTGTTGTCTGTTCACACTGCTATGCTTTATCTTGGCCACGTCGCAGTTGTAAATGAGAACTTGTTCTCAACTAGCCTACCTGGTTAAATAAAGGTTAAATAAAAAAATAAAAATGAAAATACTGTGCAGTCTCCCTCTGATGTTTAAAACTTGTGGTATGCTGATTCAGTGCATTAAAAACAAATATTGATCCAGGTTTGTTGTGACAGGAGAAATTTAGGTGCACACTGTCGACCATGCCCGCTGACTTTGAGAAGCTCCGACGCGACATGCCTCAAGCAGATCCATCTCATTCGTGGTGGTGAGATAAGGGAAATGATGTCAGACTAATTTGCAACTGACTGTCACAGCCTCTCATTAAATGTATATGATGTTGAGTTGAGAATTACAATCAGAAATACTGTTAGAATGTTTTGCAATTGACTGCCATAGCCACAATAAAAAAATACAAATAAAAAAATTAAGTACATTGTTTTTCAATGAGAATTTTCAGTTATCAAAATGAGGTCGTGGGCCCAAAACCTTTGCGAACCCCTGTCCTAAACCAATTTAGAACTGGACCAGAGAGGACAACCCACCTCTCCAGTCTGTCCAGAAGGACATCATGGTAGACAGTGTTGAATGCAGCACTTAAATCCAAGAGTACAAGGACAGAGAGCTGTTTGGCATCTTTGTTGGAGCTAAGATAATTGACCACTTTAACTAAGGCTGTCTCTGTGCCTTGGGGGGCACGAAAACCAAATGGAACATTTTCAAAAATACAGTTGGCACTTAAAAAGTAATTTAGCTGTTTGAAAATCAATTTCTCCAGAATTTTGTTTTAAGAATGGAAGGTTGGAGATTGATTGAAAACTGCTAAAAGCTAAAGACTAGATGACTTTTCTTCTGAAGGCGTTTCACCATAGCAGTTTGTAGTGCAGTGGGGAAAGTGCCCGTGAACAGGGAGGGATTAACAATAGCTTGCATTTCTTCAGATATGCAATAAAAACTGTTTTAAAGAAGGGGTGGGGTAGGATTGAGAAGGCAGGTAAAATACTTAAGTTGTGATATCACTTTCCTGAGCATGTCTGCGTCAACCAGGGAAAATAACTCCACAGTGCCTTTGCGTGGTAGGCACATATCATCAAACTTCTCATCAGGTCTTGCTTGACTGATACTCAGCCTAATGTTTATTATCTTGTCTCTGGCATATGCTGCAATCTCATCACATTTAGATGTGGAGGAATGTTCACATAGGTTTGCGGGGTTAGGATTTATCAGGCCATCAGTGGTCGAGGAGAGCACTCTCAAAATATTCTGATTATTAGTACTCAAGTTAGGCTAATTTTTCTGTCAGGCATTTCTAGTTGTATATATCGAGTGTACAAAACGTTAAGGATACCTTTCTAATATTGAGCTGCACCCCCCCCCCCCCCCCCCCCGGTCCCCCTTTGGCCCTCAGAGCAGCCTCAATTTGTCAGGGACTGGACTGTACAAGGTGTCAAAAGCGTTCCACAGGGATGCTGTCCCATGTTGACTCCAGTTGGCTGGATGTCCTTTGGATGGTAGACCATTCTTGATACACACAGGAAACTGTTGAGTGTGAAAAACCCAGAAGTGTTGCAGTTCTTGACATAAACTGGTGTGCCTGGCATCTGCTCCTATACCCCGTTCAAAGGAACTTAAATATTTTCTCTGCCCATTCACTCTCTGAATGGCACACATACACAATCCATGTCTCGAACGTCTCAAGGCTTAAAAATCATCCTGTCTCCTCCCCTTCATCTGCACTGATTTTAAATGGATTTAACAAGTGACATCAATAAAGGATCATAGGTTTCACCTGGTCAGTCTATGTCATAGAAAGAGCAGGTGTCCTTAATGTTTTGTACGCTGTGTATAGCCAAGTTGCTCTCTCAAAATATCATAGTGGACCTGGAACTTTGACTTTCTCCACTTCTGCTCTGCCTTTCTGCAATTTCTCTTTAATTGATTAGTTTCCTCACTCATCCAAGGGGCTCTCCGTTTAGATGTGTCCCTTTTCAACCTTACTGGAGCTATGGCATCAATGGCCACCCTTACTTTGACATTAAAGTTATGAACTAAGTCATCACAAGAGGACGGCAGAATGGGTGATGGTGTATTGTTCATACACTCAAAATCTGCAGCAACTTCAGAGGTAAGTTAGCGTTTTGTAGCCCTTTCCTGCAATTAATGACCTAAAGAGACATCTTTGGAATGTTACCAATATTTTCCATAATTTCATAATTAATAAAGATTATAAAATAAAATGACATCAGTGTTTCTCTGTCAAACCCACTGGGGAGCCAGGCCCAGCCAATCAGAATGAGTTTTTCCCCACAAAATGGCTAGATTACAAACAGAAATACTTCTCAGTTTCATCAGCTGTCCAGGTAGCTGGGCCTGCAAGCGAAGAATACGGATGTGAAGGTCCTGGGCTGGCATGGTTCCATGTGGTCGGTCTGCGGTTGTGAGGCCGGTTGGACGTACTGCCAAATTCTCTAAAACGACGTTGGGAGGAGGCTTATGGTAGAGAAATGAACATTAAATTATCTGGCAACAGCTCTGGTGGACATTCCTGCAGTCAGCATGCCAATTGCATGCTCCCTCAACTTGAGATATGTGGCATTGTGTTGTGTGACAACTGCACATTTTAGTGGCCTTTTTTTGTCCCCAACACAAGGTGCACCTGTGTATTGATCATGCTCTTTAATCAACTTCTTGATATGCCACACCTGTCAGGTGGATGGATTATCTTGGCAAATGAGAAATGCTCACAAACAGAAAAATAATATTTTTGTGCATATGGAACATTTCAGAGATCTTTAATTTCAGCTCATGAAATATGGGACCAACACTTTAGATGTTGTGTTTATTTTTGTTCCGTATATATAAATTGTAATATTGGGATAAACTCAAAATGTAGTACATTTCAACTCTACTGCTTTTAAGTCCATAGCCATGTGTGTAAGGTGTATACTTTTGTTTCAAATTAGATTTGTGTAAGACTACCAAGAATCACTCTGTAACCCTGATTTAGCCCACTGCAGTAAAAATGAATAATGTGTTTAGTTTTACCCTATGCTATGGGCAACAAGGTAGTAAAAAATACACTGTGGTGATCAGATAAAGCAACATCAATAATAGAGTATTTGTCAATAGAAATCCCCTTGGCAATAACCAGGTCCAGAGTATGGCAGCGGTTATGAATGGGCCCAGTAACATGTTGGATAAAGTCCATAGAGCTCAAAATATTAATACGTTCAATGGCCTTGGAGTCAGTATCTTTGTCAACATGAATATTAAAATCGCTCAACACAATGAGTGTATCATAGTTCTCAAGGACAATAGACAATAGAGAGAAATCAGTAAAGAAAGTGGGGCAGTGCTATACAGGGGTATAGCTTACCAAAGATCTGTCACAAGCGTGGACAGCAGAGTACAGTAAAGAAAATTAGAGCAGAGTGTAGGTCAGTACTGTACAGTAGAGTTTAGTACAGTAGAGCACACTACATTGCAGTCTCTATGGGGGTGCCACAGGGTTCAATTCTTGGACCGACTCTCTTCTCTGTATACATCAATGAGGTCGCTCTTGCTGCTGGTGAGTCTCTGATCCACCTCTACGCAGACGACACCATTCTGTATACTTCCGGCCCTTCTTTGGACACTGTGTTAACAACCCTCAAGGCAAGCTTCAATGCCATACAACTCTCCTTCCGTGGCCTCCAATTGCTCTTAAATACAAGTAAAACTAAATGCATGCTCTTCAACCGATCGCTACCTGCACCTACCCGCCTGTCCAACATCACTACTCTGGACGGCTCTGACTTAGAATACGTGGACAACTACAAATACTTAGGTGTCTGGTTAGACTGTAAACTCTCCTTCCAGACCCATATCAAACATCTCCAATCCAAAGTTAAATCTAGAATTGGCTTCCTATTTCGCAACAAAGCATCCTTCACTCATGCTGCCAAACATACCCTTGTAAAACTGACCATCCTACCAATCCTCGACTTTGGCGATGTCATTTACAAAATAGCCTCCAATACCCTACTCAACAAATTGGATGCAGTCTATCACAGTGCAATCCGTTTTGTCACCAAAGCCCCATACACTACCCACCATTGCGACCTGTACGCTCTCGTTGGCTGGCCCTCGCTTCATACTCGTCGCCAAACCCACTGGCTCCAGGTCATCTACAAGACCCTGCTAGGTAAAGTCCCCCCTTATCTCAGCTCGCTGGTCACCATAGCATCTCCCACCTGTAGCACACGCTCCAGCAGGTATATCTCTCTAGTCACCCCCAAAACCAATTATTTCTTTGGCCGCCTCTCTTTCCAGTTCTCTGCTGCCAATGACTGGAACGAGCTACAAAAATCTCTGAAACTGGAAACACTTATCTCCCTCACTAGCTTTAAGCACCAACTGTCAGAGCAGCTCACAGATTACTGCACCTGTACATAGCCCACCTATAATTTAGCCCAAACAACTACCTCTTTCCCAACTGTATTTAATTTATTAATTTATTTTGCTCCTTTGCACCCCATTATTTTTATTTCTACTTTGCACATTCTTCCATTGCAAAACTACCATTCCAGTGTTTTACTTGCTATATTGTATTTACCTTGCCACCATGGCCTTTTTTGCCTTTACCTCCCTTCTCACCTCATTTGCTCACATTGTATATAGACTTGTTTATACTGTATTATTGACTGTATGTTGTTTTACTACAACTCTGTGTCGTTGTATCTGTCGAACTGCTTTGCTTTATCTTGGCCAGGTCGCAATTGTAAATGAGAACTTGTTCTCAACTTGCCTACCTGGTTAAATAAAGGTAAAATAAATAAAATAAACATGAGATAATGTACTGCACTTTTCTGTACTGTCCAAACTTGTGAAACAGATTGGTACAAATGTGGTCTTTTTTGGGGGTGGAGCTCATTAGAATAATAGCCAGTGTGTTGAAAGGGGATACCTAGTCAGTTGTACAACTGAATGCTTTCAACTCAAATGTGTCTTCCGCATTTAACCCAACCCCTCTGAATCAGAGATACTTTTGTGTACCTATTCAGGATGCATCACCATGAAGAGAATGACATTTATAATGATGCATTTCTGTGTAGTACATATCAGGGATCCATGATGTCATTCTGTTACCGGGTGTTAATCCACTTCAATAACCATAATATATGTTTTCAAACTCAAGGTGTCATGTCATAGCTGACACCCCACTCTTTGTGCAGACATATTTGAATCATAATTTTGGTTAAATGTAGTCTCTTAAACAGAGGGAGTTTTTACCATCATTCTGTTACCAATTCTGTTTTACATCTGCATTGTATTTTTGTCAAATGTTCCATAGAAATGGTGCATTGTGTATGGTTTGTTTAACTTTGAAATCAATGGTTTTTGTTTGCCATACTTTAAGTATCCAAAAACTCTGATTCTCAGCATCACTCTGTTACTGTGGAATTGACCCCATACAGTTTAATAATCCTACTGTCCTACTAATCGCTTCTCTCCGAATCACCTCAATGCGGATTATTGGCCTGGATAGTTATAATTAGCCAGTTAACCTAGAGGGTCTGAAGAGACCACCATTTGAACGGTCTGTTTTCAGTCAGTCATGGGACAGAATGATTACATTTTATTGAAGTGTCTTCTTTTATGAAAGGCTTAACCTTAACCGTATTTTGATACCTCTTGAATATGACTATGATCTCCTTTGGTCATAGCCTAAATCCTTACATTTTGCAGAGAGTTAAGTCTACACTGTAGAGTTCAGCAATGATATCCAATCCCAGTACCTAGCCATCTGGACAAGAATGGACACTAGGCGCATTCAAGACTTACATTCTTGACAGTCATTTACCAGACGTTTTTAAACCAACTTTACTTATAAGAAAAAATAACATTGTAGTTTACAACATTGTAACAACTTTTTATTAGCATATTGTTAAATAGTACATTAGTAAATGCATAGTAAATCACTCCGTAAGACGGAGCCTGTTCCTTATTTCATCTATGTAATAAAATAAATCACCCAGCTCCGCTCAGTAATGAGTGAGTTTGATTTGAAACAGTGAATGTCCCTCTGAACGCCTCCTCTGTGATCAGGACGCGCTACATCCACACGGAGCTGGGCATCCGAGAGCGCCTCCTAGTGGGCGTGCTGACCTCGCGGGCCACCCTCAACACGCTGGCCGTGGCGGTGAACCGCACCGTGGCCCACCACTTCCACCGCACCTTCTTCTTCACGGGCCTGCGCAGCTCCAAGGTCCCCCACGGCATGACGGTGGTGGCCCACGGCGACGACCGGCCCGTGTGGCTGATGTACGAGACGGTACGCCACCTGCACCAGCACTATGGCTTGGACTACGACTGGTTCTTCCTGGCCCAGGACGACACCTACATGCAGGCCGAGAGGCTGGCCGAGCTGGTGGGCCACCTCAGCATGGGACAGGACCTCTACATGGGCCGGTCAGAGGAGTTCATCGGTGGGGAAGAGAGGGCCAGGTACTGCCACGGGGGTTATGGCTACCTGCTCTCCCGCAGCCTGCTGGCCCGCCTGCAGCCCCACCTGGACACCTGCCGCAACGACATCCTCAGCGTCAGGCCTGACGAGTGGCTTGGGCGCTGCATCATCGACTACCTGGGTCTGAGCTGTGTGGAGGTACACCAGGTAAAACACACAGCTAAAACATCATTATTATAAAACATGTTTATAGAGTTGTTCAATAACGATTACCAGTCTTTAAATCAATGCTATGTCATCATGATTTACAGTACTTTGACTACACCCATCAGTTGTCTTACCTGCGGGATGGCTAACATTTCCCTCCCCGCTGTTTGCATGTTACTTACAGGACATGACATATCGCTCCTTTGAGCTGGGGAAGAAAGCAGACCCAGAGCGAGAGGACAGTGCCCAGTTTAAGAATGCCTTCACAGTCCACCCTGTGTCAGAGCCCAGCCTCATGTACCGCCTGCACAAACGCTTCAGCCAGATCGAACTGGACTGGACCTACCTACAGATACAGCAGCTGCAGGTTGATTTTGTTTAATGGAATCAGATGGGCTTTCTGTATGGTTCTGGCTGTTTGAGGAGTCGGCACTGGTGTTGGTTTGACTGGTCACGGGTCCAGTGTGCAAATGTTCAGTTTTCCTACATACCTCACCAATTTCTACAAATATCTACGCCTGGGCAGACATTTCTGTCTGATCCAATATTTAGGCATTTAACAGTGACCAAACCGTTTTGTGAGGATGTGATGTTTGAAATTCCAACATCAATTCATTCTAAATTTACCTGCTAATGTCATTTTGTAAACAATCCGTCAGTTTAAAAGTGTGAACTTTGTAAATCAATTCAATACAACTTTATTTATCTACTCGGGCAATTAAGAATCAAATCACACAAAGTCCTCCACATAGAAAATAGCCTACAGTATACAACAAGCATCACATGATTCCCTAACGCAATACACCCCTCATACAATACATACATAAACAATATACTACGCTTGCAATATTGCTTATAATAAGCTTTGAGAGACGCTGACCAAGAAGAATGTCAACCCATTACAGTTAAACCTTGAATCAACTACCCTCAACATTGTTGATAAATATCCTAGTATTGAAGAAATAAATCTTTATCAAAAGCATCTTAACATGTAAACATGGTTGTGTCTTTTGTCCAGGTCCAGATCAACAACCTGAGTGAGTTGACCCCAGAGGGTAAGGTGGGGGCCATCTGGCCAATCGGGGTCAATCCTCCCTTCATGCCAAAGACTCGTTTCGAGGTCATCAACTGGGAGTATTTCACCGAGGAGCACATCTACTCATGCTCCGACAACGCCCCCAAGTGTGAACTGCGTGGTGCCAACTGGGCCGACGTGAGCGCCGTGCTGGAGACGGCCGTGAAGCACCTCAACGAGCACTACCAGCCCCAGCTGCGCTTCAAGAAACGCCGCCTGCTCAACGGCTACCGGCGCTTCGACCCCACCCGGGGCATGGAGTACGTGCTGGACCTGGCCCTGGAAGCCTTCACACAGAAAGGTCACAGCCAAGTCATCACCAAGCGGGTCAGCCTGCTCCGCCCCCTCAGCACCATTGAGATCATCCCCATGCCCTATGTGACGGAGGCCACCCGGGTGCAGGTCATCCTGCCCGTCACGGTCCGCGAGCAGGACTTTGTGGGTAACTTCCTGGACATGTATGCGATGAACACGCTGGACACGCACGACAATGTCCTGCTCACCTTCCTGTTTGTCTACGACCCCTTTGACGCCCAGCGCGTCAGCGAGTCAGACGTGTTCGCCGGCATCAAGGCCATGATCGGCGAGGTGGAGAAGCGCTACGATGACTTGAGGATCCCCTGGATCAGCGTGAAGACGGAGGTGCCCTCGCAGGTCAAGCTGATGGACATCATCTCTAAGAAGCATCCGGTGGACACGCTCTTCTTCCTGGCCTCGGTGTGGACCGAGGTCAACGCCGACTTCCTCAACCGCTGCCGCATGAACGCCATCAGCAACTGGCAGGTGTTCTTCCCCGCCCACTTCCAGGAGTTCAGCCAGACCATCTTGTACCGCGACCAGCAGACCATGGCCTCCTTCCCCGCCGAGGCCCTGCGCGACGGACGCTTCGACCGCCACGTCTTCGAGGAGGCATGCTTCTACAACGCCGACTACATGGAGTCGCGCACCAAGATGGCCGCTGACATCCTGGACGACGACGAGCTGCTGGAGAGCATGGACGTGTACGAGATCTTCGTGCGCTACTCGGGCTTGCACGTGTTCCGGGCGGTGGAGCCGGCACTAGTGCAGAAGTACGTGCGGCGGGCGTGCAACCCGCGCTTCAGCGAGGACATCTACCACCGCTGTGTGCTCAGTAACCTGGAGGGCCTGGCCTCGCGGTCGCATCTAGCCATGGCCCTGTTTGAGCAGGAGCAGGCCAACAGCACTTAGGGCGTCTAGTGGTACTTTTCCACTGAAGCACTGGTGTCACTCCAGGCTTTTTTCAGGGACAGGCCTCAGAAGGCAACATCTTTGGGCCAAACACAGGTGCAAAGCCTGACAGTGGAAATGCACCATAGGTTTACCATCTAGAATGACTTGATACCTTTGGCCTTCTTTATGAACCTGAACCACACCGCCTAGACTTTTGGACGAGGCATATTATGGGATGTTGAATCTCTAAACGGATCCCTAAGGACCAAGAACCCATGTGCAATCTTAGGCCTGTAAAGACTGAGGAGTGATGTTACAACGTGTGTTCCTGCAAACTGCGTGCAGGCTGGCAGAACTCTGTGCTTTCACTCCAATGGTAGCCCAAGGGGAGCTTCTATCGGTAGGTGATGAATGAACAATGAGCCTTGAGAAAACTGGCATGAGCCATACGTCTTCCTTCATGGCTGTGCTGAATTATGATTCTAATACTGGATTTAAAGAGAAGCCATTGAGTGTATGTGTATTTTCTTTCAATTGACACTTAGTTTTCTTAGTATGTTTATCCCATAGAGAGTGTGATTTGTTTCATGTGGTTTGTTTAATTCCCTAGACAGATAGGGTCTGTTTTTTTTCTACGGATATTAAAGGCAGATGTCGCTTCTGGACTCTTTTCTGATGTTATTTTGGAATCCCAGACCTAGCTATTTCCTTTGCTAGCTACAGTATCTTGTGTGCAGTTCAATGTTTGTTTGAAACACAGTCGTCGTACCGTGCGGTCTCAATTAGAGAAGACAAAACAGAACAGCTTGTTTTTGAGACCTACGGCCACATGACAACGGCAGCTGTTTTTCACTGAGTGATGCATACTTTGCAAGTGAAGATCATGGTTTACGAGCCAAGGACAAGCTAATAGGGTAGGAGATTCTAGTGGTTGATACTCCTCCAGTCATATTCAGAGGTCTGAACTCTGTATTCTTCCTGGCTTGCCTCAGAGCTCTGTAGCCTCACCCTGAGGCAATGTACAGTTTGTACCAAAGTCTGCCTCCTCACATTAAGGTAGTAATCTGGGCCTCCCTAGGTTTTAGCTGGAACTCTCTTTCACGTGTCCTAGGGGAGGAGTGAGTGAGCTCAGTGCACATTCAGAATGATCACACCCCTTGCGTTACGTGCTCGAGCGTTGCAAAATAAATGTACAAGTACATGTTATTCAATGATTGCATCCAAAACTGCTCGCGAGTGTCTGCATAGCCAGGCGCTAAAATAGAACTTTGTTATATTTGTGACGCGCTGCAAGTCCCGCCTCTCCCATCTCCTCATTGGTTGATAGGAGCATATACCCACATGGGTGATTGATAGATGAGCTGAGGTCCACACTCCAGTCCAGTTGGTGGTGGTAATGCACCTTAATATTGGTTGCCAACCGCTATATAAAGTCCAAAGAAGAGAGATTACTAGAAACTAACTCGGTTTACCCTGTCATCTGTGGATTAATTGTTGAGGACCTTGTGCATTTCAGGTAAAAATAACAACCCAATGTTTATATCCCAAGACAAATAAGCTAGCTAGCTAAATTGCCATGAATGTTTAATGCTTTTCGACCTGTCCCCAAATTAATATAGTCGGTTCAGAGTATCGTTTTGATATTTCAACCGGTGTGTCCTGCTCGCGTCTGGTGTGGATGGACAAAATCAACATGCGTGCACACCCGGTCTAGTCAGCATGTTAGCAGGGTGGGTTCTGTCCACTTGGCAGCGGTCCAACAGGGAGTGGGAAAAGCTGTTTCTCCATAGTGGGGTGCGGGGTTCAGAGAAATAAATGGGCCACTTCACATCCTCTCCGTCTTCTCCCTTTCTCTCTGGGCAGGAGCGAGGGGATTTTACTGAGGGGCGAAGTTGCCCCCAGTGATCGTCAATTTAGCTAGCTAGCTCATTTGTGTTGGTGATCGTGTGCCCAATGGAGCCGCTTCTTCTTGTTGTTAGCTGTCTGGTCGTTTGCAATAGCCCATCCGTGACAAGGATTGACAAGTTGTGCGTTCAGAGATGCCGTTCTGCATACCGCTGTTGTACTGCACCGTTATGTCTGTTTGTGGCCCACCTGTTAGCTTGCACTATTCTTGCCACTCCTTTAAACCTCTCTCATCAACAAGCTGTTTTTGCCCACAGGATTGCCGCCAACTGGATGTATTTTTTTTTTTGTCGCACCATTCTCTGTAAACTTTATACACTGTCGCGCATGAAAAGCACGGGGGGGTCAGTCGTTTCTGAGATACTGGAACCGCCACGCCTGGCTCCGAAGATCATACAACGCTCAAAGTCGCTTATGTCACTCGTTTTGCGAATTCTACCGTTCAAACAGTAACTGAATGCCTCGATGCCTATCTTCCTGCTTTATATAGCAAACCATGACCACGAGACTCGCTGTCTGTAAGAGCGATCTAGTTACGGGAATGGGGTGGTGTACCTAATAAAGTGGCAGACACAAATGGTGTAAAAAGAGAGCTGTGAGGAACATGGACTCTCCACAAAGTCATGCACAGAGACTGCGGTTACCACCTATCCATGTAGGTAGACCAATACGAATGCGGTTTGTCAGAGAGAGAGGAGCACACAGTTTAAGTACAGTCTTTTTATAATTAGTCAAATGATAGGTTTCCATTGTCAGACAGAGGGTGTCAGTGAGTTGTAGTTTCTAGAATGCCCAGCAAGGGGTGCCCAACAGTCAAAGATGCTCCATGACTGCCAAACATACAAGAACATCTGGGTCAAACAAGTATCGATTGACACAATTGAATACAACAACTAGTATGCTCCCTTGATTGGTGAAGTTGACATACATGGAACCTGTAGTGACAAAAACTCTCATATGCAGATAACATCTATGCTGCCTGGGTAGCATACAGGTTTTTAGCAAATGGTTGAAAAAGGCCCCATTCACAAAAGATATTGTCTCAAATCCAGTGCTCTTCAGATCCGCTTCCATGCATTCATGAGGGTATTTACATGTCCTGTTTGAAATGTATAAAACCTGTCCATGCAGCATGCCTAGGTCTTTATGAAATGCAACCTCTTTATGTTGAGTATAGGAGCCCTCAGCCATGTTGAAGAGAATCTTGACACAAAACAAATGTAACAAGGACACAAGTCTGAACGTTACAGAAGACAGCCGTGTCGATTTCAAATCAGAAACTGAAAAGGTTTCTCCCATGACACACAAAACTAGAAGGGCACAGAACGGAGTTGCTGTGGTAGTTAGAGATGAGCAAGCCTTGTATGTAGCGAGATAGAGGCATCATCACTCCCAGCATTCAATTCTATGGTTCTGCCCCATTAAAACTCAACAAGGACCTAAAATCCCCCCCCCCAAGTGTACATAGAGGGACACTAGCATCCCTGTCCTACAGCTTTAAACATATGAAACCCAATCCTTCCCACCCCATATGTCCCGCCGTTCCCTAAACGAAACACACAAACAGACTGTAGGCTGTACAGTTGCCATCAAGGGGAAAAAAATGATATTTACATTCACATATCCCTTAAAAATGTCTTCATATTCAACCTTCAGTTTCAACTGGTAACATAGCTTTATCGAGCTGAGACAAAATCACAGTAACCATTGTTCATTGTCTATTTTAACTAGTATAATACTCTTTTATCGAGACCTTTGGTGACTCCGTCAAAATGGTCAAGGACAAAATACTGTCAGACAGATCCATTTGGGACAGGTAGTTCACAATAGATGTTAACTAAAAAAAATACAATGAACAAAGACCCATTTCTTCATTCATTTCAAATAATAGAATTAGTTACCGGCCAACAATTTTCACAGCAGGCAATGTACAGATGTTGTGGCTGAAGCTTCACTGCCCGCCCCATGATTGTTCAACATAGGAAATGGTGTTGGTTACATCATATTCCAAAATGTGTCCATTGTTAATATTAAAAACACTGGCTTGAGTATTGGGAGAGATCTGTAGCTAATACTGTTCCCAGACATGACTTTTGTAGCGTTATTATGACAGGACAATGAAGCAGCACAAACAATTAACCACTAAAGCTAATCCATTTGCATGGCAATTTGCTGCGACAAGTCCGTCTGGGTGCTTTCTTACAGAGAGCTAGTCTGTGTAAAAGCATACAGGGTGTACTGACTCCAAGGCTCCACGCTATGGCTGCCAAGTGTTACCACAGTACTTCACCTTGCGCTTACTCATCCTGTCACCATCTATCCTTTCTACAGCCAGCAGATATTGGTGTTAATTGTCATTGTCCCTTTTAACAATCTGCTGAAATACATATTGACTAATACAGAGATCTACTTATACTGTTACATTGTTTTAAGTAAATTACAGAAGAAAGTTGAACGAAATTAAGCTAATCTTAAGATTGCATTTTAGATTAGTTTATAATGAGGGCAAATCTAATTCATGAAAGCTGCCTACCTTGAACAAATTCATGTTTTAAAATGACAGACATCAACATTTGGGCTTCAGAAGAGAAATGAGCCCAGTCCCACGACCCATTACTTCATACTGTAATCTTCATTCCGCTGGTGTTCATTTGGTTCCACACACACACACACACACACACACACACACACACACACACACACACACACACACACACACACACACACGGCTCACATGAACCATACAGATAATGATACACTAAAAACAAATGGACACAATCCAAACGGTGTGTGAGTCAAGACACTTGAAACATTAGGTTACAAACAGCCACTTTGGACTCATGAATGAGATGCAGTGGACCATTATGACCGTTTGATTATGTACAGTACTTTTGGATTCAGTCCATCTGGTTGAGATGAGAAGGATCCAAGACACTGATCATTCTGCAGGCAGCTGGTACAATGACTTGTAGTCTCTATGGAAAGACTGACATGCTAGTGGGTGACATTAAAAGTAACCAACTGTGGGCCTGGGATTCCAGGAGTGTGGAGAGAGATGCCCGGTCATGTCCATCAGAGATGAACAGATTGTTAAAGTTTTTTTTTTTTTAGATACATGCGATTGGGGATGGGTCAGAGGCCACGGGTCACAGTACTACAGTAATGTGAAGAAAGCATAAAAATAAAATAAAAACACAGGTCTGGGGTCAGATGAAGAGTGCAGCGTGACGTCCGAGATGGCGTTTAGGTGTTCCTCACGGCCAAGGCCTGCTCCAGCTCCTGTCTCCTCTGCTGGATCTGTGAGAGGGAAGTGGCATCAGCATCACACACACAAAGACAACCCGACCTCAATATACCTAAGTGGATACACAGTATCAATCAATCAATTTGTAAAAAATGGTAAATCAAATATTTGATTGCTTGTGAATGTGATAGGCATTGGCAAGACTGGTAAAACAGAGCAGGTACAGCTTCAACACAAAATATGACTTATCTGATCACAATTCCTAGTTTGTGTTTCTACTTGCATGCTGTTGTGCGAGTTATTAAAAGGTTTTAAGGTGCAGCGTCTGGCATTTCTCCTCACCTTGCAGTAGAAGTAGCGACTGACGGCCTCCTGGGACCAGGGCTCGTGGTAAAACGCCGCCCTCCTCTCCTCCTCTGGGTTCCCCACCACGTCTGTCATCATCTGCAGCCAATCAGAGAGCACTGTTGGTCAGGTAGGTGTGTGTGTGTGCGTGCGTGCGTGCGTGCGTGTGCGTGTCTCTCACCTTCAGGTCTCTGCTCTGGGACTTGAGCCAGTCCTGGATGTAGCCTTTAGGATCCCTGGAGAAGCTGAGCATAAAGTCCCTCTGGATCTTCAACTGGTTGATGGACTCAATGGTCTCATGGATCTACAGGGTTCATAATTATCCCTGATGTTAGAGGACAGCTTACACAGATCTAAGCATATGAAAATAACTTTCCAATTTCAATACACCAATTTATTTGAGCCACTGCGTTTCTTCGGAATTTGCATTCAAATAGTAGTGTAAGAAACGGGGGTGACGGTGTAAAGAACAAGGCTTTTCCCACGGGAACATGAAGCCACAACACTTATGTAAAGGTAGATTTACATTGTGGAGATGCGGGAACAACGGTCCCAGCTCTGACAACAGAGATTTTCTCCACACGGCCGACATGCAATTTATACCAGTGCGATTGTTTATGAAGGGTTGGGCTCAATTCCATTTCAATTCCAGTCGATTTAGAAAGTAAACCAAATTTCATTTCCAAGTTTTCCCCATTTGAAAAGCATTTCAGTGTACTTCCAGAATTGAAATGGAATTGCAGAGCATTTCAGTGTACTTCCAGAATTGAAATGGAATTGCAGAGCATTTCAGTGTACTTCCAGAATTGAAATGGAATTGTAGAGCATTTCAGTGTACTTCCAGAATTGAAATGGAATTGACCCCAACCCTGGTGATTGCACTTCGGGCGACAAGATTCTCAGGGAGAATCAGATAGAAATCTATCCGACACGGTCAGACAGCTCTGAACTCTAATTCACATATAACTGACGGTAATTAGTCGTCACACATCTCCGCAATGTAAATCTACCTTTAAGGTCATCTTGGGTAATTGTGATTGGCTATCCTTCCTGTGTGGTTGTCCCACCTTGTTGTCCAATGAGGCGATCTCCTGCTGGTTGGCGGTGGAGAGCAGGAAGCTGCTCATCTGGCTCTTCAGAGGGTCCTCCACCTCCACGTCAATGTCATAGCATGCCGTCTTCTTCTGGTCATTAGGGTCCACACTGCATGGAGAGGCGGGGAAGGATGGTGAGACTGAGGTTGTTGGCAGCATTTCAAATGCAATAAAAATGAAAAGCCTGGAAGGCAAGAATGCTGGTAGTCTGTATCTTACCAGGATTCTTGCCTCCCAGCCTTTACACTTTAATTGGATTATCTACCATTTGGGACAGTATTAACTGAAGCGCTGTGCCCACATTGTTATCTTATAGCTTTTCAAAATATATTCATCTGCTAGGTTTTTATATTTTTTATTACATAAAAAAATGCCTTTTATGACCAGGCATTCATCCTTCAATTCAAACCAGGAAGGTGTTACAGTAAATGTGAGCTACTCACCTGATGACGTGGTTGATGACGATGGGGTCAGGGGGCAGGAGGAGGTTGGTGAGACGCTGGGGTATCTCCGAGAACTTGAGCCTCGGGCAGTCAAAGATCTGAGAGGAGGACAATAACATTGCAGAATACAGACCAATCAGCAGGGAAGGGCAAATGTGTGTCTCCCAAATGGCACCATATTCCATTTATAGTGCACTACTTTTGTCTAGGGCCTTAGGGTTCTTGTCGAAATTAATGAATTATATAGGGTGCAATTCAGGACGCAACCAATAACAAAAGGCATACTCTCCCTACTGAAGGTACTATGACAACAGCTAACAAGTAATAGAGTACCAGAGGTGAACTAGAAGTGTGTCGTCTACCTGCTGAAAGTACTTGTCACAGTTGATGTACTCCTTGTCATGGGAGTCCTGCAGCTTGTTGGTCTTGACATACTGCCACAGGGCCTGGATGATACAGGAGCGGGTCTGGGTGTGGATACCCAGCAGCCGAGCCAGACGAGGGTCCAGTTTAAACTGTGGGGGCTGCGGAGAGGTCACAGTCAGTACTAGCCGACTGACCTCAGGAACTATTACAACTGCCAGATGACAGCTGCTTTGGGGACACTTTTGTTAGAGTTTTGTAAGTCCTCTAAATAGATTTTAGCCTCGTGCACGACTGACAATTAAAAGGACTGACAAAGCAGCAGCTACTCTTCCTGGGGTCCAGCCAAATTAAGGCAGTTTATACAATTTTAAAACATTACAATATATTTCACAACAAAACGGTGTGCCCTCAGGCCCCGATCACATACCTACGTTACTAAATCCATGTGTATGTATAGTGCGTATGTTATCGTATCTGTGTGTATCTGTGCCTATGTTTGTGTTGCTTCACAGTCCCCGCTGTTCCATAAGGTGATTTTTTTTTATCTGTTTTTTAAATCTAATTTTACTGCCTGAGTCAGTTACTTGATGTGGAATAGAGTTCCATGTAGTCATGGCTCTATGTAGTACTGTGTGTCTCCCATAGTCTGTTCTGGACCTCTTGTGGCATGTCTTGTGGGGTATGCATGGGTGTCCGAGCTGTGTGCCAGTAGTTTAGACAGACAGCTCGGTGCAGTCAACATGTCAATAAATAAAAGTAGTGATGCAGTCAATCTCTCCTCCACTTTCAGCCAGGAGAGATTGACATACATATTCTTAATATTAGCTCTCTGTGTACATCCAAGGGCCATCCGTGCTGCCCTGTTCTGAGCCAGGTGCGACAAAACTAGGGCCTGTAAAACCAGCCTTGTTGATAGTGTTGTTAAGAAGGCAGAGCATCACTTTATTATAGACAGGCTTCTCCCCATCTTAGCTACTACTGAACCAATATGTTTGGACCATGACAGTTTAATCTAGTGTTACTCCAAGCAGTTGTCATCTGAACTTGCTCAATATCCACATTATTTATTACAAGATTTAGGGTTTAGTGAGTGTTTTGTTCCAAATACAATGCTTTTAGTTTTATAAATATTTAGGGCTAACTTACTCCTTGCCACCCACTCTGAAACTAACTGCAGCTCTTTGTTGAGTGTTGCAGTCATTTCAGTCGCTGACGTGTATAGCGTTGAACTCTGGCTTTACTCAAGTCAGTGGCATGTAGTTAGTCAAAATTTTAAAAAGCAAAGGGCCCAAACAGCTACCCTGGGGAATCCTGATAATAACTGGATTCTATTTGATAGGCTTCCATTAAAGAACACCCTCTGTGTTCTGTTAGACAAGTAACTCTTTATCCGCATTATAGCTGGGGGTGTAAAACCATAACACATAAGTTTTTCTAGCAGTAGACTATGATCAATAATGTCAAAAGCTGCACTGAAGTCTAACAAGACAGCCCCCACAATCATTTTATCATAAATTTCTCTCAGCCAATCATCAGTAATTTGGGTAAGTGCTGTACTTGTTGAGTGTCCTTCCCTATAAGCATGCTGAAATTCTGTTGTCAATTTGTTTACTGTAAAATAGCATTGTATCTGGTCAAAATTGTTTCCAGTAAAACATTTTTTATTTAACCCCTTTTTTTCTACCCAATTTCGTGGTATCCAATTGGTTGTAGTTACAGTCTGATATCTCCCGGACTCGGGAGAGGCGAAGGTCGAGAGCCGTGTGTCCTCCGAAACACAACCCAACCAAGCCGCACTGCTTCTTGACACAACGCACATCCAACCCGGAAGCCAGCCGCACCAATGTGTCGGAGGAAACGCCGTACACCTGGAGACCTGGTCAGCGTGCACTGCGCCCGGCCCGCCACAGGAGTCACTAGTGCGCGACAAGACAAGGATATCCCTGCCGGCCAAACCCTCCCTAACCCGGACGACGCTGGGTCAATTGTGCGTCGCCACATGGACCTCCCGGTCGCGGCCAGCTGCGACAGAGCCTGGGCTCGAACCCCGAATCTCTGGTGTGTGTCGCCTTAGACCATTGTGCCACCCGGGAGGGCTTTACTATTCTTGGGTATCGGAATGACTTTAGCTTCCCTCTAGGCCTGAGGGCACACACTTTCTAGTAGGCTTAAATTGAAGATGTGGCAATATCGTCTGCTATTATCCTCTGTAATTTTCCATCTAGATTGTCAGACCCTGGTGGCTTGTCATTGTTGATAGACAAAAAATTCCCCCCTTCCACACCGACTTTACGGAATTCAAAAGTACAATTCTGGTTTATGGCGCCCTCACCTGGTAGTCCAGCATTAGCAGCAGTGTGCAGCGCACGCTCACGTCCCCTGGCCGCTTCACCTGGAAGCCGTCCGTCTCCTGGGTGGTGGGAGTGCGGTGCCACTAGCAGGAAACACAGAGACAGAAACCCCACCTTGAACACTACCTACAGGCACCGGCCACAGAATTCCAGAATATGTACATACAAACGTGCACACAAAGACGATAAAAGAATACAAAACCAAATGTGTACACTTTCAACGAGCAGCCTTGCTCTCGACCCTTTGAGTATGTTGTCTTTTGGAAGGCTGAATCGCTGTAAAAGAATAGATCATGCATGGTGTGGTAAGGAACTGAGTGAACTATCAAGACAGCAAAGGGTTGATCATTTGTTTTTCCAGAGGCGCTAACGCATATATTGGCATTCAAAATAATAAATCAGATTGAGAATCACTATATCAGAAGTATTTTACAACCTAACAAGAGCATGGCTTATCAAGTTGAGACTGTACCCCTACCCAAATAAAACCTCTATTTGGCATTACAGTATCAATTTTCTCCTCTGATATCCAGATATCAAACCCTCCCTGGTATTTTATCTATGTGGAAATGTTAGTTGAGTCTGCATCTTACCTTCGCTTTACTGGTCAGCAGCTGAAAAGAAAAACACTTCAAGTTCCCTGCGTTTCAGTGAATTGTAGCCACTTAGCATGCAACACTGGGAGGGAACTGATGGAATGCTTTTCTACTGCTTCACCACTAACTCACTGTAGGGTTTACAAAAATATGTTTTCATTGCTGTGTTGCGGTACATTCCGTTTGATGGACAGATTCATTCCAAGCAAAGCTTTATCTATGCCATCTATCCTTGCTAAAATATTACACGGTGGGAAACCTTGAGAAGTACTCTAACCTCAAAACACTCGAGGAAGCCTTTTGTCAAGTTAGAACACCTTTGTGTGTGAATGTGCTTACAGTGTCAAAAACATGTTTTTACAATTCAGAAAGGTTGGAACCCCAGACACCATTCTCTGGTAAAAAAAAGTTGAATTCTCCGGTAAAGTGGATTCCTCAAGATCTAAAACCCCATTGAATACTAAACTCCGAATACTAAACTCCGTAATAAGCTGTTTAGGACTGGCTGTGTTTTACTGCCTTTTCAGTAAAACATCTGTTCTCAGATGATAACATCCACCAGCTAAGTCAATAAGAGTGATGTCAGATCTTCTAGTAGCCAACAATACCAAAATAGGCAAAATACAGTAGATGAGAATACCCAATGGGCACACACTGGTTGAATCAACATTTCCACGTTATTTATTAACGCATTGTCAAAAATATATTGGATTCTAAAAAAAGTAAATCAACCAGTACTTTCTCAACTCATTTCAAACTCAGTTTCACAATTCCTGACGTTTAAATCCTAGTAAAAAAAATCTGTTTTACGTCAGTTAGGATCACCACTTTATTTTAAGAACGTGAAATGTCAGAATAATAGTAGAGTGATTTATTTCAGCTTTTATTTCTTTCATCACATTCCCAGTGGGTCAGAAGTTTACATACACTCAATTAGTATTTGGTAGCATTGCCTTTAAATTGTTTCACTTGGGTCAAACGTTTTGGGTAGCCTTCCACAAGCTTCCCACAATAAGTTGGGTGAATTTTGGCCCATTCCTCCTGACAGAGCTGGAGCAGGTTTGTAGGCCTCCTTACTCACACATGCTTTTTCAGTTCTGCCCACAAATGTTCTATAGGATTGAGGTCAGGGCTTTGTGATGGCCACTCCAATACCTAGACTTTGTTGTCCTTAAGCCATTTTCCACAACTTTGGAAGTATGCTTGGGGTCATTGTCAATTTGGAAGACCCATTTGTGACCAAGCTTTAACTTCCTGACTGATGTATTGATATTGCTTCAATATATCCACATAATTTTCTTTTCTCATGATGCCATCTATTTTGTGAAGTGCACCAGTCCCTCCTGCATCAAAGCACCCCCACAACATGCTGCTGCCACCCCCGTGCTTCACGGTTGGGATGGTGTTCTTTGGCTTCCAAGCATCCCCCTTTTTCCTCCAAACATAACGATGGTCATTATGGCCAAACAGTTCTATTTTTGTTTCATCAGACCAGAGGACATTTCTCCAAAAAGTACGATCTTTGTCCCCAAACCGTAGTCTGGCTTTTTTATGGTGGTTTTGGAGCAGTGGCTTCTTCCTTGCTGAGCGACCTTTCAGGTTATGTCGATATAGGACTTCTTTTACTGTGGATATAGATACTTTTGTACCTGTTTCCTCCAGCATCTTCACAAGGTCCTTTGCTGTTCTGGGATTGATTTGCACTTCTTGCAACAAAGTACATTCATCTCACAGCTGTGAGCTGTGTGGCCCCATGGTGTTTATTCTTGCGTGGTACGTGGTACTTTCAGGCGTTTGGAAATTGCTCCCAAGGATGAACCCGACTTGTGGAACTCTACAAAAAAACATTCTATGGTCTTGGCTGATTTCTTTTGATTTTCCCATGATGTCAAGCAAGGAGGCACTGAGTTTGAAGGTAGGCCTTGAAATACATCCACAGGTACACCTCCAATTGACTCAAATTATGTCAATTAGCCTATCAGAAGCTTCTAAAGCCATGACATCATTTTGGGGAATTTTCCAAGCTGTTTAAAGGCACAGCGAACTTAGTGTATGTAAACTTCTGACCCACTGGAATTGTGATACAGTGAATTAGTCTGTCTGTAAACAATTGTTGGAACATTTTTGTTGTGTCATGCACAAATGTCCGAACCGACTTGCCAAAACTATAGTTCGTTAACAAGAAATTCGTGGAGTGGTTGAAAAACGAGATTTAATGACTCCAACCTAAGTGGATGTAAACTTCCGACTTCAACTGTACACACACACACACACACACACACACACCAGAATAAGTGAAGACATCAACACTATTAAATAACAAATGGAATCATGTAGGAACCAAAAAAGGGTTAAACAAATCAAGATATATTTGAGATTCCTAGCTACCCTTTGCCTTGATGACTGCTTTGCACACTCTTGGCATTCTCTCAATCAGCTTCACCTAGAATGCTTTTCCAACAGTCTTGATGGAGTTCCCACATATGCTGAGCAGTTGTTGGCTGCTTTTCCTTCAATCTGCGGTCCAACTCATCCCAAACCATCTCAATTGGGTCAAGGTCAGGGGATTGTGGAGGGCAGGTCATCTGATGCAGAACTCCATCAATATCCTTGGTCAAGTAGCCCTTACACAGCCTGGAGGTGTGTTGGGTCATTGTCCTGTTAAAAAACAAATGATAGTCCCACAAAGCGCAAACCAGATAGGATGGCGTATCGCTGCAGAATGCTGTGGTAGCAATGCTGGTTAAGTGTGCCTTGAATTCTAAATAAATCACAGACAGTATCACCAGCAAAGCACCCCCACACCATCACACCTCCATGCTTCACTGTGGGAACCACACATGGAGTTTATCTGTTCACCTACTCTGCTTCACAAAGACACCGGTTGGAACCAAAAATCTCAAATTTGGACTCATCAGACCAAAGGACAGATTTCCACCGGTCTAATGTCCATTGCTTGTGTTTCTTGGCTCAAGTAAGTCTCTTCTTCTTATTGGTGTCCTTTAGTAGTGTTTTCTTTGCAACAATTGTACTATGAAGGCCTGATTCACGCAGTCTCCTTTGAACAGTTGATGTTGAGATGTGTCTGTTACTTGAACTCTGAAGCATTTATTTGGGCTGCAATTTCAGAGGCTGGTAACTCTAATGAACTTATCCTCTTCAGCAGAAGTAACTGGGTCTTCCTTTTCTGTGGCGATCCTCCCGAGAGCCAGTTTCATCTTAGCGCTTGATGGTTTTTGAGACTGCACTTGAAGAAAGTTGAAACAAAGATTCACAGAAGTTGACGGAACTTCCATCAAGCCAATTAGAGGCTGGAGAGGGGCAGGTCAATTAAACCAACATTTCTTTCACATAAAAAGCCTGCTGAGATAAAATGCTGATTAAAAGTATCACTTTTCATTTTTCTCAATAATGATGCCAGAGTCTGACAACTTGCTAAGGCATGGAAGAAGAGGAATTTCTGTGCTTCAGTGCATGAACTGTTTTCCAAAATGTAGACGGATCACCAGCAGAGTCTGAGATAGAAAGTAGCTATATTTAGCATTCTTGAATGTGGAAGTGTATCCATTTCTCAATTGCCTGAAAAGCTTCCAAACAGCTACAGCCAGTTTTTCTAACCTTGGCCCAGGCCTGTTTAATTTTTTTTATTTTTATTATAACTAGATCTGAAAGTTCTATAGAGAACCAAGGATTTGTTCTATTTTTTCACACTAAGGTGTTTAAAGGGAGAGCATGTTTGTCTGCCAGAGAGAGAAAAAGAGATGAGAACAATTCTAGAGCTAATTCAGGGTCAGGTATGCAGCTGAGATAGAGGAGAGGTCAGGGTAATACACATCATGAAGAAAACCTTGTGGGGGAAAAATGTATCTTCATAGTTATACGAGGATCTGTGTTAATCCTTGTGGTTTCTCGAATACAATGACAGGAGAGCGATCGCTGAGATCATTAGCAAAGACACCACTCGACAAATAATTGTGGGGATTATTTGTTAGAATTCGGTCAGTCAGTGAGAAGTTTGCTGGACTTTGTATTAACCCGTGTGGGTTATGCAATCGGTTGAGTCAGGTTAAAGTCAATAAAAATATTATTAAAATGGTCTGAGGCCGGAAGAAGCCGATCTAAGTTAAAATCCCCTAAAACCACAAATTGAGATGAAAGAAAAGTTTTTTAAATAGTACCAACATGGTGTCCTTTGTTGGGCAAATCAGCTGTCAATGTTAACTTCATAAATCCAACCTCACTCTGAATTGACATTCACATACAGCCTGGGTAAGAAAAGTTAGAGGATTTACTTTCAACATTATTTAGGTCATCTACACAAATGAGTATGGATGCTGAGCAATGTCTAAATGTGTTCAGCTGAAACATACACAGCTTGTTTCCAAATCTAAGCACGGTACATAGAGGTAGGCATTTGGATGGTAAACTTGTTCTCACTGAAGTGCATTACCCCTCATTTACCAGTAGGTGTCCCTGTTTAACTTGGACTGTGGCTTCACATTTTATTTCAATATACCCCTTTATTTAGGTTGATGGCATGACGTTGAAACGATGACGTTGATTCAAACATTTTACTATCAACATTGAAACAAGGTCGAATCAAATATAAAAATCAAACATGGAATTTTCTATGCAATTTCAACATATACATAGTTCTGATGATTATATTGATGTAACAACCTGTAAGTCAGGTTAAGTTGAAGTTTACCCTAATTTCAATGTTTACAAGGCAGGTTGAAATGAGACAAACAGCACTGGTTGATTACTTTTTTTCAAATCTAATCTATTTTCCATGTTGATCCCACATCACAATACGTTGACAAATTACATTGAAAGAATGTTGATTTAACAAGTGTGTGCACAGTGGGTAGTATATATTTTTTCTCAGAATCATAGCTAGCCTATGGCCTAATCTTCTACAGGGGTGTGAGCTGCATTGTAACTAAAGATACAATGCCAAGAGTCTTTAGTGGTTAAACACTATAGTAAACCCCTTGTTTGCCCAAAACCTGCTGAATAGATCTGGATGAGGCTGAAGACCATAGAATTAGAATGAATAGAACGGATGTCCTCATTCATGTTAATTACGCCATTATGAGTGGACTGGGAGCCATTTTGAGGGTCCCCAAAACAGTAAAGCACAAAGCGTCCTCAACTGACATTCCAAAAAATATATTCCATTCTCATTCTATTTCTATGGGCGGAACACAGACAGGGTAAAGGAGACGAGAGTGAGACAGAGAGGACAGAGGGTGCAGGTATATGGTCAGCGGTCATCAGGGAACATGAACTCACCTCTACAAGGTGGTTGTCAGGACCGTATAGGTCTTTGTCCAGCTCAATCACCAGGCTCTTGAAGAAAGAGGAGAATTTCCTCTTCAGCTTCCCAGGCTATGAAATAAAGAGAGGTGGTTAGTTAGTTTAACGTGGACGGAACATTTGGGCTGATATGAACATTTGAAGAGTGTAACACAGGACAAACTCTCACTCACACACACACACACACACACACACGTACATTGTAGATAGGGTTTCCCCACTTTGCAAAGCAGTTTGTTGTAGTCTGAAATATGCATACTTTCTTTATGAAACAGGATTTCTCACCACTATTTTAGAGTGGCTAATGCCTGAGAATACTAGTCCCGGATGTTGCTTATTGCATTCAGCCAATCAAGCTGCAGCAGTCTGTTTACTAACCCTGGCTGAACGCGGGTGCAACATCAGGAAGTAACATTGTCCACTCTAGCATGGTGTTTCATAAAGAAAGTATGCATATTTCCCCCCCCCCCCCCCCGTCTTCTAAGAAATAAATGGATTCCTTTGTAGCCTGAATATAGAATGTTTTATGTACAAACCGGTCCACAGGGGAAACAAGTGTATAGCCGGCTGCATGCATTCCCTTTGGACGGTAAGATGAAACTCCATAGCGCCATCTGCTGGCCTTTGGGCTAGGCCCTGGTTTGTTTCCTGGTTACTGAACATCTGTCTCCGGGAGTGATTCCAACTAGACCCCTATGCACTACTGTTGAACACCTGCCTTAGATAACTTGATATACTGTTGTCATTGACTATAGCAACATTTCTAGGACAACAAAGCAGTGATATCATTAAATTTACTGTAGGCCCTAGGGCAAGGGGATGACCAAAGACGTAGAAGGGACCACATACAATGTGAAAACAGGATATTCTCAGAGTTCACTTCCTTAAAAAGTGGGCTGAAAATATTTGTGGGCTCAGAAACCTCAAATAGTTCAAACCACTGTGAAATGACAGCCTTGACTCAAAACTGATGAGAGAATTAGAGTTGAGCCACCATTTGAAGTCGATCTTACTCTGTGAAAGAAATCTATGGTCATCTTGCTTTTCATGTTGCAGAAATAATCTGTGCAAACGTTTAGCGAAACATTTATCATTCCTCAGAAGGCCTAACAAAACAAACAAATCTTGTTGCTGACTGAAGTGGGCCGACTGTGGAATTGTGGAGATATGTTAGAACTATACAAGACTGCCATACATGAGTGTGGGGCAAACACTCCACAAAGCAGCTCCTGGATCAAAGAGCTAGCAATATTCATACTTGGTTGAATGATTGAGACAAGGCCACAGATTTTTTTTTAAGGTATTTCACCATGGTGAAAAGTACATTTAACCCACCACGCTGCCACATTTCAAATATAGTCCCCCATAAAATAGCAGGTTAGCATTTTTCGTCATGAATCTTGTTCTAGAGGCAGTTCTCCAGAGTGGTCACTAGCTGGCAAAGCCACAAAGTGATAAAATATGATGTTAAACTTAACCCTAACCACACTGCTAACCCTAATGCCTAACCTTAAATTTAGACCAAAAATCTTGTTTTCATGATTTTTTTTAACAAAAGCCTCCATGACAAGACTCATCACAATAAACGTCAACCTGCCAGAAAATATGTACTGATTCAGTGGTGGGGATACAGCTCAAAAGAAACCGTGCATAGTCGCTATCATACATAGAGGAGACTTCACAATGAGAGGGGGAAAAACTGTACTTTTCTAAACAAAATCAAACAAACCACATCACAATGATTCGATCCAGTGATATTCCATCGTCCTACAGGAAGTGGAATACTCACATCATCCAGTAGCTTCCCCTCAACCCGCAGCTCCCATGATGCA
The DNA here is from genome assembly GCF_013265735.2 of Oncorhynchus mykiss. Classification (NCBI taxonomy): domain Eukaryota; kingdom Metazoa; phylum Chordata; class Actinopteri; order Salmoniformes; family Salmonidae; genus Oncorhynchus; species Oncorhynchus mykiss. The sequence continues at coordinate 37,036,490 of NC_048575.1, read as the reverse complement.
ATACTGCCATCCGAGTCGTCAGCGTCGGGCTTGGCAGGGTTGAAGGTGTTGGAGATGTACAGCCTCAGTTTACGCTTTTGCTGTCGACACAAACACAAAGACACTGTTGGAACCAGTGGACATTTCTGGACACATCAGTCTTGGGCACTTTGGTACCAAAGAAAAATACAGAGATGTTTCATGTTCCGTTGTTCAAAGGGCATAGTATTTTCGTATAGGGAAAGGGAATACCTACATAGTCAGTTGCACAACTGAATGATTTCAACTGAAATGTGTCTTCTGCATTTAACCCCACCCCTCTGAACCAGAGAGGTGCAGGAGACTGCCTTAAATCAACGTCATCAGCGCCCAGGGAGCAGTTGTTGTTGGGGGGTTAACTGCCTTGCTCAAGGGCAAAACGGAAGATTCTTCCACCTTGTCAGCTTGAGGATTCAAACCTTTGGGTTACTGGACCAACCGCTAGGCTTTGGGTTACTGGCTCTTAACCGCTAGGCTACCTGCTGCTGCTCGTACAGTAAAGTATATTATAGTAGTGAGATACTTCAGGCCTATGATGCATGTTACCTTCATGGGTCTCTTCAGGGCTTCCTGGATGTCCACCCGTTTACGCATGATGGTCTGGTCCAGTTTACGTTCGAAGGCCAGCAGGTCCATGTAAGCCTGTGACTCGGGGACCAGCTCACGGATCTGATCAGAGGAGAAATCAAACAACCAACTCTTAGTGTCTCGGACGCAATATACTCGATCATATTTAACACTGCCAGTGTATTGCTGTAGAAGAACAAGAATCCTAGTATCCAGTCAAATTGAACTGGGGAAAAAAGATAGTGACAATAAGTCGTGGTATTGACTGAGTTTTGCGTTTTAAGCTTCATTAAAGGTAAGGCATTCTGCCATCAAAGCATGTCTGCACTGCAACGGTGACTGTATTCTCTCAAGCCACCATTTTCCACAAAAAACATTTTCGTCCTTCTGTTACAGGAGTGACGCACCTAATGAAGGTGACAGAGCGGGCAGTGGTGCCCCACAGGAGCTGTGACTGCTCAACACCACTCACTAATTGGTGCACCAGTCCAGCCTTTAGTGGTGCTAAGGCTGCATTTGAAATGCAGCGGGCGCATCAGCGCGAACCCCACCCCTACCCAACCTGCCCCTACCCTCCTTGACACATTACCATACTCATCCCCAGATGGGAGTCCGCACTCTGCCAAGGCTACTTACCAAACTGGGCACAGACTCCCAGATTCTCCCACTGCATTACCCCTCTCCATCCTTCTAATCTGTCTGTCTCTCCCTTCATTGTTCCCTCGATCATCTCATCTCATTCCTTCTCTACCTGCATCTGTCTGTCACCAAGTTGAGGTGTAGTGCAGACAGAATGCAGTGCGGGACATTCCCTGTCCCTGAGCCATGCAGCCATCTCCATCCTCTGTCTGGCTTGTGTTACGATAAGACCCACAGACTACAGAGACACTCATAGGAGAGACTGGGATCAGTATGGGGCTCCAGTCCAGTGCCACCAGCAGCAGCCTTTACAAAATCAATGCCCGGGCTGCGCAGGGCTGAGACGGGGCTGAGACGGGGCATGAAGGGGATAGCGGAGGTTGTGGCGCAGGCAGGCAGAGGATATGGCTAGACGTGGGTTTGTTTAGCCCTGACGCGGACCACACACTAGACCCACCCTCACCTGTGGAGAAGATGTGCCTCCTCAATTGCCTCCTCTAAACCCGAAAGGTTGTTTTATACTGGCTCTGTTTCCTACCAGTCTATTGATTATTCCATTTGAAAATAAGAGGAATCATTACAACAACGGTACCCACCGCCAAGCCTGCGCCAAGCCTCTGATCACCCGAGCATCTCTTTACGCTCCATTTGCAATAACACATAATCATCTGCCCCTCCAAGCCCCTAGATCAAAAACTCACACATGTTCTATTCAACAGAGAATGGATAACAACACGCAAACACTCGAGTTAATGGGAGAAAAATACAAATATACGCAATCTCACCCTCTGTGGGAGAATCTTGTCTGCCATTTTCCTTCTCTTGGCGCTACAGAGAGGGAGAGAAAGACAGAGAGAAAATGGAAAAAGAGAGGATGTTACTATGGTGACTGATAGCGTAGCACCCAGGCCATCTGCTAAAATGCTGGGCCACATCCAGCACCCCAGTGTCCCAGCTGTGTGTGTGTGTGTGTGTGTGTGTGTGTGTGTAAGCAATGCGGATGTGTGTGTTTTGGGGGATCCAGCAGAGGCAGGACTATGGTATACCACCTGGAGAGCAGGGACCAGTGACACATCTAATACCTCATGCACGCACACACACACACACACACACACACACCTCATGCTGTACCATCCAATGTACAGTATAGCCTTCTCTTTATTAATGCTGTATATTGTTTGTATGTTAGTGAATGTTGGCTCCTACACCAACTGTGGCCATCTCCAGATCCAAATATGTTATGTGACCCCCAATAACAATGCTTCTGAATCCAACTTTCTTCTTTCCGATGAGGAGAAAAGTACAGTCGCCCATAACCCTTGTGATCTTATGTGAAGTTAACGTGACATGTAAAAACACGTGATACCATAAAACCACACGTGGCAACATTTGAACGAGACAAAAATCTCCAGGGGACCATGACACCATCCCAAGAATGTCATTGCCCTTTCGGGAAAACCACAGGATGTGGACAATCACATGATTGCACATGTGGACTATCACACGTTTTCACATTTCCACATGTGTTGCTTGTGAAATGTGGTGATCTGGTGACATAATCCAACAGTTGGGATAGTTATAGTCTGAGGATATGGGAGTACTGTCAAACTGCACCGCTATTTTAGTGATCAGTTATTCTGACTAGTCAGTTATCATTGATTTCATTTACTATATTTCAGCATTTTCAGTTTTTTTTTTGTACAGTTGTTGACAGGGACATGGTGTAGTAGCAGAAAGATTGGAATGGTGAGTTCAAATCCCAGGTTTGTTTTTGTTATTTCACCTTTATTTAACCAGGTCGGCCAGTTGAGAACAAGTTCTCATTTACAACTGCGACCTGGCCAAGATAAAGCAAAGCAGTGCGACAAACAACACAGAGTTACACATAGGAGAAACAAACGTACAGTCAATAACACAATAGAAAAATCTATGTACAGTGTGTGCAAATGTAGAAGAGTAGGGAGGGTAAGGCAATAAATAGGCCACAGAGGTGAAATAATTTCAATTCAGCATTAGGTGAGGACATGTTGAATTATAATTACTGTATAAATAAACACACACAATTTCAAAGTGTGTCAAATATTTCAGTTGAAAACACTATGTTAAATGCACTGTATGTGTACCATAACGGACATGTTCAGGGCATTACCCGTGAAATCTCATGTGGAAAAAAAACACCTTTCGGTAGCATACTTGGCATTCTTTGGGTATGAAAAAATATTGAAAATATAATAAATATTTGAATTTATTGTCTTGGAAATAATTTGTGTTACAACACCTGATGGATTACTTACCATTGGTCCCAGCTAATGCAAATGAGGTGTGCTGGTATGGTTAAGATGCCAAACCTTTCTAGTTCGGTTCTGCAGCTGCAGTCTGTGCCTCCTCAGCGACGCTTGGCTTACACATATATATATATATATATATTTTTTTGTTATGAATCGCCGGAAAAGTGGTGCATTGTTAATATTGGGCCCAGATACTGATTTGAGAGAACAAGTTTGAAATAGTGTCATAGGTTTGTGCTCTCTCAAGCTTCCTCAGTACGTCTGGTCGGGGTCCAAGGGATGTCATTTTGGAAGCCCTGTGTTAAGTGAACTATAGGACGGAGACAGACGTGTATGCTTGGGACAGATACAGTTGAAGTCGGAAGTTTATATATACACCTTATCCAAATACATTTAAACTCAGTTTTTCACAATTCCCGCCATTTAATTCTAGTAAAAATCCCCTGTCTAAGGTCAGTTAGGATCACCACTTTATTTTAAGAATGTGAAATGTCAGAATAATAGTAGAGTGATTTATTTCAGCTTTTATTTCTTTCATCACATTCCCAGTGGGTCAGAAGTTTACATACATCAATTAGTATTTGGTAGCATTGCCTTTAAATTGTTTAACTTGGGTCAAACGTTTTGGGTAGCCTTCCACAAGCTTCCCACAATAAGTTGGGTGAATTTTGGCCCATTCCTCCTAACAGAGCTGGTGTAACTGAGTCAGGTTTGTAGGCCTCCTTACTTGCACATGCTTTTTCAGTTCTGCCCACATATTTTCTATGGGATTGAGGTCAGGGCTTTGATGGCCACTCCAATACATTGACTTTGTTGTCCTTAAGCCATTTTGCCACAACTTTGGAAGTATGCTTGGGGTCATTGTCCACTTGGAAGACCCATTTGTGACTAAGCTTCAGCTTCCTGACTGACTGATTTTCCTACCTCATGATGCCATCTATTTTGTGAAGTGCACCAGTCCCTCCTGCATCAAAGCACCCCCACAACATGATACTGCCATCCCCCTTTTTCCTCCAAACATAACAATGGTCATTATGGCCAAACAGTTCTATTTTTGTTCCATCAGCCCAGAGGACATTTCTCCAAAAAGTACGATCTTTGTCCCCATGTGCAGTTGCAAACTATAGTCTGGCTTTTTTATGGCGGTTTTGGAGCAGTGACTTCTTCCTTGCTGAGCGGCCTTTCAGGTTATGTTGATATAGGACTCGTTTTACTGTGGATATAGATACTGTTGTACCCGTTTCCTCCAGTATCTTCACAAGGTCTTTGCTGTTGTTCTGGGATTGATTTGCACTTTTCACACCAAAGTACGTTCATCTCTTAGGAGACAGAACGCGTCTACTTCCTGAGCGGTATGAAGGCTGAGCTGTCCCATAGTGTTTATATTACGTACTATGGTTTGTACAGATGAACGTGGTACCTTCAGGCATTTGGAAATTGCTCCCAAGGATGAACCAGACTTGTGGAGATCTACCATTTTTTTTCTGAGGTCTTGGCTGATTTCTTTTGATTTTCCCATGATGTCAAGCAAAGAGGCACTGAGTTAGAAGGTAGGCCTTGAAATACATCCACAAGTACACCTCCAATTGACTCAAATGATGTCAATTAGCCTATCAGAAGCTTCTGACGCCATGACATTACTTAGTGTGTGTAAACGTCTGACCCACTGGAATTGTGATTATGAATTATAAGTGAAATAATCTGTAAACTATTGTTGGAAAAATCACTTGTGTCATGCACAAAGTAGATGTCCTAACTGACTTGACAAAACTATAGTTTGTTAACAAGAAATTTGTGGAGTGGTTGAAAAACAAGTTAATGACTTCAACCTAAGTGTATGTAAACTTCCGACTTCAACTGTATAGTATGAGGATATGTGAGTAATGTTAAACTGTATTAGACATTGGCACACCAGCAGAGACCTCAGACTCACACAGAAGTATTTTAACAGGGCAGGGCAAAATAATTAGTGTAAGTTAACAGGCCAAATGTTGAAACGCATTGGAGCAACATCGAGGGCTGGCCTGGTTACATTTCAAAGGGATCTGAGTGTCACAAACTGGGAATCACAACCCTCTAGAGATTATGAAACATCGCATCTTACCAAAACAGAAAAAAACAGAGTTGATTAAAGAGGTGTTAGGGCATCCTTTGGTATAGCTGACATTCCTAAAAGAGACACTTGCAGCATAATTTGTTCCCATCATGCCATGCTTCAGTCTACAGCATGCATCTCCACATTCGGAGGTACCCCAATGAACACCTGATAAAGCTTTCCTCATGGGGAGACAAACATGGGGGTTTGTTTGGGGTAACATTTGGGGGTGGGTTGACCGAGCCTACACTCGGAAGTGCTGGGGTTGGGGGTCAGGGGAGAGGGCAGGGCGGCGAGTAAAAACGTGTCAAAAAAACAGACATGCAGCAGAATAAACTCCTACTTTGATCCGAGCGTTGGATCTGATTGGGCATCTCTCATGTCCATCTGCCTCGCTGGCATCTCATTGGCTCCAGGGAATCCCACTGGCTTCCTAAGGGTTGATGTGATTTGAAGGTTGTCCGATTAAAAGAGGTTGGTTGGTGGGACAACACACTAGTGGCAGCAAGCAGGATGTCTGTACTGAAGGACAAACTCGTGGTTGTGTGTACGTCTGGGTAGGTGAGGGTGCGTTAGTATCGGTGCAAGTGTGGAGGTAGTATGTACAGGCATCAGTGTGGGGTGCATCTGTGTGCATGCACACACAAAGTGAGAGAGGAGGACATAGTGGATCCTGGGGATCAGTGGATCTGGGGGCCTCATTTGACACTTGTCTAGCAGGGAAAGGTTCTCATTGGACAGTGTGGAATCATGCTTCACTCACTTCAGTGTTTAGATGGCACACTAACAACAAGCAGACACATTGGTAATGAACACACTGGGACTAAGGCACAGACTAGCACACCGTGGAACAGGGAAACACCCCATCTAGTCCTACTAGGATCCAGGTTGAATTGATAAAAGTAGTGCGTGGGCTTACTGGGCATATCTGAATGCTTCAATGTAGGCCTATAGTCTTTGTGGGTTTTCTATGTGCAAGGTATAGCTGCACCTGAAGCGTTTTCACAGATTATAGGGCTGTCCTGTAATTCTCAGCCCAAAACATCCTTCCTATTGTCTACAATGCAAAAAGTACCAAATTAAATCTGATCTTTGACTCAACTGCAATTACATGAAACTATTTCTAGCATCCTTGTAAATTGAAATTTGAATATGCCCTATTTTTAGAAGCATGGCAGATTTGTATGGGTAGAAAAGTGCTGGCTCGACAGGACGAGCTCAGGTGCATCTAGCCAATAGCCATACGGTTTCAATGACACTGCAAACACAGGTGGCTGTGCTTGTGCTGGGCTGTTGGCTGGGGAGGGGGCTGTCAGCTGCCAGAGGACAAGCATATGCTTTGCCAGAGAAAGTGTCACCTACTGGGTCACCCTGGGACATCGATCGGGCAGGCCCTCAACGGGAGGGAGCCATGGGGGTAGGGGTGGAAGGCCGACATAGGACAACAATTTTTCTGGCCCTTGTTTGACAAGGCTGCTTAATTGTGAGTGGATCAATTGCACTGTGGATACAGAGAAGGAGAGAGGGAGAATATTGATCTACTCTCTAATAACTACACCTGGCTCTATCACCTCCCTGAGGAATTACTCAGGGCCGGTGGTGTGGTTCTGAGGAACTGTTTTTGTGACTGTCAAGTATTTTTAGAAGCCAGTTCATGGGATACTGATTAGTTTTGGCAAAGATTTTATATCTCATAACCCAGGTTAGCTCTTATTCTGAGGAGTGTAGATGGTTTCCACAATATGCTGACCATGATAGCTAACAGACCACAAAACAGAGGTCATAAATGTGGCTAAACCTAAATCGCCAAGTGTAGATAAGGGGTGAACAGTGTCAGAGTCGTGGATAGGTTGCAATACTAAAGAAAGCAGTAGGGGGAGCACAGATAAGAGAGAGAGCACTCACAGCACAATGCAGGAGTGAGAAACACTAGATAGATGCAGATGGTGAATTGCAGTTATTACACACAGAAACATGACCAGAGGCAGGCATGGAGTAGAGAGGGCTAGGTTGCAGAGGTGAGAGTTGGATCTTGGATGAATCCTGGCAGTGTGACTCACTTTCTGGCCCGGTTCTGTACGTTCTGCTGCTGCTGGTTCTGCTGGGAGGGGGCAGGTCTCTTGCGGCTGGGCTCCATGACCGGGGTGGGCAGGCCGGGCCGCACCGTAGGGCTCCCACTGTACGGGGGGCCGGGGGGGCCCATGGGGGCACCCTGGTGGGGCATCCTAGCTCCAGATGGCATTCCAGGACGCTAGAGATGACAGGAGACATGGTATTAGTTACTGCACATTTCAAATACACAGAAGTAGGGCTGGGCGGTATACCGTATTTTACTATATACACACCGGTATTGATGCTCAGGCCGGTTTGGGTTTTTATTTTACCTTCTATTACGGTATTTCAATGTTTGGTTTGTTAAATGTGATACGTAACTCCAGCGAGTTTAATGTCCGTTTTTAATAGTTTACTCTGTTTGCTACTTGAGCTGTCTTTCTCCCCCTCCTCTTGCTGCAAGCCGTGTCCCACACCAAGCCTGCCCCGTCAATCAAGGAGAGAGCAGCTGCTCGACCACGGAGTCACAAGCACTTTCTTGCCGTTCACTCTGCAGTCTGCATGGTCAGATAGACGCAGAAAGATGGCTGTGACAACGATGCTGCTTTCTATAAGCGTTCTATAAAATACACTATTCGTTTGTGTATCTTACTGTGTGAAAACTACTGTCTGCTGGTTTGTCTTTAGCAAGTTCTATTAGCCACTCATGCTAATCGCTAGTTAGTACATTTAGCAAGCTAGCTAGTCAGTCAGCTAAGAGTCAGAGCAAATGTAGCTAGCTAATACAGCCTGGTCACAGATAGAACAATAAACTAGATGTTTCACAGGATGTATAAATCTGAAGCTTCTGGTTGGCGATGAGAGGAAGCCCAGTTGCCGGCAGTGGGAGAAGATTAGGATTTTGGCCGACATTCTGCAAATTTTCTCATCAATTAAACATTTGATCTCAATACAGTACTGTTCCCAAAACAATCATTTGTTACGAACAGAGTGGACTTGTTTAGCAGACTTTACCCTTTGCCAAAGTTTCAAAACAATTGTATTATTTACAAAGAGTGCAAGGACGAATTTAATTATTGCACACGCACACGTCACAGAAATATGCAAATACATGCTAGAACGTGCCAATAGGACCTCGATAGCTCGCGCTTGGCTCTGCCCACCTCCTTGCTTGTTCTACCAACTATGATTAATTTTCTCCCATTGGAAACAACAGGTTGTGGTCTATCTTGGGTTAGTTATAAAAAATATGTTGCATGTTACCAGTGCTGGTGTAGTCCTAGATAAACATGTTGGTTGTGCAACAGTATCCTCTAAATCGGATAAGAATAGGCAAAGCATTAATATGTTAGTTAGCTAGCTACATGAGGTAAGAAAACATGCAATATAACATCTATTACGTTCCCCTGAAAACACTGAACAACACTTTGGTTCCTACCCTGTCAATTCCTCCCTGGCTTATTCATTCATTGTCATGTAAACAACAATGTATTCAATGTGCTCCCCGCTATATTCCAACGATGGAAAAATAATGATTAATCTAACTCTTTGATTTCATCAGTTCACCAATTAACTATGCCTAGACGTTTTGCACATATCATGCAGCTCTGCTTGGAACAGTGTGGAAATTATAACTAAAGTGCAGGAAATGATGAAATTTGTTTTTGTTTCAAGTTGGATTGAACCGTATAAAATCATCCGAATGGAGAAAGCCCCATTAAAATCACTTTTAATGTGGTGCCACCCTAGAGTCATGAACTACTCAAAGCATATTTAGAATGTGAAAAATATTGTGATATGATATTTTGGTCATATTGCCCAACCATACACAGACGTCATGGTTTGGTATGTAGTGTACACTCATATGACTGGTCTGTATCAGGAGTGTTAAGCCAGGACTGGAACTAAATCATGCACATACCAATGCCTTCCAGGACCGGGAACCCCTGGTTTATGTCCTAACCCAGGTGTAATTTACTCCAGTGAATCCATTAATAAAACATTGAATGAATGAAAACAAGTCGCATAGGAATCATTACACATGAATACTTTCACACTCACTCATGTATCTCTTATTCTTGCTGATTGCAAGATCACTCAAAACACAACCTGAAGAAAGGGCTAACAGTGACCGTGCGCACGCACACACACACACACCAAATGTCCAAGTGGCCAACAATCTAGCAGCGGCCTGCAACCCTGTGAAACTGAAGGGGGGGGGGGGGGGGGGGGGTGGCAACACCTGTGGCTGCCTGTCAGTCACTCCGTGTGTCTGTCCCATGGCAACAGCTGTTGTCCCAGGCTGTGTTTGATGCCGTAGCGAACTGCCTGGCTGGAGATGGAATCAAAATGGGGTCAAAAAACTGAATCCAAAGAGCTACCCATTGAGAGAGAACCCTAAGAGCGACCCAATGAGAGGAGAGAACCCAGTGCTACCCAATGAGAGGAGAAAACCCTAAGAGCACGTCATCTCTAGCTGACACCTTTGCTATCAAGTATTGTGTCAATTTAAAACTTGCACAAGGCAGTTCACAGAATTGTCAATTTAAAGAAACGTAGCCAATTTATTCATTACTAAATTTAGCTAACATTACCTTGGTTCGGAAGTCTCGTCCACATCATCATGGCATTGGTAGTTCTTTATGATAGCCACATTAGCAGCAAATTAAATAAACATTTTGGGGGGGTAAATACAGGCAAATATATTGCTAAAAGTCACCTTGTCCTAGAGAAATGTACACGAGTTTTAAAACGTCACACCAGGGTACGTTTACACGAAACACAGCCCTTATTTGAAGTGTTTCTAAAATTCCCTATGGGGGAAAAATGTATGGTGGAAAAACAATTGGAACAATTTCCTTGTTTGACCGCTAGGTTTTATGGGTATTATGACTGATACTGTGGTACTCTATGAGAGGAGAGTTCCAGAGTCCTAGAACTCAATGTGCTACAAGCACAAAAGTAAATAGAAAGAAAAGTAGCTCTATCTCCATTTTGTTATGACATCAATGCTCCATGAGATTAGAAAGTCAATCATTACTTTTTTTGGGAGGGAAACATTTCCTAATACGGCACTTTCCCTAAAAGCGTTGACATGCCATTGCAGAGTGGTAAAATCAACAAAACCACAAAGGGAAAACACTAAGTACATCGTTTAAAGAGGACATTGTATGCCAATCCTAAAGACCAATTTTGATTTAACGTGTGGATAAAATTGTATAATGATGATTCCACAAGGGGAAACTGTGTCACATTGGTTATTTTATGACCATTATTTGAGCGAGGCTAAAAGCCTATTCCTATCTTGACTCCTGTGATAACCCCTTATTCATGGCAAACAATCACCTTTACAACTTAGTATCAAAGTGGCCTTGGTAGGAGAGTTTAAAAGCCTCCTAGGCTGCATCCCAAATGGCTTCCCGTTCCCTATAAATTAACTACTTTTAACCTTATTGGCCCTGGTCAAAAGTAGTGCATTATATAGGGTGAATGGTGCTATTTGGGGCGCAGCCCAACTTTTTTCAACAGTCAGGAAGTGGTTCTGCAGTATGGTTCCCTGGTGGCTGTGAAATGTGGCACCTCACAGAGTGGGAAATGGAGTGACAATAGCCCCACATTACTGACCACCTCCCCAGTTCTGCCGTGAACTCAGGGAGATTCTCATTTAGTCAAAAGACCGTCATCTCCTCGACTCCTCCGTCCCGTCTCCTCCACGACTCGGAAACCGATAAGTGGTTGAGGACAGTGTCTATTCTTTGTTAGGCAAACCCGGAAAAAAAGTGTCCCCCCTCCTTGATATCCCCCTTTCGTAGAGGATAGTCATGTGTATCCTACCGGAGTCCTTTGTGGAAGAGTTTAGATATCTGCCATACCCCCTTTGAATCATCTGTAGTTTTGTCAAGGGGAAAAGCATGCACACATTTAAAAACGATACGCTACTTATCGTTTCATCTATAAAATGTCTGCAACATTTCTTTTTACAACTTTACACACTCATTTTGGGATTCCTCCTCTGTAAAAGTAATTTGCCTGACGACGTGCTAGTGGACAAGGAGAGTCTAGTTTCATACGTTGCCACATTTCTGCTCCTCTCCTCTCCTTCAAACAGAGGCGAGAAGAGGACAGAGGAGTTAGCAAAACCTATAGAGAATCTCCCAATGACAGACAGAACACAGTAACAGGTGATACTGTTCTGCCAAATACGATCTCTGGGATGATCTTGCATCACCCATGTTTTAAGCTAGTGCTTTGACATTTTCCATTAGGGAGAAATGGTGTGGGTTTTCTAATCGACACTAACACTGTTGTGAAATCAAGATAAACCGAGTTGGGGAGTATTGGGAGCTAACATACTGTATGCACATCTACAAATCGCTTATAAAGCACACAAACCCAAACACTATTAATCATCAACAGCAATCCGTTTATTAACTCCATCTTATTTGCGCTAGTCATTTGGTTGAGTGACTGTATGAAATAGGGCTGTGGGAGACGTTAGGTGCAGTTTGTGGCACTACTGTAACCTACGGGTCACCACTGTTTCCACTCTGGGGCTGCAGATGTCTCTGCCTGTCAGAGAGCTCACAGAGCAGTCAAACATATGGTGCTCTGGTAAAAAAGTAGTGCACTATATAGGGAATGTGGTGCCATTTGGGACGGAACCAGGCCCACGTGGGAAAACAGCCGCAGAAACATCCATGTTACGACCAGCATAACATGAGGAACAAATGGCAATAGGAAAACGCCTTATATAGGATCTGTAAAATATATTCTATGCTTGTAGTACTCAAATAACACCAATAGCCACAACAATGCCACAGCCTCTGGCTTTACATTTCTTGAATCAATTGCAGCCAACATTGAGCACCCTCTTAACACAAGGTGATCCCTCGTTAAACCATCAATATGCGCTAAGATCCCCCGCACAGCTGATCTCAATTACAACCGCTATTGGCAACCATTTTACCGCTCCCTAAAGCGGATGTCGGTGTTAAAGGCCCAATGCAGCAGTTTTTATATCAATATCAAATAAGTACCTTACCGTAATAGATTCAGCTGTTGTACAATATCATATTAAACACAGGAAAAACTGAATTTTGACTGCCTTTAACTCTAAGTCCTGGTTGCTGCCAACATTTCTTAAAACTATTTAGACCTCTGGTGGGTATTATCTTTGGTAAATCTAATATTTGAGCTGGATAAGCACAGACTTAACTATTTGACAACCATTCTGTACAAGTGAAATGACATATTTCCTCGTTTACTAGAGAGAATCTACTGTGGCAATATACTCTACACATTTTTATTAATGTGAAGCTTGTGTTGGACAAGTCAGACCCATATAAAAAAAAAAGACAAAAATAAGAGGGAAGGGAGCGGGTTAAGCCAGGTAGCTGTACGTGTCTTTCTCTCCATCCACTCTCTCCAGATACTCCTTCTCTATCAGGATGTCTTCAATGTATTTTTATATTTGATAACTTGTCTTAAAACATACAGTGAGTGGTCTGCGGAGTGGCGCAGCGGTCTAAGGCACTGCATCGCGAGAGGCGTCACTACAGATCCGGGTTTGATCCCAGGCTGTGTTCGAGCTGGCCGCAACCGGGAGACCCATGAGGCGGTGAACAATTGTCCCAGCGTCGTCCTGGTTAGCGGAGGGTTTGGCCGGCCCGGGATGTCCTTGTCCCATCGCCCTCTAGTGACTCCTTGTGGCGGGACGGGCGCATGTATGCTGACTTTGGTCGCCAGTTGTACAGTGTTTCCTCAGACACATTGGTGCGGCTGGCTTCCAGGTTAAGCGAGCAGTGTGGCTTGGCAGGGTCGTGTTTCAGAGGACGTATAGCTCTCGACCTTCACCTCTCCCGGGCCCGCATGGGAGTTGCAGCGATGGGACAAGACTAACTACCAATTGGATATCATATAAATACAGTATTGGAATGTCTTATCAAAAGGGGTAAATAAAGTATTCCTGAACTGTCTACATCTAAAATTGGTAACTTAACCAAGCCAATCATGACTGAGTTAATATAATCTATATGTTTTCATTAAATTATAGTTTAATCAAGGTATGTCAAATGACAAATTATATTCTAATGTGGCCCAAACAGACGTCTATAATGCACTGTATTGTACTCCACAGTACAGTAGAATATAGTTCAGTACAGGAAAGTAGAGATGTAGGGTATCGCTCCCTAAAGCTGATGCAGCCCCTGAACTGACTCTTATCAACTGTATGCAATAATTTCCTGTGTTGTCTTAGGAATTCAACATTCTCTGTGTTGAACCCCCAATGTCACACCTCTGAGAAGCAGAGGTTCTGTCGTGATTACATCACGTACCTCTAATATCTGATTGCCGGTTAACTTTACAGTAATATTTTTGGTCAACAACTCAGATTTTTAATCAAAATGACTCGGATTCTTCTAAAAAGGGTCTTATCTTACATTCATTGTTCTTACTCTTATGTTCCTGACCTGCTGTGGTGAGATACGCTCTCTCCTTCTCTCTAACTGGGCCATGGCACAGGCCATGGTTTCTTTGTCTCTCTCTCATGCTTGGAATAATGCCTGATAATGCTTTGTAACTTAAGCTTAAACGCCTTGTATGTGAATCCATTCGTTTGACAAAGTAATTGTATATTGCTAATTATCGTTATGGAGTCAGATAAACATTTTAATTGCTTAGTTTTCCTTGGAATACACCCACAGGTACACCTCCACTTGACTCAAATGATGTCAATTAGCCTATCAGAAGCTTCTGAAGCCATGACATTTTTATTTTTTTTCCAAGCTGTTTAAAGGCACAGTCAACTTAGTGTATGTAAACTTCTGACCCACTGGAATTGTGATACAGTGAAATAATCTGTCTGTAAACAATTGTTGGAAAAATTACTTGTGTCATGCACAAAGTAGATGTCCTAACCAACTTGACAAAACTATAGTTTGTTAACAATACATTTGTGGAGTGGTTGAAACACTTAGGTTGGAGTCATTAAAACTAGTTTATGTAAACTTCAGACTTCAACTGTATATATAATATACTGTATATACACATATCAAATCTTACTGCCCCCTACAGAGTACAGATCAGTACATTATAGTATAGTGCTGTACTATACTGGGTCTATATTCTTACAATAAATATTTTTGATTTATACCAGTCTTGGTATTTTCAATGTTCCTGAGAGGTCGATATTTCATTGGGGTCAGGAGTAGAGAACCTAGATGCAGCTGTCTGGAATCTAAATCGTTTGACACAGTAACAACGGAAGACCAACTGATCTGCTGGTTTATTCTTGTGGGTTTTTGGTTTTAACACGCAGGTGCATGTTATCTCCCGTTAGTAGCGTTTTAAGAAGTCCAGCGGCAACATGCAGCTGTGCATTAACTTCTGCCTGTTGGTTGCAATTGATCCCATTAAAATGGAGGCCAGCTAGTCTGTCAGTGAGTTCGAGAGAGGCTGTGGTGGAAGGGAGTCCATGTCCTCTCCCAGTCACAGTCACACAGGTGCAGCTGTCACTGTGTTGGCTGCAGGCAGGCTGGGAGGGAGGAGAAGCAGCTGTGTGGTTTGAGAGAAAGTGGCTCTAACTTTAACAGCCCTGTTGGGGTCTGGGTGCTGCTGGCTGGTCTCTTCCTTTGGTTACCTTGACAAGAAGACCCTGGCTCTTCTCCCCCCCCCCCCCCCCCCCACTGTCCACTTCCTATCTCGCAGGAGGGTGGAGCGTTTCCCCTAGACTGGGCATGTGGCCAGACCCCACCGTGCTGTGTGGCCACCCAAGGTAGAGGGAAAGGGGACAACTAGTCAGTTGCCCAACTGAATTCAGGGGACTGGGAGAGGATAGGGGAGAGACCTGATTGAAGGAGTGGTTATACTATAGTGGGCAAATAATGGGTTAACTAGGATGCTGTAAAGTATAGAAAAGGAATGATTGACCGATTGGATGTGCCCAATTGGCTGATTGGATGTGCCCTATTGGCTGATTGGATGTGCCCTATTGGCTGATTGGATGTGCCCTATTGGCTGATTGGATGTGCCCTATTGGGTGGTCCTCCTCTGCAGTATTGTCTTCACAAATCCTAACAAATCCATGCCAACAGCAGCCCCTATCTGATTTCTGTCCTCCACTCTTCCCCGTCTCTCACAACTCTGCCTGCCAGCCAGCAATTCAATCTGCCATGTTGTTGGATATCTGAGACTACCTTTGATGGCGTCTGTAGGAGGGTTGAAGGGGTTTGGAGAGGCCACAGTGTATTTAACCCACATGGGGCTAAAAATGTGATTGGAGAAGCTCTGTAATAGAAGATTCTAAGGGGCATGGCAAATTTCATGATAGCAGTCACACACACACATGCACACAACGTACGTAGTCATACTATGACATTTGAAATGTCTATTCATTTCAAACTTTTGTGAGTAATGTATACTGTCAATTTTTGATTATTTAATTTTTGTTTATCTATTTCACTTGCTTTGGCAATGTAAACATTGTTTCCCATGCCAATAAAGCCACTTGAATTTAATTGACAATTAAAAGAGAGGGAGAGAGAGAGATAGAGACTCAGGGTCGCCCAGTGGCGCCCACCCAACAGGCCTCCAAGACCGGGCCACCTCCAAGAGACCTCTCCCCTATCTCCAAGAGACCTCTCCCCCACTGACTGAAACACCACACATAGAAAGAGTCCTGCAGGAGGCTGGAACACCGGGACCTTCACATAAGTACAACAGTAGGTGTGTGTGAAGGACTGTGGCTGGCCTTTCAGATGGTCTATCTCCAGAGGGGAGATGTGTTGTCTTAGCCTACTGTAGTAAATATTCATAGGGATACGTCTCAAATGGCACCTTATTCCCTTTATAGTGCGCTACGATTTACCAACGCCCTATTGGACTGCATAGAGAACGTTTTGGGACGCACCCTGGTTTTTAAGTCAACTGGGAGTGAAACAGAGAGTAAAATGTCACTGCTCACCACAAACTAACAAACTAAAGATTCCTGCAGTCTAGACAGTCAGCTGGAGTCTCCTAACTCGCCGGCATTGAAGTGAAAGTGATAATCAAGACGATTCTACTCCCTCAAATCTACTGAGAGAAGAGGCAGTTCAGGCATGAAGGAAAATATTTGGGGTAGACATGGAGAGAGCGGTGTAGAGAGAGAGAGAGAGAGAGGTGGAGAGAGAGAGAGAGGTGGAGAGAGAGAGAGGTGGAGAGAGAGAGAGAGGTGGAGAGAGAGAGAGAGGTGGAGAGAGAGAGAGAGGTGGAGAGAGAGAGAGAGGTGGAGAGAGAGAGAGAGAGGTGGAGAGAGAGAGAGAGGTGGAGAGAGAGAGAGAGGTGGAGAGAGAGAGAGAGGTGGAGAGAGAGAGAGAGGTGGAGAGAGAGAGAGGTGGAGAGAGAGAGAGAGGTGGAGAGAGAGAGAGAGGTGGAGAGAGAGAGAGGTGGAGAGAGAGAGAGGTGGAGAGAGAGAGAGAGGTGGAGAGAGAGAGAGAGGTGGAGAGAGAGAGGTGGAGAGAGAGAGAGGTGGAGAGCGAGAGAGGTGGAGAGCGAGAGAGGTGGAGAGCGAGAGAGGTGGAGAGCGAGAGAGGTGGAGAGCGAGAGAGGTGGGGAGCGAGAGAGGTGGGGAGCGAGAGAGGTGGGGAGCGAGAGAGGTGGGGAGCGAGAGAGGTGGGGAGCGAGAGAGGTGTAAGAGAGAGAGGGGTAGAGAGAGAGAGAGGGGTAGAGAGAGAGAGAGGGGTAGAGAGAGAGGTGTAGAGAGAGAGGTGTAGAGAGAGAGGTGTAGAGAGAGAGGTGTAGAGAGAGAGGTGTAGAGAGAGAGGTGTAGAGAGAGAGGTGTAGAGAGAGAGGTGTAGAGAGAGAGGTGTAGAGAGAGAGGTGTAGAGAGAGAGGTGTAGAGAGAGAGGTGTAGAGAGAGAGAGGGGTAGAGAGAGAGAGGGGTAAGAGAGAGAGGGGTAGAGAGAGAGAGAGGGGTAGAGAGAGAGAGAGAGGGGTAGAGAGAGAGAGGGGTAGAGAGAGAGAGGGGTAAGAGAGAGAGGGGTAGAGAGAGAGAGAGGGGTAGAGAGAGAGAGAGGGGTAGAGAGAGAGGTGGAGAGAGAGAGAGAGGGGTAGAGAGAGAGGTGTAGAGAGAGAGGTGTAGAGAGAGAGGTGTAGAGAGAGAGGTGTAGAGAGAGAGGTGGGGAGAGAGAGGTGGGGAGAGAGGTGGGGAGAGAGGTGGGGAGAGAGATGGAGAGAGAGATGGAGAGAGAGATGGAGAGATGAGAGAGAGATGAGAGAGAGATGAGAGAGGAGGTAGAGAGAGAGAGGAGGTAGAGAGAGAGAGAGGAGGTAGAGAGAGAGAGAGGAGGTAGAGAGAGAGAGAGGAGGTAGAGAGAGAGAGAGGAGGTAGAGAGAGAGAGGAGGTAGAGAGAGAGAGAGGAGGTAGAGAGAGAGAGGAGGTAGATAGAGAGAGAGGAGGTAGAGAGAGAGAGGAGGTAGAGAGAGAGAGGAGGTAGAGAGAGAGAGAGGAGGTAGAGAGAGAGAGAGGAGGTAGAGAGAGAGAGAGGAGGTAGAGAGAGAGAGGAGGTAGAGAGAGAGGAGGTAGAGAGAGAGAGGAGGTAGAGAGAGAGAGGAGGTAGAGAGAGAGAGGAGGTAGAGAGAGAGGAGGTAGAGAGAGAGGAGGTAGAGAGAGAGAGAAGGTAGAGAGAGAGAGGAGGTAGAGAGAGAGGAGGTAGAGAGAGAGGAGGTAGAGAGAGAGGAGGTAGAGAGAGAGGAGGTAGAGAGAGAGAGGAGGTAGAGAGAGAAAGAGGGGTAGAGAGAGAGAGGGGTAGAGAGAGAGAGAGGGGTAGAGAGAGAGAGGGGTAGAGAGAGAGAGAGGGGTAGAGAGAGAGAGGGGTAGAGAGAGAGAGGGGAGCGAGAGAGATGGAGAGAGAGAGGAGGTAGAGAGAGAAAGAGGGGTAGAGAGAGAGAGAGGGGTAGAGAGAGAGGTGGAGAGAGAGAGAGAGGTGTAGAGAGAGAGGTAGAGAGAGAGAGAGAGAGGTGGAGAGAGAGAGAGAGAGGTGTAGAGAGAGAGAGAGAGGTGTAGAGAGAGAGAGAGGTGTAGAGAGAGAGAGAGGTGTAGAGAGAGAGGTGTAGAGAGAGAGAGAGGTGTAGAGAGAGAGAGAGGTGTAGAGAGAGAGAGAGGTGTAGAGAGAGAGGTGTAGAGAGAGAGGTGTAGAGAGAGAGGTGTAGAGAGAGGTGTAGAGAGAGAGGTGGGGAGAGAGGTGGGGAGAGAGGTGGGGAGAGAGGTGGGGAGAGAGGTGGGGAGAGAGGTGGAGAGAGAGATGGAGAGAGAGATGGAGAGAGAGATGAGAGAGAGATGAGAGAGAGATGAGAGAGAGATGAGAGAGAGATATGGAGAGAGGTGGTAGAGAGAGAGAGGAGGTAGAGAGAGAGAGGAGGTAGAGAGAGAGAGAGGAGGTAGAGAGAGAGAGAGGAGGTAGAGAGAGAGAGAGGAGGTAGAGAGAGAGAGAGGAGGTAGAGAGAGAGAGAGGAGGTAGAGAGAGAGAGAGGAGGTAGAGAGAGAGAGAGGAGGTAGAGAGAGAGAGAGGAGGTAGAGAGAGAGAGAGGAGGTAGAGAGAGAGAGAGGAGGTAGAGAGAGAGAGAGGAGGTAGAGAGAGAGAGAGGAGGTAGAGAGAGAGAGAGGAGGTAGAGAGAGAGAAGGTAGAGAGAGAGAGGAGGTAGAGAGAGAGAGGAGGTAGAGAGAGAGAGGAGGTAGAGAGAGAAAGAGGGGTAGAGAGAGAAAGAGGGGTAGAGAGAGAAAGAGGGGTAGAGAGAGAGAGAGGGGTAGAGAGAGAGAGGGGTAGAGAGAGAGAGGGGTAGAGAGAGAGGGGTAGAGAGAGAGAGGGGTAGAGAGAAAGAGGGGTAGAGAGAAAGAGGGGTAGAGAGAGAGAGGGGTAGAGAGAGAGAGAGGGGTAGAGAGAGGTGGCGAGAGAGAGAGAGGTGGAGAGAGAGAGAGGGGTAGAGAGAGGTGGAGAGAGAGAGAGGTGGAGAGAGAGAGAGAGGTGTAGAGAGAGAGAGAGGTGGAGAGAGAGAGAGGTGTAGAGAGAGAGAGGTGTAGAGAGAGAGGTGTAGAGAGAGAGGTGTAGAGAGAGAGGTGTAGAGAGAGAGGTGGGGAGCGAGAGAGGTGGGGAGCGAGAGAGGTGGGGAGCGAGAGAGGTGGGGAGCGAGAGAGGTGGGGAGCGAGAGAGGTGGGGAGAGAGAGATGGAGAGAGAGAGATGCAGAGAGAGGTAGAGAGGTAGAGAGAGAGGTGGTAGAGAGAGAGAGAGGAGGTAGAGAGAGAGAGAGAGGAGGTAGAGAGAGAGAGAGAGGAGGTAGAGAGGAGGTAGAGAGGGAGAGGAGGTAGAGAGAGAGAGGAGGTAGAGAGAGAGGAGGTAGAGAGAGAGGAGGTAGAGAGAGAGGAGGTAGAGAGAGAGGAGGTAGAGAGAGGAGGTAGAGAGAGAGAGAGAGAGGAGGTAGAAAGAGAGGAGGTAGAGAGAGAGGAGGTAGAGAGAGAGGAGGTAGAGAGAGAGGAGGTAGAGAGAGAGAGAGAGAGGTAGAGGTAGAGAGAGAGAGGTAGAGGTAGAGAGAGAGGTAGAGGTGTAGAGAGAGAGAGAGATGTAGAGAGGTAGAGAGAGGTGTAGAGAGGTGTAGAGAGGTGTAGAGAGGTGTAGAGAGGTGTAGAGAGGTGTAGAGAGGTGTAGAGAGAGGTAGAGAGAGGTAGAGAGAGGTAGAGAGAGGTAGAGAGAGAGAGAGGTAGAGAGAGAGAGGTAGAGAGAGAGAGGTAGAGAGAGAGAGAGGTAGAGAGAGAGAGGTAGAGAATTATCAAAATCCAGAAAAGAGCCGTTAAATTCTACAACCACCTAAAAGGAAGTGATTCACAAACCTTCCATAACAAAGCCATCACCTACAGAGAGATGAACCTGGAGAAGAGTCCCCTAAGCAAGCTGGTCCTGGGGCTCTGTTCACAAACACAAACACACCCTACAGAGCCCCAGGACAACAGCACAATTAGACCCAACCAAATCATGAGAAAACAAAAAGATAATTACTTGACACATTGGAAAGAATTAACAAAAAAACAGAGCAAATTGGGATGCTATTTGGCCCTAAACAGAGAGTACACAGCGGCAGAATACCTGACCACTGTGACTGACCCAAAATTCAGGAAAGCTTTGACTATGTACAGACTCAGTGAGCATAGCCTTGCTATTGAGAAAGGCCGCCGTAGGCAGACATGGCTCTCAAGAGAAGACAGGCTATGTGCTCACTGCCCACAAAATGAGGTGGAAACTGAGCTGCACTTCCTAACCTCCTGCCCAATGTATGACCATATTAGAGAGACATATTTCCCTCAGATTACACAGATCCACAAAGAATTCGAAAACAAATCCAAATTTGAAAAACTCCCATATCTACTGGGTGAAATTCCACAGTGTGCCATCACAGCAGCAAGATTTGTGACCTGTTGCCACGAGAAAAGGGCAACCAGTGAAGAACACACACCATTGTAAATACAACCCATATTTATGCTTATTTATTTTATCTTGTGTCCTTTAACCATTTGTACATTGTTAAAACACTGTATATATATATATATATATATATATAATATGACATTCGTAATGTCTTTACTGTTTTGAAACCTCTGTATGTGTAATGTTTACTGTTAATTTTTGTTGTTTTTCACTTTATATATTCACTTTGTATGTTGTCTACCTCACTTGCTTTGGCAATGTTAACACATGTTTCCCATGCCAATAAAGCCATTGAATTGAATTGAGAGGTAGAGAGAGAGAGAGAGGTAGAGGTAGAGAGAGAGAGAGAGGTAGAGGTAGAGGTAGAGAGAGAGAGAGAGGTAGAGGGGTAGAGAGAGAGAGAGGTGTAGAGATGTGTAGAGAGGTAGAGAGAGAGGTAGAGAGAGAGAGAGAGAGGTAGAGAGAGAGAGGTAGAGGGGTAGAGCGGTAGAGGTAGAGAGAGAGGTAGAGAGAGAGGTAGAGAGGTAGAGAGAGGTAGAGAGAGAGAGAGGTAGAGGGGTAGAGAGAGAGAGGTAGAGAGAGGTAGAGAGCGAGGTAGAGAGAGAGAGGTAGAGAGAGAGGTAGAGGTAGAGAGAGGTAGAGGTAGAGAGAGAGAGGTAGAGGGGTAGAGAGAGAGAGGTAGAGAGAGGTAGAGAGCGAGGTAGAGAGAGAGAGGTAGAGAGAGAGAGGTGGAGAGAGAGAGAGGTGGAGAGAGAGAGAGGTGGAGAGAGAGAGAGGTGGAGAGAGAGAGGTGGAGAGAGAGAGAGGTGGAGAGAGAGAGAGGTGGAGAGAGAGAGAGAGAGGTGGAGAGAGAGAGAGGTGGAGAGAGAGAGGTGGAGAGAGAGAGGTAGAGAGAGAGGTAGAGGTAGAGAGAGGTAGAGGTAGAGAGAGAGAGGTAGAAAGAGAGGTAGAGGTAGAGAGAGAGAGGTAGAGGGAGGTGTAGAGATGTGTAGAGAGGTAGAGAGAGAGAGGTAGAGAGAGAGAGGTGGAGAGAGAGGTAGAGAGAGAGGTAGAGGTAGAGAGAGGTAGAGGTAGAGAGAGAGAGGTAGAAAGAGAGGTAGAGGTAGAGAGAGAGAGGTAGAGGGAGGTGTAGAGATGTGTAGAGAGGTAGAGAGAGAGAGGTAGAGAGAGAGAGGTGTCGAGAGAGAGAGGTGTCGAGAGAGAGAGGTGTCGAGAGAGAGAGGTGTCGAGAGAGAGAGGTGTCGAGAGAGAGAGGTGTCGAGAGAGAGAGGTAGAGATGGAGAGAGAGGTAGAGATGGAGAGAGAGGTAGAGATGGAGAGAGAGGTAGAGATGGAGAGAGAGGTAGAGATGGAGAGAGAGGTAGAGATGGAGAGAGAGGTAGAGATGGAGAGAGAGGTAGAGATAGAGAGAGGTAGAGATAGAGAGAGGTAGAGATGGAGAGAGAGGTAGAGATGGAGAGAGAGGTAGAGATGGAGAGAGAGGTAGAGATGGAGAGAGAGGTAGAGATGGAGAGAGAGGTAGAGATGGAGAGAGAGGTAGAGATGGAGAGAGAGGTAGAGATGGAGAGAGAGGTAGAGATGGAGAGAGAGGTAGAGATGGAGAGAGAGGTAGAGATGGAGAGAGAGGTAGAGATGGAGAGAGAGGTAGAGATGGAGAGAGAGGTAGAGATGGAGAGAGAGGTAGAGATGGAGAGAGAGGTAGAGAGAGAGAGGAGGTAGAGAGAGAGGTAGAGGTAGAGAGAGAGAGGTAGAGAGGTAGAGAGGTAGAGAGGTAGAGAGGGAGAGGTGTAGAGGTAGAGAGAGGTGTAGAGATGTGTAGAGAGGTGTAGAGAGAGGTAGAGAGGTGTAGAGAGAGGTAGAGAGGTAGAGAGAGGTGTAGAGATGTGTAGAGAGAGAGAGGTAGAGGGGTAGAGAGAGAGAGGTAGAGGGGTAGAGAGAGAGAGGTAGAGAGGTAGAGAGAGGTGTAGAGATGTGTAGAGAGAGAGAGGTAGAGAGAGAGAGGTAGAGAGGTGTAGAGAGAGGTAGAGAGGTAGAGAGAGGTGTAGAGATGTGTAGAGAGAGAGAGGTAGAGGGGTAGAGAGAGAGAGGTAGAGGGGTAGAGAGAGAGAGGTAGAGAGGTAGAGAGAGGTGTAGAGATGTGTAGAGAGAGAGGTAGAGAGAGAGAGGTAGAGAGAGAGAGGTAGAGAGAGAGAGGTAGAGAGAGAGGTAGAGAGAGAGGTAGAGGGAGAGAGAGGTAGAGAGAGAGAGAGGTAGAGGGAGAGAGAGGTAGAGAGAGAGAGAGGTAGAGAGAGAGGGGTAGAGGGGTAGAGAGAGAGAGGTAGAGAGGTAGAGAGAGGTGTAGAGATGTGTAGAGAGAGAGGTAGAGAGAGAGAGGTAGAGAGAGAGAGAGGTAGAGAGAGAGAGGTAGAGAGAGAGAGGTAGAGAGAGAGAGAGGTAGAGAGAGAGAGAGGTAGAGAGAGAGAGGTAGAGAGAGAGAGAGGTAGAGAGAGAGAGAGGTAGAGAGAGAGAGAGGTAGAGAGGTAGAGAGAGAGAGGTGTAGAGAGAGAGGTGTAGAGAGAGAGAGGTAGAGAGGTAGAGAGAGGTAGAGAGCGGAGGTAGAGAGAGGTGTAGAGAGGTAGAGAGAGGTAGAGAGAGGTGTAGAGAGGTAGAGAGAGAGGTAGAGAGAGGTGTAGAGCGGTAGAGAGAGGTGTAGAGAGAGAGAGAGGTAGAGAGAGGGGTAGAGAGAGAGGGGTAGAGAGAGAGAGGTAGAGATGTGGAGAGAGAGAGGTAGAGAGAGAGGTAGAGATGTGTAGAGAGGTAGAGAGAGAGGTAGAGAGAGAGAGAGGTAGAGAGAGAGAGAGGTAGAGAGAGAGAGAGGTAGAGAGAGAGAGGTGTAGAGAGGTGTAGAGAGGTGTAGAGAGGTAGAGAGAGAGGTAGAGAGAGAGGTAGAGAGAGAGGTAGAGAGGAGGTGGAGAGAGAGAGAGGGAGAGAGAGGTGGAGAGAGAGAGAGGTAGAGGGGTAGAGACAGAGGTAGAGAGAGGTGTAGAGATGTGTAGAGAGGTAGAGAGGAGGTGGAGAGAGAGAGAGGTGGAGAGAGGTAGAGGTAGAGAGAGAGAGGTAGAGGTAGAGAGAGAGAGGTAGAGGGGTAGAGAGAGAGGTGTAGAGATGTGTAGAGAGGTAGAGAGAGAGGTAGAGAGGAGGTGGAGAGAGAGAGAGGTGGAGAGAGAGAGAGGTGGAGAGAGAGAGGTGGAGAGAGAGAGAGGTGGAGAGAGAGAGAGGTGGAGAGAGAGAGAGGTGGAGAGAGAGAGAGGTGGAGAGAGAGAGAGGTGGAGAGAGAGAGAGGTGGAGAGAGAGAGAGAGGTGGGGAGAGAGAGGTGGAGAGAGAGAGAGGTGGAGAGAGAGAGGTGGAGAGAGAGAGGTGGAGAGAGAGAGGTGGAGAGAGAGAGAGGTGGGGAGAGAGAGAGGTGGGGAGAGAGAGAGGTGGGGAGAGAGAGAGGTGGAGAGATGTAGAGAGGTGTAGAGAGAGGTAGAGAGGTAGAGAGAGGTGTAGAGAGAGAGAGGTGTCGAGAGAGAGAGGTGTCGAGAGAGAGAGGTGTAGAGATGGAGAGAGAGGTGTCGAGAGAGAGAGAGAGGTAGAGATGGAGAGAGAGGTAGAGATGGAGAGAGAGGTAGAGATGGAGAGAGAGGTAGAGATGGAGAGAGAGGTAGAGATGGAGAGAGAGGTAGAGATGGAGAGAGAGGTAGAGATGGAGAGAGAGGTAGAGATGGAGAGAGAGGTAGAGATGGAGAGAGAGGTAGAGATGGAGAGAGAGGTAGAGATGGAGAGAGAGGTAGAGAGAGAGAGAGAGGTAGAGAGAGAGAGGAGGTAGAGAGAGAGGTAGAGGTAGAGAGAGAGAGGTAGAGAGGTAGAGAGGTAGAGAGGTAGAGAGGGAGAGGTGTAGAGGTAGAGAGAGGTGTAGAGATGTGTAGAGAGGTGTAGAGAGAGGTAGAGAGGTGTAGAGAGAGGTAGAGAGGTAGAGAGAGGTGTAGAGAGGTAGAGAGAGAGGTAGAGAGGTAGAGAGAGAGAGGTAGAGGGGTAGAGAGAGAGAGGTAGAGGGGTAGAGAGAGAGAGGTAGAGAGGTAGAGAGAGGTGTAGAGATGTGTAGAGAGAGAGGTAGAGAGAGAGAGGTAGAGAGAGAGAGGTAGAGAGAGAGGTAGAGAGAGAGAGGTAGAGGGAGAGAGAGGTAGAGAGAGAGAGAGGTAGAGGGAGAGAGAGGTAGAGAGAGAGAGAGGTAGAGAGAGAGGGGTAGAGGGGTAGAGAGAGAGGTAGAGAGGTAGAGAGAGGTGTAGAGATGTGTAGAGAGAGAGGTAGAGAGAGAGAGGTAGAGGGAGAGAGAGGTAGAGGGAGAGAGAGGTAGAGAGAGAGAGGTAGAGAGAGAGAGAGGTAGAGAGAGAGAGGTAGAGAGAGAGAGAGGTAGAGAGAGAGAGAGGTAGAGAGAGAGAGAGGTAGAGAGAGAGAGGTAGAGAGAGAGAGGTAGAGAGAGAGAGAGGTAGAGAGAGAGAGAGGTAGAGAGGTAGAGAGAGAGGTGTAGAGAGAGAGGTGTAGAGAGAGAGAGAGGTAGAGAGGTAGAGAGAGGTAGAGAGCGGAGGTAGAGAGAGGTGTAGAGAGGTAGAGAGAGGTAGAGAGAGGTGTAGAGAGGTAGAGAGAGAGGTAGAGAGAGGTGTAGAGCGGTAGAGAGAGAGGTAGAGAGAGGTGTAGAGCGGTAGAGAGAGGTGTAGAGAGAGAGAGAGGTAGAGAGAGGGGTAGAGAGAGAGGGGTAGAGAGAGAGAGGTAGAGATGTGGAGAGAGAGAGGTAGAGAGAGAGGTAGAGATGTGTAGAGAGGTAGAGAGAGAGGTAGAGAGAGAGGTAGAGAGAGAGGTAGAGAGAGAGGTAGAGAGAGAGGTAGAGAGAGAGGTAGAGAGAGAGGTAGAGAGGAGGTGGAGAGGAGGTGGAGAGAGAGAGAGGGAGAGAGAGAGGTGGAGAGAGAGAGAGGTAGAGGGGTAGAGAGAGAGGTAGAGAGAGGTGTAGAGATGTGTAGAGAGGTAGAGAGAGAGAGGTAGAGAGGAGGTGGAGAGAGAGAGAGGTGGAGAGAGGTAGAGGTAGAGAGAGAGAGGTAGAGGTAGAGAGAGAGAGGTAGAGGGGTAGAGAGAGAGGTGTAGAGATGTGTAGAGAGGTAGAGAGAGAGGTAGAGAGGAGGTGGAGAGAGAGAGAGGTGGAGAGAGAGAGGAGGTGGAGAGAGAGAGAGGTGGAGAGAGAGAGAGGTGGAGAGAGAGAGAGGTGGAGAGAGAGAGAGGTGGAGAGAGAGAGAGAGGTGGGGAGAGAGAGGTGGAGAGAGAGAGGTGGAGAGAGAGAGGTGGAGAGAGAGAGGTGGAGAGAGAGAGGTGGAGAGAGAGAGGTGGAGAGAGAGAGAGGTGGAGAGAGAGAGAGGTGGGGAGAGAGAGATGGAGAGATGTAGAGAGGTGTAGAGAGAGGTAGAGAGGTAGAGAGAGGTGTAGAGAGAGAGAGAGGTAGAGGGGTAGAGAGAGAGAGGTAGAGGGGTAGAGAGAGAGAGAGGTAGAGGGGTAGAGAGAGAGAGAGGTAGAGGGGTAGAGAGAGAGAGAGGTAGAGAGAGAGAGGTAGAGCGAGAGAGAGGTAGAGCGAGAGAGAGGTAGAGCGAGAGAGAGGTAGAGAGAGAGAGGTAGAGAGAGAGGTAGAGAGAGAGAGGTAGAGAGAGAGAGGTAGAGAGAGAGAGGTAGAGAGAGAGAGGTAGAGAGAGAGAGTTAGAGAGAGAGAGGTAGAGAGTTAGAGAGAGAGGTAGAGAGGTAGAGAGAGCGAGAGGTAGAGGTAGAGAGAGAGGTGTAGAGAGAGAGAGAGGTAGAGAGAGGTAGAGAGCGGAGGTAGAGAGAGGTGTAGAGAGGTGTAGAGAGGTAGAGAGAGAGAGAGAGAGAGAGAGAGAGAGAGAGAGGTAGAGAGAGAGAGAGGTAGAGATGTGTAGAGAGGTAGAGAGAGAGAGGGGTAGAGAGAGAGATGTGTAGAGAGGTAGAGAGAGAGAGGGGTAGAGAGAGAGGTAGAGAGGTAGAGAGAGAGAGGTAGAGAGAGAGAGGTAGAGAGAGGTAGAGAGAGAGGTAGAGATGTGTAGAGAGGTAGAGAGAGAGAGGGGTAGAGAGAGAGAGGTAGAGAGAGAGAGGTAGAGAGAGAGGGGTAGAGAGAGAGAGGTGTAGAGAGGTGTAGAGAGGTGTAGAGAGGTGTAGAGAGGTGTAGAGAGGTGTAGAGAGGTGTAGAGAGGTGTAGAGAGAGAGGTGGAGAGGGAGAGAGAGAGAGAGGTGGAGAGAGAGAGGTAGAGGGGTAGAGAGAGAGGTAGAGAGAGGTGTAGAGATGTGTAGAGAGGTAGAGAGAGAGAGGTAGAGAGGAGGTGGAGAGAGAGAGAGGTGGAGAGAGGTAGAGGTAGAGAGGTAGAGGTAGAGAGAGAGAGGTAGAGGTAGAGAGAGAGGTAGAGAGAGGTGTAGAGAGGTAGAGAGAGAGAGGTAGAGATGTGTAGAGAGAGAGAGGTAGAGAGGGGTAGAGAGAGAGGTAGAGAGAGAGAGAGGTAGAGAGAGAGAGGTGTAGAGAGGTGTAGAGAGGTGTAGAGAGGTGTAGAGAGGTGTAGAGAGGTGTAGAGAGGTGTAGAGAGAGAGGTGGAGAGGGAGAGAGAGAGAGGTGGAGAGAGAGAGGTAGAGAGGTAGAGAGAGAGGTAGAGAGAGGTGTAGAGATGTGTAGAGAGGTAGAGAGAGAGGTAGAGAGGAGGTGGAGAGAGAGGTAGAGGTAGAGAGAGAGGTAGAGGTAGAGAGAGAGGTAGAGGGGTAGAGAGAGAGGTAGAGGGGTAGAGAGAGAGGTAGAGAGAGGTGTAGAGAGGTAGAGAGAGGTGGAGAGAGGTGTAGAGAGGTAGAGAGAGGTGGAGAGAGAGAGGTGGAGAGAGAGAGAGGTGGAGAGAGAGAGAGGTGGAGAGAGAGAGAGGTGGAGAGAGAGAGAGGTGGAGAGAGAGAGGTGGAGAGAGAGAGAGGTGGAGAGAGAGAGAGGTGGAGAGAGAGAGAGGTGGAGAGAGAGAGAGGTGGAGAGAGAGAGAGGTGGAGAGAGAGAGGTAGAGAGAGAGATGGAGAGAGAGAGAGGTGGAGAGAGAGAGAGAGGTGGAGAGAGAGAGAGGTGGAGAGAGAGAGAGGTGGAGAGAGAGAGAGGTGGAGAGAGAGAGAGGTGGGGAGAGAGAGAGGTGGGGAGAGAGAGAGGTGGGGAGAGAGAGAGGTGGGGAGAGAGAGGTGGAGAGAGAGAGAGGTGGGGAGAGAGAGGTGGAGAGAGAGAGGTGGAGAGAGAGAGGTGGAGAGAGAGAGGTAGAGAGAGAGAGAGGTAGAGAGAGAGAGGTAGAGAGAGAGAGGTAGAGAGAGAGAGGTAGAGAGAGAGAGAGAGTTCCGGAGTTCCAAATTGAGCAGCTGCTGAAAAATGAGCTCCTGTATATATTGAGATTTAAATGGTTTTTTAGAGTGAAGTACATCGAAAAAATCAAAAGAAAACTGCAAGACTCAATAGAAGACAATACAAGCAACAAACCAAAAAGACAGGATTTTGAAAAAGTAACTATTTTTCATAAAATTATACAGTTATCTTAGCTAGCTGAATTGTTAGCTGAATTGTTTACATGTTGCTAAGCAGTTGCTAGGGACTCTCCTGGAAGAAGCTAGCTAGCTTACAAAGAATAACAAAAAAAATATCTAGTTAACAGAAGAAAATAAGGACAAAATAAGGACAGAAGAAAAAGGAAAAGAAAAAAGGACAACAAAGTGAAACAGTCCTCTGAAGAAACAAGAGAGCATTATACAAGAAACAGCACTTCTATTGCAACATTGTAGCCAACATCACCAGCGTTGCTATGGAAATTGTTTACCCACCAGACATCCAAACAGAGAAAGCTAAGAAAAGTTTCAAAGGTTTGTTGATGGGACAGAACCATGAATGCCTGTTTGCAGATCTTACCAGTTACAAAACAAGAGCAAATTTAATTTTTAATACCAATCGAGGGAACATATGGAAAAAGGTTATTTGCAACCATTTCCCTTTCTCAAAAAAGAGGGGCATCAGCCAAGGATGTCAGATCAGCATTTTTGAAGAAGCTGACCAGAGCAACACATATCAAACAGTAAACTTATATAATAATGGAACTGTATTGATACAAGGCAATGATTCAAGCCTCCAGGCTTTTGAGAATAGGTTTGCTACCCTAAAAGAAGACGCTGACATCATCTCAGAAAATGAGGAAAAAGTCAAGGAGGGAGATGGAGAAAAGCAGACCCCAATGGTCTCTGTGACCCAGCAGGAAGCCCTCAACGTCCCTTTACCTACCTCACCTGCAGCAGACAGAGTCAAGGACATGACAATTCCAATAAGAACACCTGCTATGCAACGTTTCCACAACACCCTCTCTCTAGTCGAAGCAGAGGTCATAGAACTCAGAGAGAAGAAGCTTCAAGAGGAGGACACTGTCCAGAAACTCAAAGAAGAGATGAAACAGTTCAGGGAGGAGAGCAGAGCATCCATAGCTAAATTAGAAAGCAGAATGGACAAGCTGAGTCAGACAAATGATGACCTCAGAGACCATCTGAGCACAACTAGAAAGGAGCTCGAACAAAAAGAGAGGTACATTGACACCCTCAACCGGCAGAGAGTCATTGTGTCCTCTGCATCTAGAAAACATGTCCACCAGCTTGGTACAACACAAGCAGAACCTGAGACCAGCATGGCCTCCACTACACAGCCGGATGACACTGCACCAGCCTACCAGTCTGCTCCAGCCCAGGTCAACCTACCAGCCTCTCAGTCTGCTCCAGCCCAGGTCAACCTACCAGCCTCCCAGTCTGCTCCAGCCCAGGTCAGAATACCAGCCTCCCAGTCTGCTCCAGCCCAGGTTAACCTACCAGCCTCCCAGTCTGCTCCAGCCCAGGTCAACCTACCAGCCTCCCAGTCTGCTCCAGCCCAGGTCAGAATACCAGCCTCCCAGTCTGCTCCAGCCCAGGTTAACCTACCAGCCTCCCAGTCTGCTCCAGCCCAGGTCAGAATACCAGCCTCCCAGTCTGCTCCACCCAGACAATCACCCACAACTGCAATTCTAATTGATTCAAATGGGAAGTTCTTAGTCCAGGAAAGATTATTCCCTAGACACCAGGTGTATAAGTTCTGGTGTCCTACAACTGAGAGTGCAATGCAGCTACTCAGTCAGACCAGGATTAACACCCCTGACAACATCATCATCCACACTGGCACAAACGACCTTCATGCCAAAGGTGAAAATGTATCTGGGGCAGTGAGAAGAGTGGCAGAACGGGCACAGGCTATGTTCCCAACAACCAATATAGTTGTGTCCACCCTCCTACCAAGAAAAGACTTCCCAGAAAAGTTGATCGACAAAATAAATCAACAGATCACTGTGGACTGTGCCTCACTGCTCAACGTCAGAACGGCTCACCACCCCACTCTGACATGTCAACACTTATATGATAATATACATCTTGATCAGGACAGTATCAGAACCTTTGCCAAGGACCTAAAAGATGCAACACTTGGCAGGGACCCACACACCCATCACCCCAGCAACAAAGGTCCCCCGCCCCACCTTCTGAAACAACAGTACCTCCACCATCCCGAGGAGAAAAGAGCCAGACATGGCTTATTACAGCACAGCTCTACTAGACCAGGCCCAACACAGCACAGCTCTACTAGACCAGGCCCAACACAGCACAGCTCTACTAGACCCGGCCCATCACAACACAGCTCTACTAGACCTGGCCCATCACAACAAAGCTCTACTAGACCTGGCCCATCACAACACAGCTCTACTAGACCTGGCCCATCACAACACAGCTCTACTAGACCTGGCCCATCACAACAAAGCTCTACTAGACCCGGCCCATCACAACACAGCTCTACTAGACCCGGCCCATCACAACACAGCTCTACTAGACCCGGCCCATCACAACGCAGCTCTACTAGACCCGGCCCATCACAACACAGCTCTACTAGACCTGTCCCATCACAACACAGCTCTACTAGACCCAGCCCATCACAACACAGCTCTGACCACTACTCCAGGGTCGGTCAGAACACTGCCCTTCAGGGAAGTAGACCACATGATGCAGTCCACACCATGTATCAATTAGATCGTCAGCCTACATATGCTGAGGTAACCTCTGGCAGAAGACCCCTAGAACAATCAGAGATAGGAGAGGTGCGCCAACTACTGCAACTAATATGCAGACTACTGAGCTAGACAGTCCCTTTAATTCACACACGGGCACGCACGCGCACACACACACACACAAACACACAGGGTTGCAGATTGCACATAACATAAGTACAATGCAATCTTATTCCATTCTTATTCATTTGTTTACAAATATTCCTAAATGTATTGACACCGGTATTATAATAATTATTATATGTAATGGTGTGTGTGTGTGTGTGTGTGTGTGCGCGTGTGTGTGTATGTATGTATGTATGTGTGTATATGTGTATGTGCATGTATGTGTGTATATATATATATATATATATATGTATGTGTATGTGTATATATATGTATATATATATGTATGTATGTATGTGTGTGTGTGTATGTATGTGTGTGTGTGTGTGTGTATGTATGTATGTATGTATGTGTGTATGTGTATGTGTATGTATGTGTATGTATGTATATATGTATATATATATGTATGTGTATGTATATATGTATGTATATGTGTATATATGTATGTATATATATATGTATATATACATATTTTATTTTTTTTGTTTTTTTCGATGTACTTTACTCAAACCAGTGAATATCACTTATTATAAATGAGATCATTAACTATCAGCTCTTGGAATATCCAGGGCCTATACTCTTCACATTTTGGTTATAAAACAACTAATCCAGAATTGATTAAAAACATCAAGGGACAGGACATTATAATCCTACTGGAAACATGGTGTCGTGGAGACATAGATACTCAGTGTCCCTCAGGCTATAGAGAAAGTTTACTACCATCAATCAAACATAAAAATGTTAAACGGGGCCGAGACTCAGGTGGAATCATCATTTGGCATAAGCAGGACTTAGCACTGAATGAAATGAAAAAAGGTACCACTCACATTTGGCTAAAACTTAACAAAGGTACAATCTATTGTGACAATGATGTATACATATGTGCAGCTTATGCTCCTCCTTCAGATTCATCATATTATGATGATCAGTTTTTTGACAATCTCCAGACAGAAATCATTACATTTCAGGCGCAGGGTAAAGTGCTTCTTTGTGGAGATTTCAATGCAAGAACAGGTTCTGAGCCTGACTACACTGATGCGGGAGGTAACCACCACATATTTGGACACCCCTCCTTGTACAGTAGCCCTATTATAAATAATAGAAACAGTCCTGACCAAATACTGAACAAAAATGGAAAAGAGTTAGTACATCTCTGTCGAGCCTTAGGCCTGTACATGCTTAATGGTAGAATCAGAGGGGACTCTTTAGGTCAGTTTACTTACTGCTCAGCTCTTGGGACAAGTGTAGTCGATTATGCCATCACTGACATTGACCCCTCCTCCATTAGTGCATTCACTGTCAGACCACAGACACCATTGTCAGATCACAGTCAGATCAACGTGTTTCTGAAGAAATTAACCGGCAATATTCATTCAAAAAAACAGCCCAATAAACTTTACAACATAAACCAATCGTTCAGATGGGCTCCAAACAGTGCAGAGGCATTCATTGAAACATTGAACTCAAATGAAATGATGAACTCTATACAGTTTTTCAATAACTCACAGTACCAAAACAATAAAGATGGTGTCAATTCAGCTACCCAAAACATCAACTGCATATTCCAAAAAGCAGCATCGAAAGCAAATTTGAGAAAACCAAAGCAATGCAACATCAGAAGCAAAAATCAAAATGTTTCTGACAAATGGTTTGATAATGAATGTAAAACAATTAGAAAACACCTAAGACAAATGTCAAACAAAAAACATAAGCAGCAAAACAACCCAGAGCTACGATATGAATACTTTGAAACTCTGAAACAGTATAAACAAACACTGAAATGCAAGAAATTGAATTATACCAACAAGACACTTGATGAAATTGAAAACGCAATTGACCAAAATCAGTTCTGGGACATGTGGAACAATTTAAGCACAACAAAGCCACAAGAATTAGCCATACAAGATGTAGGAATTTGGAAAACTTACTTTGATAATCTATACAAAAACATCCCACAAAAAGACTTAAACCAGAACCAATTAGAAATTAAAGAAAAATTGAACATCCTGGAATCAGTCATTAAAAACAACCAAAATCCATTAGATTACCCAATAACCCAACAAGAACTAAATGAAAAGCTAAAATCTATTAAATCAAAAAAGGCTTGCGGTGTAGACAACATCAGAAATGAAATGCTGAAAAACAGCACACCTGAGTTGCAAAATGCTGTGCTTAAATTGTTCAACATGGTTTTAACTTCTGGCTGCTTCCCTGATGTCTGGAACCAGGGGCTCATCTCCCCTATCCACAAAAGTGGAGACAAATCAGACCCCAATAATTACAGGGGAATTTGCGTCAACAGTAACTTGGGAAAGATTTTCTGTAGCATTTTGAATTCAAGAATTCAAACCTTTCTTCAAGAAAAAAATGTAATAAGTAAATGTCAAATTGGCTTTCTCCCTAACCATCGCACTACTGACCATATATACACCTTACACACACTAATTAATAAACACGTCCACCAAAAAAAAGAGGGCAAAATCTTTGCTTGCTTTATTGACTTTAAAAAAGCATTTGATTCGATTTGGCACGAAGGGCTATTCTACAAAATTCTACAAAGTGGGCTTGGTGGTAAGGTGTATGACTTAATAAAATGTATGTACACAGAAAACAAGTGTGCAATAAAAATCAAAAACCAAAGAACAGAATTTTTTTCACAATGTCGAGGTGTGAGACAAGGCTGCAATTTGAGTCCAAATCTTTTCAACATTTATATCAATGAATTAGCAGACATGTTGGACCAATCTCCAGCCCCAGGACTCACACTATTTGACACAGAGGTGAAATACCTGCTATATGCTGATGACTTGGTACTTCTATCACCAACCAAAGAAGGTCTTCAACAAAACATTAATATTCTGGAGCAATATTGCCATAATTGGGCCCTGGCAGTAAATTTCCAAAAAACTAAAATCATGATTTTCCAAAAAAAAACCCAGATGTCAGAAACAAAAATGTAAATTCACCCTGAACAACACCTTAATTGAACACACAAAAAAATTACACCTACCTTGGTCTGACCATATCTGCATCGGGAAACTTTAATATGGCAGTGAAGGCACTCAAAGAAAAAGCCCGCAGAGCAATGTATGCAATAAAAATGAAATTATTCAAAATCAACATCCCAATTAGAATTTGGACTAAAATATTTGACAGTGTAATCCTACCAATAGCACTTTATGGAAGTGAGGTTTGGGGGCCACTCAATAAACTGGATTTTAAAATGTGGGACAAACATCCAATTGAAGCCCTACATGCAGAATTCTGTCGGAAAATTCTACAAGTCCAGAGAAATACACCAACTAATGCATGTAGGGCAGAATTGGGCCGTTTTCCAGTAATAATGAAAATACAGAAAAGATCATTAAAATTTTGGCTACATCTAAATTCAAGTCCAAATTCGAGTCTGCAATTTAAAGCACTTCAAGCCCAAGAGCTGAGCCCAGAAACGAGCCCTCTCAGTCAGCTGGTGTTGGACCTCACCAACCAAGCTGACGCCAGCACTGCTTCAAAAGAAAGAATTCCAATAAGCAAAATTATGAACCAATCAAAGGAATCATATTTACAATACTGGAAAAACGAAACAAAATCCCAAAGCCGACTAAATTGCTATCTGACCCTAAACAGAGAATATGAATTGGCTGATTATCTCTACTCTGTCAGAGATACGAAGCAGAGACAGATCCTTACCAAGTACAGGCTGAGTGACCACCGATTGGCAATAGAAACCGGCAGACATAAAAAGACATGGCTACCCAAAGAGGAGCGTGTATGTGGTCACTGCATGACAGGGGAGGTAGAGACAGAGATGCACTTTCTCCTTTACTGTGATAAATATTCCTCACAAAGAGATTCATTATTCACAGAAATGACTACATATATTCCAAATTTTTACAAATTGAACCCAGAGGAAAAACTAAGAATACTCATGGGCGAAGGAGCAATGGCTCCTCTTGCAGCCAAATATGTATTTTCCTGCCATAGCCTGAGGGACACTGAATAATAACATCTGCATAGTAAACAGTAACTTACTTATTATTACTATTATTGTTATTACTATAATTATTAATGTTTACTGTAGACTGTTACCATTTTATTGTTATTATTTTTGTATTTAATTTTGTATTATTATTTACTACCATTTTATATTATTATTTGCTATCATTTATAATTTTGTTACAATGTATATTGTATACATTGTTGCTTTGGCAATATTGACACAATGTTTTTCATGCCAATAAAGCAGCTTGAATTTGAATTTGAGAGAGAGAGGTAGAGAGAGAGAGAGGTAGAGAGGTAGAGAG
Organism: Oncorhynchus mykiss; assembly: GCF_013265735.2. NCBI lineage: Eukaryota > Metazoa > Chordata > Actinopteri > Salmoniformes > Salmonidae > Oncorhynchus > Oncorhynchus mykiss. The sequence continues at coordinate 37,000,773 of NC_048575.1, read as the reverse complement.
AGAGGTGTAGAGAGAGAGGTGTAGAGAGAGAGAGAGGTAGAGAGGTAGAGAGAGGTAGAGAGCGGAGGTAGAGAGAGGTGTAGAGAGGTAGAGAGAGGTAGAGAGAGGTGTAGAGAGGTAGAGAGAGAGGTAGAGCGGTAGAGAGAGGTGTAGAGAGAGAGAGAGGTAGAGAGAGGGGTAGAGAGAGAGGGGTAGAGAGAGAGAGGTAGAGATGTGGAGAGAGAGAGGTAGAGAGAGAGGTAGAGATGTGTAGAGAGGTAGAGAGCGAGGTAGAGAGAGAGGTAGAGAGAGAGGTAGAGAGAGAGGTAGAGAGAGAGGTAGAGAGAGAGGTAGAGAGAGAGGTAGAGAGAGAGGTAGAGAGAGAGGTAGAGAGAGAGGTAGAGAGGAGGTGGAGAGAGAGAGAGGGAGAGAGAGAGGTGGAGAGAGAGAGAGGTAGAGGGGTAGAGAGAGAGGTAGAGAGAGGTGTAGAGATGTGTAGAGAGGTAGAGAGAGAGAGGTAGAGAGGAGGTGGAGAGAGAGAGAGGTGGAGAGAGGTAGAGGTAGAGAGAGAGAGGTAGAGGTAGAGAGAGAGAGGTAGAGGGGTAGAGAGAGAGGTGTAGAGATGTGTAGAGAGGTAGAGAGAGAGGTAGAGAGGAGGTGGAGAGAGAAAGAGGTGGAGAGAGAGAGGAGGTGGAGAGAGAGAGAGGTGGAGAGAGAGAGAGGTGGAGAGAGAGAGAGGTGGAGAGAGAGAGAGGTGGAGAGAGAGAGAGGTGGAGAGAGAGAGAGGTGGAGAGAGAGAGAGGTGGAGAGAGAGAGAGAGGTGGGGAGAGAGAGGTGGAGAGAGAGAGGTGGAGAGAGAGAGGTGGAGAGAGAGAGGTGGAGAGAGAGAGGTGGAGAGAGAGAGGTGGAGAGAGAGAGGTGGAGAGAGAGAGAGGTGGAGAGAGAGAGGTGGGGAGAGAGAGATGGAGAGATGTAGAGAGGTGTAGAGAGAGGTAGAGAGGTAGAGAGAGGTGTAGAGAGAGAGAGAGAGGTAGAGGGGTAGAGAGAGAGAGAGGTAGAGGGGTAGAGAGAGAGAGAGGTAGAGGGGTAGAGAGAGAGAGAGGTAGAGGGGTAGAGAGAGAGAGAGGTAGAGGGGTAGAGAGAGAGAGAGGTAGAGAGAGAGAGGTAGAGCGAGAGAGAGGTAGAGCGAGAGAGAGGTAGAGCGAGAGAGAGGTAGAGAGAGAGAGGTAGAGAGAGAGGTAGAGAGAGAGAGGTAGAGAGAGAGAGGTAGAGAGAGAGAGGTAGAGAGAGAGAGTTAGAGAGAGAGGTAGAGAGTTAGAGAGAGAGGTAGAGAGGTAGAGAGAGAGAGAGGTAGAGGTAGAGAGAGAGGTGTAGAGAGAGAGAGAGGTAGAGAGAGGTAGAGAGCGGAGGTAGAGAGAGGTGTAGAGAGGTGTAGAGAGGTAGAGAGAGAGAGAGAGAGAGAGAGAGAGGTAGAGAGAGAGAGAGGTAGAGATGTGTAGAGAGGTAGAGAGAGAGAGGGGTAGAGAGAGAGATGTGTAGAGAGGTAGAGAGAGAGAGGGGTAGAGAGAGAGGTAGAGAGGTAGAGAGAGAGAGGTAGAGAGAGAGGTAGAGAGAGGTAGAGAGAGAGGTAGAGATGTGTAGAGAGGTAGAGAGAGAGAGGGGTAGAGAGAGAGAGGTAGAGAGAGAGAGGTAGAGAGAGAGGGGTAGAGAGAGAGAGGTGTAGAGAGGTGTAGAGAGGTGTAGAGAGGTGTAGAGAGGTGTAGAGAGGTGTAGAGAGGTGTAGAGAGAGAGGTGGAGAGGGAGAGAGAGAGAGAGGTGGAGAGAGAGAGGTAGAGGGGTAGAGAGAGAGGTAGAGAGAGGTGTAGAGATGTGTAGAGAGGTGTAGAGAGAGGTGTAGAGAGAGAGAGAGGTAGAGGGGTAGAGAGAGAGAGAGGTAGAGGGGTAGAGAGAGAGAGAGAGAGAGAGGTAGAGAGAGAGAGAGGTAGAGAGAGAGAGAGGTAGAGAGAGAGAGGTAGAGAGAGAGAGAGGTAGAGAGAGAGAGGTAGAGAGAGAGAGGTAGAGAGAGAGAGAGGTAGAGAGAGAGAGAGGTAGAGAGAGAGAGAGGTAGAGAGAGAGAGAGGTAGAGAGAGAGAGGTAGAGAGAGAGAGAGGTAGAGAGAGAGAGGTAGAGAGAGAGAGAGGTAGAGAGAGAGAGAGGTAGAGAGAGAGAGAGGTAGAGAGAGAGAGAGGTAGAGGTAGAGAGAGAGGTGTAGAGAGAGAGAGAGGTAGAGAGAGGTAGAGAGCGGAGGTAGAGAGAGGTGTAGAGAGGTGTAGAGAGGTAGAGTAGAGAGAGGTAGAGAGAGGTGTAGAGAGGTAGAGAGGAGGGTAGAGAGGTAGAGAGAGAGAGGTAGAGAGGTAGAGAGAGGGGTAGAGAGAGAGGGGTAGAGAGAGAGGTAGAGATGTGGAGAGAGAGAGGTAGAGAGAGAGGTAGAGAGAGAGAGGTAGAGAGAGAGAGAGGTAGAGAGAGAGAGGTAGAGAGAGAGAGGTAGAGAGAGAGAGGTAGAGAGAGAGAGGGGTAGAGAGAGAGAGGTAGAGAGAGAGAGGGGTAGAGAGAGAGAGGGGTAGAGAGAGAGAGGTAGAGAGAGAGAGAGGTGTAGAGAGGTGTAGAGAGGTGTAGAGAGGTGTAAAGAGGTGTAGAGAGGTAGAGAGGTGTAGAGAGGTAGAGAGACGTAGAGAGAGAGAGAGGTAGAGAGAGAGAGAGGTAGAGAGAGAGAGAGTAGTAGAGAGAGAGAGAGAGAGGTAGAGAGAGAGAGAGGTAGAGAGCGAGAGAGAGAGAGAGAGAGAGGAGGTGGAGAGAGAGAGAGGTGGAGAGAGAGAGAGGTGGAGAGAGAGAGGTGGAGAGAGAGAGGTGGAGAGAGAGAGAGGTGGAGAGAGAGAGAGGTGGAGAGAGAGAGAGGTGGAGAGAGAGAGAGGTGGAGAGAGAGAGAGGTGGAGAGAGAGAGAGGTGGAGAGAGAGGTGGGGAGAGAGAGAGGTGGAGAGAGAGAGGTGGGGAGAGAGAGAGGTGGGGAGAGAGAGAGGTGGAGAGAGAGAGAGGTGGGGAGAGAGAGAGGTGGAGAGAGAGAGAAGTGGGGAGCGAGAGAGGTGGGGAGCGAGAGATGGAGAGAGGTAGAGATGGAGAGAGAGAGATGGAGAGAGAGGTAGAGATGGAGAGAGAGGTAGAGATGGAGAGAGAGGTAGAGATGGAGAGAGAGGTAGAGATGGAGAGAGAGGTAGAGATGGAGAGAGGTAGAGATGGAGAGAGAGGTAGAGATGGAGAGAGAGGTAGAGATGGAGAGAGAGGTAGAGATGGAGAGAGAGGTAGAGATGGAGAGAGAGGTAGAGAGAGAGAGGAGGTAGAGAGAGAGGGGGTAGAGAGAGAGGAGGTAGAGAGAGAGAGGAGGTAGAGAGAGAGAGGAGGTAGAGAGAGAGAGGAGGTAGAGAGAGAGGAGGTAGAGAGAGAGAGGAGGTAGAGAGAGGTAGAAGTAGAGAGAGAGAGGTAGAGAGGTAGAGAGGTAGAGAGGTAGAGAGGTAAAGAGGTAGAGAGGGAGAGAGGGAGAGAGGGAGAGGTGTAGAGGTAGAGAGAGGTGTAGAGATGTGTAGAGATGTGTAGAGAGGTGTAGAGAGGTAGAGAGAGGTGTAGAGAGGTAGAGAGAGAGGTAGAGAGAGAGAGGTAGAGGGGTAGAGAGAGAGAGAGAGGTAGAGGGGTAGAGAGAGAGAGGTAGAGGGGTAGAGAGAGGTGTAGAGATGTGTAGAGAGAGAGAGGTAGAGAGAGGGGTAGAGAGAGAGAGGTAGAGGGAGAGAGAGGTAGAGAGAGAGAGGTAGAGGGAGAGAGAGGTAGAGAGAGAGAGAGAGGTAGAGAGAGAGGGGTAGAGGGGTAGAGAGAGAGAGGTAGAGGTAGAGAGAGGTGTAGAGATGTGTAGAGAGAGAGGTAGAGGGAGAGAGAGGTAGAGGGAGAGAGAGGTAGAGGGAGAGAGAGGTAGAGAGAGAGAGAGAGGTAGAGAGAGAGAGAGAGGTAGAGAGAGAGGTAGAGAGAGAGAGAGAGGTAGAGAGAGAGAGAGGTAGAGAGAGGTAGAGAGGTAGAGAGAGAGAGAGAGAGGTAGAGAGAGAGGTGTAGAGAGAGAGAGAGGTAGAGAGAGAGGTAGAGAGCGGAGGTAGAGAGAGGTGTAGAGAGGTAGAGAGAGGTAGAGAGAGGTGTAGAGAGGTAGAGAGAGAGAGGTAGAGAGAGGTGTAGAGAGGTGTAGAGCGGTAGAGAGAGAGAGAGAGGTAGAGAGAGAGGTAGAGAGAGAGGGGTAGAGAGAGAGAGAGAGGTGTAGAGAGGTGTAGAGAGGTGTAGAGAGGTGTAGAGAGGTGTAGAGAGGTGTAGAGAGGTGTAGAGAGGTAGAGAGAGGTAGAGAGAGAGGTGTAGAGAGAGAGAGGTAGAGAGAGAGAGAGGTAGAGAGAGAGAGAGGTAGAGAGAGAGAGGGGTAGAGAGAGGTAGAGAGAGAGAGGGGTAGAGAGAGGTAGAGAGAGAGAGGTAGAGAGAGGTAGAGAGAGAGAGAGGTAGAGAGAGAGAGGGGTAGAGAGAGAGAGGGGTAGAGAGAGAGAGGGGTAGAGAGAGAGAGGGGTAGAGAGAGAGAGGTGTAGAGAGGTGTAGAGAGGTGTAGAGAGGTGTAGAGAGGTGTAGAGAGGTGTAGAGAGGTGTAGAGAGGTGTAGAGAGAGAGGTGGAGAGGGAGAGAGAGAGAGAGGTGGAGAGAGAGAGAGGTAGAGGGGTAGAGAGAGAGAGGTAGAGAGAGAGAGGTAGAGGGAGAGAGAGGTAGAGGGACAGAGAGGTAGAGGGAGAGAGAGAGGTAGAGAGAGAGAGAGAGGTAGAGAGAGAGAGAGAGGTAGAGAGAGAGAGAGAGGTAGAGAGAGAGAGAGAGGTAGAGAGAGAGAGAGGTAGAGAGAGAGAGAGAGGTAGAGAGAGAGAGGTAGAGAGAGAGAGAGGTAGAGAGAGAGAGAGGTAGAGAGAGAGAGGGGTAGAGAGAGAGGTAGAGAGAGAGGTAGAGAGAGAGAGAGAGGTAGAGAGAGAGGTAGAGAGGTACAGAGAGAGAGAGAGGTAGAGAGAGAGGTGTAGAGAGAGAGAGAGGTAGAGAGCGGAGGTAGAGAGAGGTGTAGAGAGGTAGAGAGAGGTAGAGAGAGGTGTAGAGAGGTAGAGAGAGAGAGGTAGAGAGAGGTGTAGAGAGGTGTAGAGTGGTAGAGAGAGAGAGGTAGAGAGAGGGGTAGAGAGAGAGGGGTAGAGAGAGAGAGGTAGAGATGTGGAGAGAGGTAGAGAGAGAGGTAGAGAGAGAGGTAGAGAGAGAGGGGTAGAGAGAGAGAGGGGTAGAGAGAGAGAGGGGTAGAGAGTGAGAGGGCTAGAGAGAGAGAGGGGTAGAGAGAGAGAGGGGTAGAGAGAGAGAGAGAGAGAGGGGTAGAGAGGTGTAGACAGGTGTAGAGAGGTGTAGAGAGGTGTAGAGAGGTAGAGAGAGAGGTAGAGAGAGAGAGGTAGAGAGAGAGGGGTAGAGAGAGAGAGAGGGGTAGAGAGAGAGAGAGAGAGAGAGAGGGGTAGAGAGGTGTAGACAGGTGTAGAGAGGTGTAGAGAGGTGTAGAGAGGTGTAGAGAGGTGTAGAGAGGTAGAGAGAGGTAGAGAGGAGGTGGAGAGAGAGAGAGGTGGAGAGAGAGAGAGGTGGAGAGAGAGAGAGGTGGAGAGAGAGAGAGAGAGGTGGAGAGAGAGAGAGGTAGAGGGGTAGAGAGAGAGGTAGAGAGAGGTGTAGAGATGTGTAGAGAGGTAGAGAGAGAGAGGTAGAGAGGAGGTGGAGAGAGAGAGAGGTGGAGAGAGGTAGAGGTAGAGAGGTAGAGGTAGAGGTAGAGAGGGGTGTAGAGATGTGTAGAGAGGTAGAGAGAGAGGTAGAGAGGAGGTGGAGAGAGAGAGGTGGAGAGAGAGAGGTAGAGAGAGAGGTAGAGAGAGGTAGAGAGAGAGGTGGAGAGAGAGAGAGGTAGAGAGAGAGAGAGGTAGAGAGAGAGAGAGGTAGAGAGAGAGAGAGGTAGAGAGAGAGGTAGAGAGAGAGGTGGAGAGAGAGAGGGGTGGAGAGAGAGAGAGGTGGAGAGAGAGAGAGGTGGAGAGAGAGGTAGAGAGAGGAGGTAGAGAGAGGAGGTAGAGAGAGGAGGTAGAGAGAGGAGGTAGAGGTAGAGAGAGGTGTAGAGAGGTGTAGAGGTGTAGAGAGGTGTAGAGGTGTAGAGAGGTGTAGAGGTGTAGAGGTGTAGAGACGTAGAGGTAGAGGTAGAGGTAGAGAGAGAGGTAGAGAGAGAGAGGTAGAGAGAGAGGTAGAGAGAGAGAGGTAGAGAGAGAGAGGTAGAGAGAGAGGTAGAGAGAGGTAGCGAGAGAGAGGTAGAGAGAGAGAGTGGTAGAGAGAGAGTGGTAGAGGGGTAGAGAGAGAGAGAGAGGTGTAAAGATGTGTAGAGAGGTGTAGAGAGAGGTAGAGAGGTAGAGAGAGGTAGAGAGAGGTAGAGAGAGGTAGAGAGGTGTAGAGAGGTAGAGAGAGAGGTAGAGAGAGGTAGAGAGAGAGGTAGAGAGAGAGAGGTGTAAAGATGTGTAGAGAGGTGTAAAGATGTGTAGAGAGAGGTAGAGAGAGGTAGAGAGAGGTAGAGAGAGAGGTAGAGATGTGTAGAGAGGTAGAGAGAGAGAGGTAGAGAGGAGGTGGAGAGAGAGAGAGGTGGAGAGAGAGAGAGAGAGGTGGAGAGAGAGAGAGGTAGAGGGGTAGAGAGAGAGGTAGAGAGAGGTGTAGAGATGTGTAGAGAGGTAGAGAGAGAGAGGTAGAGAGGAGGTGGAGAGAGAGAGGTGGAGGTAGAGGTAGAGGTAGAGAGGGGTGTAGAGATGTGTAGAGAGAGAGGTAGAGAGGAGGTGGAGAGAGAGAGGTGGAGAGAGAGAGGTAGAGAGAGAGGTAGAGAGAGGTAGAGAGAGAGGTGGAGAGAGAGAGAGGTAGAGAGAGAGAGAGGTAGAGAGAGAGAGAGGTAGAGAGAGAGAGAGGTAGAGAGAGAGGTAGAGAGAGAGAGGTGGAGAGAGAGAGGGGTGGAGAGAGAGAGAGGTGGAGAGAGAGAGAGGTGGAGAGAGAGGTAGAGAGAGGAGGTAGAGAGAGGAGGTAGAGAGAGGAGGTAGAGAGAGGAGGTAGAGAGAGGAGGTAGAGGTAGAGAGAGGTGTAGAGAGGTGTAGAGGTGTAGAGAGGTGTAGAGGTGTAGAGAGGTGTAGAGGTGTAGAGGTGTAGAGACGTAGAGGTAGAGGTAGAGGTAGAGGTAGAGAGAGAGGTAGAGAGAGAGAGGTAGAGAGAGAGGTAGAGAGAGAGGTAGAGAGAGAGAGGTAGAGAGAGAGGTAGAGAGAGGTAGCGAGAGAGAGGTAGAGAGAGAGAGTGGTAGAGAGAGAGTGGTAGAGGGGTAGAGAGAGAGAGAGAGGTGTAAAGATGTGTAGAGAGGTGTAGAGAGAGGTAGAGAGGTAGAGAGAGGTAGAGAGAGGTAGAGAGAGGTAGAGAGAGGTAGAGAGGTGTAGAGAGGTAGAGAGAGAGGTAGAGAGAGAGGTAGAGAGAGAGGTGTAAAGATGTGTAGAGAGGTGTAAAGATGTGTAGAGAGAGGTAGAGAGAGGTAGAGAGAGGTGTAGAGAGAGGTAGAGAGAGGTAGAGAGAGGTAGAGAGAGAGGTAGAGAGAGAGGTAGAGAGAGAGGTGGAGAGAGAGGTGGAGAGAGAGATGGGGAGCGAGAGAGTG